>NW_009260400.1:3029901-3040729 GCF_000687185.1 Egretta garzetta | reverse complement strand
TAAAAAAAAAAAAAGAAAGAGAGGAAAAAAAAAAAAAAAAAAAAAAAAAAAAAAAAAAAAAAAAAAAAAAAAAAAAGCAGTGCAGTACTTCCCCCTTCTACGGGGATCAACACATTTGTAACGCGAATTTGCTGCTTCAACCCCTAATCCTTACCAAAAAAACCCTAAGCAGCAAAACGTGGGCTCACTCACACTCCTTCTGCTGAGCCTGGCAGACCTCAGCCTACCACAGCAAACATGCTCAATTTTCCGTTTTGGTATTTATCACTTTGAATTTCCAGCTCATTTCTTTGGAAGGGCCACAAGGCTGTTCACCGCCTGTTTGCACAGCGGCCCCATCAGAGGACACAGACCCGATTAAGGGTGTGGGCAGTCCAAGATTCACCCAAAAAGACTGACTGCACAGAAAAGCTAAGTAGCTTAGAGCAGCGTTAGCAAGGTGGGATGTGGCTGAAGCCTATAATGAGGTGGAAAAGCTTCAGCAGGTTCTCAGGTGGGATAAGAAGGGGTCTGGTCTGGTATTAAGGCATGCTGGCTCTGTACACACTGAGCAGATCTCCTTCCACAGCAGGATCTAGGCCTGTCCCCAGTAACAGTTCATGTCCAGCTGTACCTGATGAAGCGAGCTCCACCAAAGCTCCCATTCGTTAATGAGGTACCAGTGGAGTCGTAAAAGCTTCTGCAAAACTGTTAAACTGCACATTGCAAAGGCAAATCGCCCTAACTTAAGGGTATTTGTTTGTAACCCTAAAATCAAGCTTTCTACCAGTTTCTTCTCCGACTACAATTCCGCTGATCGGGCGACACAGCCACAAGCTGGACTCTCACAGGTGCCCCAGTTATCGCCCACCAATATTGGATAACAATTTTCTCGTTGATGGACCACACAGTTGAAGTCATAGTTTCTTCTCCCCACTGAACAAATGAAAAAAACCTCTTACACCTTCCTTTGATGCGACACACTCAATGTCTCCAAGCTCTTCACCATTCAGAGTGTTCAGATGCCATTCCCTATTTGATTTCCCTAAGGATACAGTAGCGAACCTGGCTGCTGCCTACCTCAGCTGCAAGTCTTCCCAGCCAGATCCAGCCTGTTCAGTTTTCTTTCTTCAGATGGCCCAGGAGTGCCATCCTGTGGCTATTAGAAGCCATCCGAAAGCTCACTGTGCCCAACTCCAGGCTGCACCACCCAGTTCCACACACTGCAGTGCTCAACTTCCACATTTACATTTCATTGCCTTGTCATATTCTAATACAAAAGCCTGGCTGAGGAACCCAAAGGCTTTGCTTTTAGACAGATACCAAATGACAGGCTTTCCAATTCCATCCGGGTGCCTTCCTCCCAACGCTCCTCAACCACCAGAGGCACAGCCCATTTTTGAGAGATTTTACATGTGCTGTTGCCATTAGCAAATGCATCACCATGCCTAGCCAAGAAGCGTCCCCTCTCAGAAAGACCCTGTTAGAGACAAACCTCTCACCCTTAAATCTCAACTGCTTTTAAAAAAAGCTGTCCTGAAGTAAAACCTGCTTCTTGGAGGGGGCCTCTCCTACATTTACACAGGATTTAAGACAAGAGGATGTCGTTCTCGAACACTTCTTGAAAATGGCTTAAAAAAAAATATATCTGTAAATCCCACTGTCAGACCAGTGGACTCTGGATAGGGTAGGGTGCAAAAAAACCCGCATTGTTCATGTTGGAGGAAGTAAAATTCCTATGGATCCACGCATATGAATTTCACATGCTCAAGAGCGCATTAAAATATTCCACGGCATGTTTATCCTTAAGGTAGAGGATTTCAACCTAAAAAATGAAGAAAAAAAGAAAGGAAAAAACCTCTGTACCTGAACATCGACGTAGGTTTTGCGATGAAATGAATGCCTCTGGGGAGCTTCAATTGGACATTATAGCAGGAAAAAGACCAAATAACCAAACTCACTGGGCTGGCATTCCTCTTACCAGCTAGGAAGAGCACTTGAGCAGTACCTGTAGATCCAGTGCGTTTACCCAGTACCCACTGGTTTTTGGCGCTGTAGGAATGAAGCATCAGCAACAACCCGCAGATGCAAAACCACTTCTTGCATTTTAAAAGAACATCGCCAAAAATTTCAGAACACAGATGAGTCATTTCACAAGGTGCTCTGAGGTTGCTTAAAATATTAGGGTTAAACAAATAAATAAAAAATAAAAGGAAATGGAATGGGCAAGACTTCTCGGTTTCCTGTGAGATGAGGTGACTGAAAACCATTCTTCCTCCCTCTGCCCTATCAGCAATGAGTTCTACAGTTTAATTTACAGCCAGACCTCAGGTACAGAGCCAGACGATATTAGTAAGACTGCACAGACTGAGGTTAGATGGCCTGTACGTCTTGAGCAGACCCTGCTCAGTAAATCCTGGGGTCAGAGTGTTATGTGGCTAATTCAAGACAACACAAGATTCCCTCTGGGCTGGCATGGTTCACCCCAGCCATATGTGCCCTAAACAGAGCCGTCGGCTGCTGCTGCAGCACCACTTTACACTGCACATCCCTGCCTCAGTCCGGCCTGCAAGCAGCCATCATCAAAAATAAACAGATCCACGGACATCCCGTTATTAGCTATGACAAATCCAGAAAATATTCCAAACCCATCAACCACCTACAGCCTATTTCTGAAGTAAAAAACCACACTGGTATTGCGTTTTGCTAAAGGCATTACTGAGCTAATTCGGGTGCTCCTCACAGTTGTAAACTGTTAACTAACAGGAGGCACCTCAGATCTTCGCAGCAATGGCCACTGTCCAGCTTGATTTGCTGGCTGCTTTGGGCCACCTCCTTGTATCCACAAACTCACTTATACTAAAGCAGCCTTGAGAACCTATGCTTTGCTCCCTGACGACTTACGAGGAACAGTTTTCATCAGGAAGCAAAGGAACCATCTGGTTCTGCACACATTCAGTGAACCTCGAAAACCCAATGTTTAGCTTGGTGCGGAAATCCTCAAATCACTCCGACCGCCCTTGATTGGCACTGATCAGAGAGAAAAAGCATCCTGTATTATTTTCTAGCACGTCTTCATGACAATTAGGCATTTAACAGCAAAGCCAAATTGTCCTGCTCTTAGTACTGCCTGCAAGTCTGTATTACCCAAAGGAGTGGAGCCTCCACGGGACTGACTTCACAGAAGAAAGTCTGCGTATCTGCAGAGATGTGCTTGATTTCCCATCCTGCAGTTATTAGCAAGGGAGAAAGTAACTAATACTTCAAGAAGAGTAAGAGAGCACGCAATTCAAATACTATCTCAAATAGGCATGTCAAAAACAGCCAGTATGCGGTTAGAAAGACAAACAAGAACATTTCCTTAGAAGTAATAAGCTGGTTTTGCCTCTACATTCTCTTTCTCTTTTTAGCTATGGTATTTCATGCCCTCAGTAACAGGGGGAAAAACCCCAAACAATGGGGAGGGGGAGAAGGGAAGAAACGTACTAAAGACATGTGGGAGTGGGGAATATCAAACATTACCATGGGAGATCCAAGCTACAAGGAAAACATTAAACTTCAGAAGTCTACCACTGCGCATGTTCTGTACAGCAGTTTTACGGGAAGAACACCAATGACAGACTAAAGCTACAGGCCAGCCTCTTCTCCTCCTCCCCAGGACCGCCAGCCACTTGCACGCAAAGGATATTCTGTATTCATTCAGCTCTTTCAGCTCCTCTTCTCTTCGTTGCTTTTCCAGTAGCTCTTGCTGCCGAGAAACCTCATCAAGGAAATGCGTCTCATCTTCGTCTAAGCCTCTTACCATGTTTTCTGGATAAAGGAAAAGAATGCGTATTGATAAGCTAAAACCACCTCAGGGAGCAGCCATTTATTTTGCACTACTTCACCACTCTCTTGGAACATTTTCCGATGGTTTCAAACTGCCCTGTAAACGTAGGCATGCATCTGCATCTCGCTTGTGACATTTCTAGTACCGCCAAGGCAGAACGATTGCAGAAATGCGTTGGGAAGGGGTAGCAGAGTCCTGGGTGACTGGGTGAGTTGGGCATGCCAGCAGCCACGCTGCTGCGCCGAGAAAAGGGTGCAAAGCAACCTCCACGATCTGTCGGCCAGATTCTGTAATTAAGGAGTAAAACCACTTCCTGGTTAATGACACTGGACGCTAACTAGCCAGAACTCTCACGCACTCAAGCACACAAAATGCAACAAACCAACGCAGTCTGAACACAATGCTGTTGCTACAGAGAAAAGCAAGACTCAACCCTGAGGAAGCCACGAAATGCTCTTGGACAAGTGGATGTAATTAAGGAGGAGCAACCACATTTTCACACCAGCAGCTGTTCTGCAGTTCTGAAATGCTGTTTGGTTACACAAAGCAAGCAATAACCACATGAAGCAACGACACGTGCTGGTTTGGTTTCAGCCACTGCGCTTAAGCCTCTCTCCTCAGAATCTGTTCTTAAGCCAAGAGATAGCTGGAAAAACCCACATTACTTCTCCCCATAAACCTTGCCTCAAAATCAGAAGCACATTTTCTTAAAGCTAACCATTATCGGAGATTAACATCTGTTTAAAAAAGAAACGCAGAAGCACAACAATTCCTAATTTCCAAATAAAAATAAATGATTTCTAAACACGCTACCCTATTTTAAGGACAGCACATGTGAGCACAGTTGGAGGGTCTTTTATTTTCTGCTCCGCAAGTGTTCAACATCTCTCGATCAAATTATTTAGACAGACCCATCACTGGGGGTATTTAAAAGCCGGGCAGACGAGGTGCTTAGGGCCAGGGTTTAGTGGTAGGATGGCAGGATTAGGGGAACAGTTGGGCTGGGTGATCTCAAAGGGCTTTTCCAACCCCAAAAAAATCTAAAGGTTAGAAAAAATATCCTTTAGGAAGTCTTGCTGTTTGCAGTCACCCTCAGAAATCTTAGCCCAAACATCACCTTTGGTCTTCAGAGTTTAATTCCGTATGAGCACTTTCAGGCTTTTACACGAAGTTGCCGTATTTTTTTAATCTTCACCCACACATCAAGTCCTACCTACGTGAATGGTGAGCTAAGAAACCCATTCACACCGATAACTGGCAAGCTTCCTTCTTTGACAGAAAAGCTCTAGAAATCAATTATTATTATTTGAGGTTGCTTTTTAAAGGCCGATCGCTACCCTTTCCAACGCTAAGAACGCAGAGCTCCTTCGTAAGTCTTTAAAAAGTAACTCGTAGCATTCAGTGCTGCTGCTGAGGGCCCCTGCAGACAGATGCAGAAGTAGCGAAACGCTGGACATTTTTTGAAGCCAGTGCCATGAATTAATTTAATTCCCTGCCTGCCTGGTCTGCAAACTCAGAGAAGCAGCCGCAGCAATCCTTATGGCCGACATTATTGAGATTCCCTACTACATAGTCTGCAGTGGGTTTTGTTCTCCTGGTCAGCAGGCATCTGGAGTTCCCCAAGGGCTGCCTTAAAAGCAGCGGTTGGGTCACCTCTCAGTTACTCCCCTCCCGGGGACGCCTCTCACTCCAGTACTTGGTTTACAGGTTTCCTGCCTGAACCAAAGGGAAGACACTGCAGATCTAACACAATTCGGTGAGGGAAACAATTCATTTAGGCAGCTTCTAGAAGACTTTCCCACCCAGACTGAGAGCACTCAGTTTCCCGGTGGCTACCTGGACAAGAACTGCCGAGTCACATCACCAAAGATGACTTGTATCAAAAGTTTATGGAAGTGATCTGGAAACTCTCCAGCTGGAAAGAATCCTGTAGGTACAGCTGGAGATTGCAAGGTATTAACGCTGCTGCCCGTGCTTTCCACTTTTCACCATTAAAAATGCAAGCAAAACTTAAGAGATGGGGAATACCTTCCACTCATCCTTATTTTGTTTCCCATAATCGTTCAGCAAGAAAAAAAGTTGCATTTTACAGAATACTGTTATCAGTTTTCCTTTAAAATGCTACATCTACTAAGATATTTCACTTTGAGAAGGAAGACATTCTCACAACGCTGAATAGCCCGGCAGAAAGAACTGCTGGTCCATACCCTGTTTTTTATTGATACAAAAGGTTTAGAGTAACTAAGTTTGCGCGCTTATGCAAACCCAATTCCCCAGCATTAAGGTGTTTCTCCTCCCAAGGCCCATCACTGATTCTGACTGATCAAAATGACAGGGCACTAAACTCATTTTCTACTCCTCCAAAATTCCCATGGATGGAAAAAATACTTCTGAACATTTTAAGGTGAATTCAAGAATATCAGAGGACAAATCTTGTCACAAGCGGCCAAACTGGGCTGAACTCTGAGGAGGTAAACTAGTGCTCCACAGCCCACCCGACACTGATCTCTAGGTAGCCACTTCCCCCCACTTACCTTCTCCCAAAGAAATGTGGCTACAGGAATGACCCTAAAAGCAGGCGCTACAGAATGGGAAAGGCAATCATGGCAATCAATAGCACACTCTATCACATCTGCAGTGGCAGGGAGCTCAAAGAGTGTGTTCAAGGTAAAATATGGTTTTGTTGCATCGCAAATACAAGCGAAATTCTCGACAGAATCCAGTTAGGGAAACTGGAGCTTAATGAACACAACAGCTGGAGGGTAAGGCTGCCAACTAAAGCACCAAAATCGATTGGAACACGGCTTAAAATGGAGTCCCATGGTATCATCCTCACTGCTCTTTAGACAGAGCCAGTAGCTCCCTTTTCCCAAACTGGCTGACTAATAATTTTCTGGTTCTCGTTATCATCTTGGCAGTCAGCAGCACACACACAGGTGATACCACGCAAAGATTTTCCTATTCAACCAGAAATTCAAACATCAGCAGAAATTAGGTTTCCATTTCATTACCAGAGTTAAAGATCTACTTTTTGAATCAACTCCTGTACAGTTACTTCTTCCACATAGTAAACTTGAGCCCCAAATCACTTTTGCATCAACTAATTACAGCTTGGATAGGTAGCAGCTGCTAGAAGAGGATTTCTTTTTATCAATTCAGATAGGATGTCTTGCACTAAAGCATGAGTTCCAAAGTCACAAAACCCTGCTACATTCCCACATTTCCATGGATTGGTATCAGGGCTTTTTTTCATTTATCGTGCAAAATAAGCCTAGCACTCCACGCTTCACAGGAACGCAGCATCATAACGGCAAGCAATTCCTGAGTTTCGCACGTGTGCCGTGCTGCCTCAGTACCCAGAGCAAGGTGTTACCTGCAGCAGCACCCACCACCCTTGAAAAATACAAGACGTCAAGGATACTTTTCCAAAGCCTCCCTTTACCTCTCAGAGAGGCAGCCAAGAAACACAGGTATGGCCCTCAGTCACACACTGCATACAGCTCATGCAAACAATATATGCAGTTTGCTGGGTTTCGGTTCAAAATAGTAACTGCTGGGGCTTACTGAATTTAAATTGCTCCTCAAACTCCTGCTGCTTCTTTTCTCTCTGTTCCTGGAGTCTTTCATACAGCGAACGTGGGTCATATGCCTCCTCTGGGCACTCTGAAAGGGAGAAATAAATCAGAAAATGAGATCGTATGTTAGAAACATTGCATCACCAATAGCTCTTAAGTTTCTTTATGTAAAACCCTTTTGAACTCGTAGAATACAAGCTATTACTTTTTATTTCTGTTTTCCATACAAGTGAAATATTCTCGGATATCCTTCCTATAATTATTAAATTCTAACCCATACCTTCTGGATCCTCAGGTTTTCGGACCTTTTCCCATTCCTCTTGCCTTCTCTTCCGTCGCTCCTCTAGCTCCGATTCAGACACAAACCTCTTGTTAATCACGAGGTCAGCAGTACCATCTCCCCCATCCATCGTGGAGCAGTCCGTCCTAAAAACACAATATGAGACACCAGGGGCCTGAATTCACTTATCGGTGCATGAGACGTTACTACATATCCCAAAAAACAGAGCCACTACACCTGTAATAACCTCAGCACTCTTAACGACTGCTACATAGTGAGCACTGATTGATCGAGATGCCTACTCACTGCGGAACCGCCGAGATGAACAGCACCACGGGTTACCCCTCCTTTACTCTTTTTCATAATTATGTCTTCCCTGTTAGTTGTCTGCCTCAGGCTGCTTTTCTAGAAGTCACATTTTAATGGAATTTTGCCTGGCCCACCTTGGATTTACCTTGCTTAAATAAAATAAATTTTAAAACCCCACACCTATACTCACATCCTTTTATTTCAGGTCTTACACTTCACACCTAAAACGCTGGGTTCAGTGTTGGACCCCTCACTACAGGAAAGACATTGCGTTGCTGGAACATGTCCAGAGGAGAGCAATGACACTGGGGAGGGGTGTGGAGCCCCAGGCTGCTGGGGAGCGTCTGGGGGAGCTGGGGGTGTTCAGCCTGGAGAAGAGGAGGCTGAGGGGAGACCTTATCGCTGCCTACAACTGCCTGACAGGAGGGGGGAGCTGGGGGGCATTGGGCTCTGCTCCCAGGGAACGGGCAATGGGACGAGGGGAAACGGCCTCAGGTTGTGCCAGGGCAGGTTTAGGTTGGACATTGGGAAAAATTCTTTCCCCACAAGGGCTGTCAGGCCCTGGAAGGGGCTGCCCAGGGAAGGGGCCGAGTCCCCATCCCTGGGGGGATTCAAAAGCTGGGCAGAGGAGGTGCTTAGGGCCAGGGTTTGGTGGTGGGATGGCAGGGTTAGGGGAATGGTTGGGCTTTTCCAACCCAAACAATTCCGGGATTCTCTGCTCTGGAGGAAGGCTCTGACACTTTGCCCTCACTTTACCTAATTTCTTTTTGCCCATCCTGTGACAACTCAGAAAGCTTGACTATTTTCAGTGATTTGAATACATGTATTTGTAAGTGCTTAACAGTGAGATTTCAGAAGTTAGCAACTGATCGCTCTACCTTTCAAAAGCATTCTGCAGCTCTGGGCAGAACTAGGCTTGGGCAGCTGGCATAGCAGTGCTCTCTGTCAGGGTTACACAGAGTTCAAGGTGCAAGTGAAAGAGGGAATTCCCTTGGGCTAAAGTGGGGCTGGGATTAGAAGACAGGGGCAGTGCTTCTGCCCAAGCGAGAGCAGCCCCTTCACACACAGCACACCCACCCTCTGCTTCAAGAGATCTTTATACTGAGCACCAGCCAGGCACCCACATCCGTACCAGGGGCAGGGCGGGGATGCTCCAAGGAGTCCTCCCGAGAAGGAAACTCATGACCTTGACTCCTGTAAGCCCAGGATGAAGCAAACTCCTTGTGCTAGTCTTAAGTGGCTCCTTTCAAGATTTACTCTGCCAGCTGCATGCTACAGAATGAAGCATTAATGCCTATTTTTGTTTCTTACACCAAGCCTGGGGAGGCAAGCACAATGTAAGCACAAGATAAACACAGCTGTTCACTTAAAGTCACGCTAACCTCACACCTTCTTCCAGTTTCTAATTTCCTTGGTATAACTTCATCACGTACCCCGAGGGCTATGGACAATTTCCCCCTGTGCTGTCAAACGTTACTCCTTTAGGATTGCACCCTGCCTGCATTTCAGCACTGGAAGAGAACACTGAATGCTTCCTCCCCCAGGGAGGGAAGCGTGCAGTGACTCAAAAAATGGATGGAACCTGTTTATCATTCTTCCTTCCTTCCACGAGGAACCACTCCTGCAGGAAGCAGACTCCTGAAATTCTTACAAAACCCGATACTTTTGTGGGGTATTGTCTGTAATATAAATGACAAATTATTGAGGTCTCAGGAGACATCCAGGTTAGAGTACTAGACAAATCCTTGCTACAGCAGGGTGTGTTATTAATGTGGGAATTATCAAAAGAAGACAAGACAAAAGGATTCTCTTAAGGATTGGGGAAAGGGAAGACAGGCCAACGGCTGGTGGTTTTATTTTTTTTTAAGTTTTCTTCCTTTCTTTCATTTCTTTTTTAATATCTAACAAAAATCCACCCTAAGACAAGTCCACTTCCCAGGAAGCACGGAACAGATGCTCTTTAAGTGCCATTTCTGAAGGCGGTTCAAGCCAGAAACCTATAGAGATGATGAAGATTGAATATCCCCCCTGAACATGGGTCCTAGTGACAAGGCCAGCTTTCCTACTCAGGTACTGTATCAACAAGATAATCCGGTTCTCCACTTGTGTCATCTCAACCCATCCATTCAGAGAGGAAACTAAAGGTTCCAATACAATGGTGACAGAAAGTCATAAAAACAAACTGAAAGAGAGGGATTCGGTAAGGGTATGGTATCATCAGGGGACCAAAGCCTCCAACAGCAAACCACCTGCCTGCTGGTTCACTTAGACAATATATTTTAAGATATCTGAAGTGGATTAAGGTTTAATTACACTTTGACACACAGCTATGGTATTTTCACTACAATCCTGGAAAGCGGCATCTGATGAAACACATTTCAGCAAACAACAATTTTACTGATGACCACATCCTGGGGCACAAAGATGGGGGGGAATAAAAAATTAAAATCAAGTAGCACTGTGCTGAAGCACACTTGCACTTTAGAATTTTGCTAATCTCATTGTGTTATTTGCCCTCCCCCATCTCAAACACACAAAATCTTCAGACCTGACAAAACACATGTGCTTTGACACTGTCCTCTATTCACCTGTGGTTTTGCCTGGTGACTGTGTTCCAGCGAGTGACGTGCTGGAATTGCAAATGATGGAAGTACACACCACAGCTCCAAACTGCCCCTTTCAGTACTACCGGCTGCTAATGTTCCCAGCATCAAAAACCCCAAAACCTCACCGGCCTTGCCATCACCTAGGCTGGAACAGGCCTAGAGCAGAGACGAGGTCCCGTGTACCCGTGTAACGCCTCCAGCACGCCCAGACCTGCGGGAAACAACGGGCCCCTCCGCCTGCCACTGCCAG
>NW_009260400.1:3026713-3028202 GCF_000687185.1 Egretta garzetta | reverse complement strand
AACTTGAGTGAAACGGGGGTTTGCGGGGACGGGGCCCCCCAAGCCGCCTCTCTGCCGGGCGCGGGAGGTGCTACCGCTCCGCCGCGGCGCCTCTCGGGTGCTGGGAGAGCGTCCTGGGGCTCCTATGACTTGCAAAACCGGGGCTTTGCCACGGCCATGTGGGGCGCTTTGGATTTGAGTGCGCAGGGGCCAAAGCAACGGGCTGCTCTGGGGGCTTGGAAATGCTCCCAAGAATTTTGTTGAGCCATTGAATATTATATTCTTGTAAAAACTCAGAAGCCTGAAAACCGCTTGCCACTGTCAACGTAAAAACATTTCTGTGGAGCAAATTTTCTCTCCCTTACAGAGAAAATACGAAGATGTGGAGCAGTTATCTATCTAGATCCCTTGTTTTGCATACTTGGGTGAGAGATTGGGCAGCAGCACCTTTCCGAGCAGTGTGGTAATGCCATGGGGATGCTTGGCTCCCTTAGCTCAGTGCTTATAAAGCTGGTCTCTTCACCACTTGCGTTATGCTGGTATCAGGCATGCATTTCTCCTCTAAGCCCTGTGATTCTGCCCTGATGGTTGCTGTTTCTATCTTGCATGCCCTCGTTTTTCCTCTTTTTGTTTTTAAATATTGCTATCATCTGGGGCGCAGCTGTAGGTGCAGCCTCCCCTCTGGGTAGAGTCTTACAGTAGGTCCCCAGAGTGACTGTAGGCTTCTTGGTTTTCATTTTCTGTTTTATTATTGCAAAATCTTGCTCTGAATCTCTCTGTATCCACCCCGAGCCCAGAGTTTGTTTCGGTGCTCAGCCTGCGTTTATCGGCGTTTCTCATGCAGTGGAACTTTGTTCCACAGGGAAGTTGGGGCATAAGAGCTGTCTTTTCTCTTCTAAATGCATTCGGCCTCCTAGATGCTGCATCGTTTTCCAAATGCTGATGCATTGGGTGTTTTTTTTTCCTTTTATGTCTGTCAGGATTTTTTTTCTTCAACATAAGCAAGAGATTTTTTTTTTTCTTTCCCTTACCACCAGCTTTGCTTCAGGTTTTTAATTTTTAGGTCCTTTGTCTTGCAGTGAATGCACTTATTTGTTTTGCTGTTTGTTTGGTTTTTCTCATGCTGGTCCTCAGTTCACGTCTGCTTTGCCCATAGCTCTCTGTATATCCATCGGTGCTGTGAGGCTCTTGTCATGAGGAGACCTACGTATGTTTGTGTACTGTGACTCCTCCCCTGCTTACTTCTCGATATTTAAATCTTTGCTGTTTAAACCCTGCTAAACTGTACAAATCTCTTAACAGCTCTCATCACCCGTGAGCCATCTGAAATATTCCCTTGCATCTTGTCTCCTCTTGGACTCCTGTATTTGGCTGTGGATTTCTGGAGGACTGTGAGCTCTCAAAACTTGTCCTATCATTTTAAGAGCCCAAGATGCTGTTTAAGTGTATTTTTCTCTTGCATTTATCCAAAGGCAAAGAATTGGTCTGTTCTTTGGTCTAAATCTGGCCC
>NW_009260400.1:3020769-3026416 GCF_000687185.1 Egretta garzetta | reverse complement strand
GCAAGTGCTGCTGCATGTGTCTTTGTTCTCCTCTGCCGAAGCTCACTCAGTCCCTTCTCCTGCTGGCACTTGTTCCCGTGTCTCTTCCGTTAGGACGCTGCTGTTACTGCTCTGTGCCCTGATCTCTGCTGTTTGTTCTCATTTATAGGCCTGGTTGACCAGGTTGTGCATTTTTCCTGGTGTGTTCTTTTTCAGATGCATGAAGGACAACCGCAGGTACGCAATCACTGCTCCTTGTCCCTTACCCTTTTATCCAAATGCTCTCTCGAGGTTCCTGCTAACTCGAGAAGTTTTCAGTGTCCATTGCTTGCGCAGGAAGCTCCTCTGGGATATTTCATGCATCATGCACAGCTCCTGTTGTTTCTTCTGCTGTTGCTGATCGTTAGCTTGGTTGCGGTTATTTACCTACTCTTAGATTGCTGATCCATCTAACTTGCTGGTCCGCGCGCCTCCCTTATCTTCAGCCACGACGTTGGGGTGTTCTTCCGGGTAGGTGGGGTTTTTGGTTTCCTTGAAGTCTTTCATTTTGCTTTTTGTTTACATTCAGCTTCCTATACAGGGAGTTCGACTGCAATGCTTCATGCTGGCCACTCCGCTATCCTACCCTCCAGCCTTGTAATCCAGTGGTCGCTTGGAGGCTCCCTTAATCTCACTGTTACCTTGTTCTGTGCTTGTCTTAATGCTTGTTTTTCTCCTAGAAAGGATGCGATGGTTTTCTGCAGAACATTTCAGCGCTCTTCTTTGGGATGTTTTCAGTATTTTCACATGGGAGGACTTGACTGTCAGCGTGTTTCACTTGCTGTGAGCCTCATGGATGGGCTGAAATAGGTTGCTTAAAGTATTTTGGTTCCCTCCTCTAAAGCGGGACATCTCTCTTGCCCTGCCTGTCAGGTGATAGCAAAGGCAGTTTCTCTCAAGCTTTTCGCTTTTTTGTTGAAATTAAAGACCTATTTGGTAACCTAAGCAATAAGTTGGTGATAAAGGTGGCGATTGGTCACGGAACGCTTCCTGGCCTTCCTGCTACTGTTCAGGCTGCTTTGGTAAAATTTCCTTTCACATCAGTATCGCCCCTAGCTGATAACGACGCAGATGAGATAGCTATATATATATATCACAATGTGTATGTGTGTGTATATATATATGATATGTACAAGATGTAGAACGATAGCATTTTGAAGTGTTTCCTTTTGGTCTCTTTGAGTCCAGATAATGCAGTAGTATCCTCACAAAATGGAGTGGAGCTTGTCACGCGCACTGTTAGGTTTCTCTCCTGACGCAGAGGCAGCAGGTGAAAACACTACCACCTTGTAGCAAACTGAAGGCAAGCTAATGTGATGAAGTTCGTCCTGTTCTGCTCTGTTGTCAGTACGTTGTGGTCGGCATTTTAAAACATTTGGGTTTAGGTTTTTATTTTTGATTGCTCAGCAGACTTTGAATGTATTCCTTGCTTTAAAGTAGCGCAAGTGGAGGTGCTGTGCTGGGATTCATTGTCTTCTGAGTATCTCATGAGAATCATCTCATGTCATTTTGTGCTTTGCGTTTCCTCGTGTTCTGACAGTACACTTTGTTTTCCGTTCCTGGTTTGTACGTGGTGACTGTAAAGCTGGCATGGCATGGCAGCGGCTGTGCTGCCATGATCTTTATTTCTTTTTCTATTCCCCATCATGTTGCTGAGGTCTAAGACGAGTCAAATGCAGGACTCGTGGGGTTGTGTGACTGGCCGGTGCGTTGTGATCTCTTCAGCTTTGCTCATAATGGTCTGGTATCATGATCCACCACGGCTGTGGCTGAGCTCACGCTTCAGGTGTTTACCCAGCTCTGCCGTTGGCACTTGATGCAGCTGGCAGGATTTGCCCCTTCCCTAGGGACGCTTGCTGGCTCAAAGTCTGGGCTGAGGCACTGCTCATCATCTATTGATGTGCATTTATTAATGGGGTTTCTGTGAGTCGCCATGACTGGTGACAAGAAATCCATCCTTTGCCTCAGAGAAGCAGTGGTTTCTGTGCGTGCAGAACACCTGCAGGTGTAGTTATTTTTCTCTCTCTATGGCTTTCTTGCTGTAGGAAGCACTTCACTTTTGCTTTAAGTTTCTGAACATGAGTATTTTGCTGGACAGGAGGAGGAGGAGGACTAGAGCAGAGGACACTTTGACTTGAAGTATATTGGTGTGGCTTTTTGGGTTGCTTGCTTCAGTGCATGTGCACAAACTGACATGAATGCAGCTTGAATCACAGGTTGGAGGACAGTCTGGGAACTCCATGCCAGAAGGCTGTGCCCTTCATGCGTATCCAATACCTTCCTGTAGACAGCGGGATGTGCTGGAAAGCAATACTGAAAAAGAACATCCAGCTGCTGTGCTGGTGCCCCTTTTGTTTCTAAAAGCAAGGTGGTTTGGTGGCATGGGGAAAGCTTAAGAGTTCTTCACTGCTTTTAAAAATGTTTGCCTGCGGATGAGTGAAGTGATGTGTGTGTCTGCACTCAAACGCTGGGCAATGTATCAGTCCTGGGGTAAAAGATTTAAAAAATAATAATAAAATTGAACAACAGGTGAGGTGTGTTTTTTCTTTAGAGCTTCACCCCTCAGGTATGTTTGGTGAAATAGTATTTAAATGTAATTATTAAAACAGTTTATTCTTCATTCTCCTGACATTCCTCAAAGTTATTTAGGAGAAGCCCCAGATGGCTGTGACTTTGGGTTCCTGATACTATTACAGGTTTCTGAGAGCAGCTTATATTGGTTTTGAGCTTTCTGCCTTTTTCGATGTGCAGCCATAACAAAGATGAGTCGTGCTTTTGGATAAACCATTTTTAGTCCAGCTTGTGAAACATGTACGTGCTTCCTAACCCTCATGTGTACTTGCCCAAGTCATCTCTTGGACAGTCAGTCCCCTTCTGAAACCCATTGACCAACTTCCTCTGAGTTTCTTCATACAGGTAGAGGCCTTAAAACACTGTTAAAAACCCAAACCAAAAAACCCCACAGCTCAGTGGTAGGAGCAGGATACCTGTGAGTCCTGGAGTCACTGGCCCTGCTGCTGACGGAAGTGCTCGTGGTCACCTACTCAACATCAGGACCTCCTGCATCATGGTAGACTTGGTGTGGGGCAGAGAGGAAAAGTCCTCAAGGCAGAGCCTGAAGAGAAAATGGGGAGAAATGAAGCTGGGTTCTTGTGTGGGTGGGGTTTTTGTTTTTAACTGGTGAGATAAGGGGTCCCAGTGACCCACCCAGAGCTGTGCATCACGCTCTGTAAGCTTCAGTTCTGGCAGCCCTGGATATAAGGGGTCGCGCTTCCTGCAAGTGCCTCAGAGGCAGCTTTGCTCGCCTAGTGACCCATGTAGTGTATTGGACTCTGCTGGCAGTTTTCTGAGCAGCTCTTGCTGTATCCACTTACAGGAGGAAGGAGAATCAGCAGGATGTTCCCCGCTCTGCCAGTGCGGTCCCAAATTTAGGCTAGCAGAGAAAGAGCTGCTGGCTCACCGTGGTTGGCAAGGAAGGTCATGGAACTGGCTCTTGGCTACTGGCCCTGAAAGATCAGGTTATCCTCCAGTGCTGCTTGAACTAACAAGAAGTAGAAGTTTCTTCAGCCCCTTTCCTGCCACACCGTTAGGCTTTTTTGTGTTTGAGATGATACCCGGTGTCATACAGTGACAGATCTGGCGAGGCTGAGAAAAAGAGGGTCTAGACACTGTCTGCTCCGCACTGTTCTGCCAGGTGGCTGCTAGACAGCCGACACCGCGAGCTTCCGACTGAGGCATCGCTGCATTTTTCAGCAATGTTATCAAAATCCTTCACACGTCCAAAACTGTTTTCAGTGTACTTGATGCATCCGTAATGGCTTAGTCATGTTGCCTAGCTGGGCTTGTTTCTGTGGTCTGCAGCAGGAGACTGTTGTGCCTTCCCGAGTAGTTCTGTACCTAACCCTCCTTTGCAAACAGGCCCCACCTCTGGTGGTGGGGAAACAAAAGCACAAGAAACGGCACAACACTGGCATTTCACAATTTTGGCTGTGTTGCACAAAGGCTGACTAGGATCTGCCCCTGCTTCCAGCAGTCCCAGCTTGTAGCATCATTCCATAGCCCACAGAGCGATCCTCGGATGCCTCTGGGCTAGCCCTAGCTCTAGTCCCTGTTGCAGGACTGTACTGCATGACAGTTCGAGCTGCTCAAGTCTCTTTGTTTGTACCTCAAAATGCTTTTGTAGTTTATCTTTTGTTAACGTGTGAGGTGCTTTCAACTGAGTATGTAGTCTTGCAGTTGGAGTTGACCTCCCTGTAATTTAAGAGAACCCTGTTGTTGGTTTCTGGGTAGGAACACAGGTAAAGCCTTATCCTTTCTGAAATGGACTATTGTTAAACTCACTAGAAAAAGCTTAAAAAAAAAAAAAAAGGCAAAAAAAAGCATTGAGTTTTTTCTGTTGTTTCTCTGCAATTCTGCACCTCCAGAATCCAAAGAGTCCATGCTTTCCTCCCAGTGCTGTCTGTTCTGGAATTTCTTGGTCTTTATTTCCTTTTTTTTTTTTTTTTTTGTAATTTTGAATCCTGATACCGTGAATGTTTCTGTCAAAATTTAGCAAACTTGTTTTTTGTTGACAACACCTGTAACTTTCAGCAAGGAAGATTAACTTGAATTAATTGGAGGATTTATTTATAAGCTGTCTGTGCTAAAACTTAATTCAGTCTAGCCAACCAATTTTATTTTGCATGCTTGTATCCGTTTGGTTTGTAGTGTCAGTGTTCCCTGCCATCTGTAGGGCGTTCTCCTTACCTTCCTGCCACCTCTGAAGCAGGTGCTGTAGCCTGGTCTGTGGGCAACTGCTGAGCTCCCACAGCTCTGCCATGTCTGCCTGCTGGAGTCAAGTCCTGCCCAGCCTCCCAGGAGCTGCCGGGTGCCATGATCTTTTAAAAAAAGACCATTATCTTGGGTGTGTAGTCGTGTTTTCAGCTGCCTCAAAGCATAGCTTTGTCTCTGAAAAGAAATGTAATGACCCGTCTGCAGTTTGGGGAGCTGGGAAGTTGCATTCCGCATGATCGATACTGGCATTGAATGGGTGGTTCAGATATTCAAAACGTTTAAGCGAAGCTGAGATGTCCTGAGGACTGAGGTACAAAGTTCCACCGATTATGATCACCAGCTGGGAAATTATGAAGCCAGGAGGTGGTCAATGCTTCGGTTTCTCTTTCAGAAAGAGTTGTAGCAGAGCAGTCTCTGATGCCCCAGGAGCCCTGGGTGGTGCTCTCTCCTTATCCACACATAAGGGAAAGCCTGGGCAGGGGTCTCTGTACCAGCCCTACTTTGGGGGTGCTCGTTTAAGTGAGACACTGAAGTTAATCTTAAATCCATGTTTCAATTTTAGTGTTCCCATACCAGCTTACAAACAGAATTAAGGGAAAGAAGAAGACGAAGTAGGCCAATGTACAGGTGACTGTAAAATCTGACTTTCATGGTGAGTCTACCGAAAAAGAAACTGCTGTGGTGGTGGTTGGTATCTGCTTCTTCTTTCTACTTTGACTGCTGTCACACTTAAGTCAAACAAGAGATCAGATCCTTTGGCTGCTCTGTGTTTCTGATGATGCTAGAATTGCCTGGAGAAGACTGCAGGGTTAAAGCTTTTTTTTTTTTTTTTTTTTTTTTTTTGCGCGTAGTCCCC
>NW_009260400.1:2987618-3020705 GCF_000687185.1 Egretta garzetta | reverse complement strand
CTTTCCCTCACTGTGGAACCGGCATGGCTCAAGGTCAGTCTGCTTTTGGCTTAGGGTGCTCTTACTACAGCAAGAAAGCAAATGACAGTGGGCGACGGCTCTGTCCTGCGGATGGGGACACACTGTGTGCCAGTAAATGCTGCTTCCCGTGGAGTTTTGACACTAGTCTTAACCCTCCAGGATATTTTTAAAGAAAATAAAATTGAATTAGGGGTTTGCTTCAGATTACACAATATGATGTTTGTTTACTCCCTGCTAAAGGACCAGTGTGGCGGCTCCTGAAGTCCACATCTTGTGTCTGCTGCGTGGTAGCCATGCTGGCCACCAAGTGGCTCTTTCTCTTTAGTTGCACAAGTCTCACAGTTGGGAGGTTGACCTGCGATCTCAATGTGATCTCCTGAGACAGTCTCACTTTTACACTATAACTGTATTTAATTTACTGGAAAATCTTGGTTTTCATCACCTACCCCAATCGTTTCAGAGCTGATATCCCCTCCCTGTTATAAAAGCTTGTGGTTGTGAACAGGCCTCTTCCTCCTCTTATTCCTGCCTTGAAGTTGATTATTTTGCAGCAATTCGTAGCTGTGCTTCCTTCTCATGGTAGTTTAGACTTTTCATCCTGCTGGCATCACAAGAATTTCCACCCCTTCCTTTTTAGGAGCATCACTACTTTGGGAAAGCAATGCTGAGGAAATATTTCTAATTATTTTATCTCCTTAATAGGAAACTGCTGCCAAAAACTCTCAGTTTTGCATTTGAAAAGCTGTCAACTCTGCTGCGTGCTTTGCTGACTGAGTGCCCGTCGTGCACTGCCCTTGAGAGGGGAAATCAATGGTCTAATGCCTGTAACAGTGGCAGAGGCTGGAAAAGTGGCTCTAGGAGCTGAAACCCTTCCTACTCATTTAAGCCTATGAGGGTTTTTTGCTTGGCACCGTGCTCCATTTTGTGGCAAAGAGAGGCATTTTCCATCGTGAGGCAGTATTATGGTTGGCTGCAACTGAATGTTTGAGGGGATGAATCACCAACTCTTGGGCTGTGTGTTGCAGGGAACGCAAGCCTAATGCCACTTGGAGCCGGCTTCTCCATTGGTGTGCGCCCTTGGGTGATCCAGAGGAGGCCTCTTGAGTAGGCTGGGCACCCGCACTGCCTGGCAGGTGCAAATCCACTCAAATCATGTTAGTTTCAATGGCTGATAACTTTTTTTTTTTCTTTCCCCCCCCTCCCACTTGGGACTCCAGCCGTGGCAGGTCGCTCATCTGCATGCTAGGGAGGCATCCAGCTCGAACGGCGTCCAAGCCTGGGGCTTTGTTTGGGGGGAAACTTGCCGGCTCAGTTGGTGCCCTGCAGGTGATTGCTGGCATAGAGGAGGAGGTGTTGGACACTGGTGTGTTCTGCTGCTCCCGCAGTACCTGTTCAGAAAGAGAGGTGTTGGTACCTGATGCTTCTTATAGAATAAAACCTTACATTTTGATCAGATGTTTGGCAACATCATATTCCTGCATCCCAATGTAACATCTGGGGGTCAGAATTCAGAGTGAATGGATGACCCTGCCTGTTGAAAAGCAGGTACTAGCTGCTGCCTTTACCACTTCTTGCACTTAAAAATGTGGGGTCAAGCTTTCATTAAAATACCATTTCAAAGTAAAATAAACGTGCTATCACTTTTATAAATCTAGCTGATGTTGTGAGCAGCTTTTGTAGTCTTGTTATCACGTTCCAAATTTGCCAAAGATTTCTTGGGCAAGTGCAAAACTGATGGGATGGGGCTTTCTAGTGCTGCAGTGTATCCGAATGACACAAGATCAAGATAATCACGGGGAAAGCAGCCACAGCTTTTAACATAGGGAACCCATTCTCTCTCTATCCCCTAGCTTAGCTCTTGCTGGTATTTTCATGCACAGTTGCTTCATCTGAAGGCTTCCAGATCTACTTTGACTTGCACTCATTGATTAAGAAATCGATGTTTGCATGCTGCCGTTGTAGCCCTGGCAGGGGGCAATATGGCTTCTATCCTGGTGACCTTCCAGGGAACCTTGTTCCTACTCTTGTGTGGGGCTTAGGTGTATCTTAGCCGCTAGCTTGTTAACATATTTGGGTTAAAGATGTGATATTACACCATGCAAGGTAAGTCACAAAGCACATGACGTTCTCCCATAGCATAATTTAAGGAAACTGGTACTTTGGTTAGCAATTGGTCACGACGTTACAGCGGAAGCCTGCTCTTTGCTGTGTAACTACTGCAAAGAATGTAAATGGATTATGGAAGACTAGGTCTCCTCCTTAGCTGTGTGTTAACAGCAAAACAAACCTGCAGCCTTCATCTCGGCTGACTGAGCTATTGACTCTCTGGTGAGAACGCTAGGAAAGAGCCCGCGTGCCTGCTGTTGTACCTGGCTTTGAGCATCCAAGTATCCACTGCCAGGTAGGATGAGAGGCTTCTCTTGGCCCACCTCGATACTGCTGTTGGGATGTTCTTGGTTTGCTCCTTGCATTTATTTTTTTAGACAAAAGTCTTCAAAAAAAAAAAAAAAAACCAAAAAAACAAAAAAAAAACAAAACCAAAAAAACCCCAACATCCCCTTACTTCTTTTATTCCCACAATATTTGAAGTAGACTGTTAAGTACTTCTGGAATTAAAACAGCATTCTTGTGTCCAGGTTTTGTTGAGAGCGGGGATTTGCAAGAATCAGGCTTAAAGTTAAATTTTGAAGTTTCTTCCCATCTCTATGGAGAGATTGTCACCTCTTACTGAAACATTAACGTATTTCATCTCTGATGTGCGAAATGCTCGTGGCCTTGCGTGTTGGCTGTGTCACTGAGGTCTCGGAGCCTGGGCAGAAGCAGAACTGATCACTTTCATCGCTTGCATCTCCCTTCTCTGCTGCATTTCCCTGTTCCATCCTGTGCTGATCTGACCTGGAGTTTGATGTCTCTTTCCTGTTTACTTCAGCGGTGAGAGCAAGGGAGTCGGGATGGCCACCGGCAGCCCTGTGCTGCAGTCACGGTTCACTACAATGCTGTGAAGCTGTCTTTGGAAAACACGCCAGCGCAGATGCAATCTAGAACATCGCTGTTTGAAAATGCTTTGCTTGAAAAGTTCTTCCTTTGCACTTCAGAACCCCTCTTTGTGTGTTCGTACTCCGTCCAGACAGGCTGGTTTGCAAGGTGGATATGTAGCCATCTCTTCTTCCACCTTATGCACCGAATTCCCCCAAAGAGGAGACATGGCCTCAAGTTGTGCCAGGGGAGGTTTAGGTTGGACATTGGGAAAAATTCCTTCCCGGCAAGGGCTGTCAGGCCCTGGAAGGGGCTGCCCAGGGAAGGGGTCGAGTCCCCATCCCTGGGGGATTTTAAAAGCCAGGCAGACGAGGTGCTTGCGGCCAGGGTTTGGTGGTGGGATGGCAGGGTTAGGGGAACGATTGGGCTTGGTGAGCTTAAAGGGCTTTTCCAACTCAAACAGTTCTGTGATTCTATGAATTATTCAGCCTTTCAGGTGGTTTGAGGCTTGACAACGAACTCCATGTATGTGACGGTAAGCAACAGCCCAGTGAATGCTGTCAGACTCAGTTCTTTACTAAATAAGGGGCGTTTATCCTTTTCCCTTTATCCAGTCAACTTTTATAGTGTCCTTGCTTTTATTTTCTGCTGTCCCTACTCCACTGAAGGCTGATCTGGAGCAGATGTTGTTGCTTCCCTTCTTGTTCCTGTAAGCAGTGATCTGAGGGCAGGAGTCGGTTGCTGCTCTACACTTGCTGTGGCGTCTGGAATACCGAGGCTGGAAAAATAGATTGGGCTCTCTGTAGCCGTGTCTCGTCCTAAAGCTAGTAGGTGGCAAACTGGTTTCTGAATCCTTGAGAGAACTTCCTCTGTAAAGGCTGAACGTGGCTGAAAATAACAGTGTGCCTTGATGTTGTGGCGGTGTAGGGAGGGGGTGGCGTGCGTCTGCTGTCAAGGCAGCTTCCAAGTGAATTGTTCTTTCTTTTCCCTCTGTCTTCAGGGACGCTTCAGCGTAGCTCCTGAAAGTAAAAGCAGTCAGCCGTAATGACTCGCTGCCCACGATAAGGGCTTACAGGAGCTGGATACAACCGTGTCTGTGCCCTGAAGAAGTACTGTCCGCTTGTTGCAGTGCTCTGTGAGCCAGCCCTGCTGCTCCTGCACCAAACACGCTTAAGGGTGAGTTGATCATAACCACTTGTCTTTAATCATGCTTTAAGTTGTCAAACAGAAAACCCTAGGTTTCAATAATCAGTTCTAATCTTGACTTATGTCTATTTTTGTTTCCTTAGGTAGGTCCTTATTCATTGCTAATCCCTAAAATACAGCTTTTCCATACTCGCTTTAATGACAGGGTCGATTCACTGCATTAACGTTTTCCTAAGTTACAGAACAGCTTAACTAAGCTCAGAGTCTAAATCCGTGACGCACTAATAATGCAGTTTTACATTTTAGTGACTTACGTTACTAAAATAGCCTTAAATGATCTGGATTCACAAATATATGCATATTTTTTCCTTCGGGAGACATGTTTTGCATTGCACATAAATGGCTCTTCTTTAAAAAAACCCAAAACCGACCAACCAAAACCCTCCCAGCCTTTCAAAGCCATTTGAACCAGTTGTGATCTTACACAATTCCATTTAAGATCTGTGCAGTCTGTATGGGCACCCCCGCACCTACTTCTTACTGGCTGAGAGGGTAAGAGCTGTACCGGCTCGGGGGAAGGACTCCTGAGCCTGGTGGCCCACTTCTGGTTGTGGTCAACCTGCTTAGGGAATGAGGCAAGCACACTGTGATGCTGAAACCCTTTTATGTTCTGTGGCTTAGGAATTTTCTGAACCAGAAGTCAAGATCTTGGGGTTTTTTTGCAATTAATATCCTCTGAGGGATTCCTGCCCCCCTCCCCCAAGTTAGCCTTCAGTTAATTCCTTAACGCTGAACTTTTCACCACGCTAAAAGAAGGTGACGTACTTCAGGCCCACAGAAGCATCTGTGAGAGCTTGTTTGCGGGGCCTTTCCAGTGACAGCTATACATCCAGAGACTGGCTTTTTTGCCCAGCCTCTGGCTTCCCAAATAACGTCGTTATGAGGTTGTCCCGATTGGCAGCTGGCGATCGCCCAGTTGCTGGTTGCCTCCAATGTTAGGGAGCCTTTCATATCTTGAAGGTGGCAACTGTCTTTGTCTTTTAATTCTGGGGTGCTACGTATCTGCTGTTAAATAGATTATTTAATAATTGTGGAATAGTAATAAGCTGTTACAGGATATTCACCATAATTCCTAGCTTAAATGTTAAACTTCATTCTTAAAAGAATAACATGAGTTTAGCCTTAAAAGTTACTTATTGATTCTGCCATGCTTGGAGTAGTGACATGATGCCTCTTGAAGGGCTTCATTTTAGCTAAGGCTTTACGTCATGTTCTACAGAAATATATGCTATGGCTTGAAAAAGAACTTGTGACAAGGCAGGGTTTTGAATCCTTTTGTACTTTCTAGCACTGTCTATGCAGTGATTCCGAGGGACTGCCCTACAATCCCAGTTGCTGGTGGGCCTTTATTTGATGCAGACTGTTTGAATCGAGAACAAAAGAATGATGGAAACAGTCTTGAATCCCCAAAAGGGGAAGAGTGGGTTGACACTAGGCTCAAACAAGCATACAACCTACACAAAACCCACCCCTTCCAAAATCCCCATTTGATTTGTAGGCATTAAAACGGTGCCTGTAATGCCTGTTGATTTCAGGGTCGGTGCTTGGTGCTTTTTTGGGTGAGAATCCTGCTGATGTAGGCATGTTCCAAAAAGAGGCGTTTATATGCAGATGGGTTAAACACAGAGTTCACTGCCAAATCTGTTGTTTGTTGAGATTAACTAAAACTGTAAAGAGACGGTTTGTTACTATTTGGGCTGTTCTGTATAGTGAGCCTGGAAACAACACTGAACATTCCCAATGTGAAATGAGAGCCTTCAGTGTGCAGCCTTTGCTTGCGTGGCTTGAGCAGTGTGTCTGTAAGGGGTAAGGAACATGTGAAGCTGTTAGTACTTCACACTTGAAGGGTAGCAGTTTGCTAGATTTAAGGACAACGTTGTTCCTCTGCATCCAGAAACCATGGAAGAACTGGGAAATAATAGGTAGTGTGGAAAGGAATGGTGCGTGGGCGGGAGCTACTTGCCCAGTGAACTCCCCGCTCCTCCTCTTCCCTCCTTTCCCCCTTCCCACAACAGACCTCAGGTACAACCCTTATGTTTTCGAGTTGCTTTGTCCACCCAGACTGATGCTGTTTACTCAAATAGGAACTCCTCTGTTACTCGTTCAGAGTAGTAACACTGATTCTTGTTTTGGGTTTGCTTTTTCAGACCTCCTTCTGGATGACCAATGTGTGTTATAACCGATTATATCGGAAACTAAGCCTCCAACTTCCCATTCATTCCAGCTGGTAGCAACGTGTACAATGCAAAAACCCCACAATTCAGGAGCACACAAACATTACTCTTAAAACTTTCTAGATGATCGTAGTTGCTTTGGTTGTGTTCTATGCTAGCAGAAGCCTTTTTCAAGGTTTGCTCTTGACTCTAGAGCACCACGTTCCCTGCTTACTGGGAGCCTTGGGGGCTAGCAACATGGGAAACTCTTGCGTTTGCCGTGATGACAGCGGAGCAGAAGACAACGTAGAATCTCGGAGTCGGCAAACAGAGAACAGTAGAGTACATGTACCCGAAGCAAGAAGCCACCCAAGGGACCCTGTCCGGCCACCCAGGAGGGGTCGAGGGCCTCATGAACCGAGAAGGAAAAAGCAGAATGTGGATGGGCTAGTACTGGACACACTGGCTGTAATTCGGACGTTAGTAGATAAGTAAGTACTGCCTCAAGGAATAATTCAACATGAATGAAAATGTTCTTGTCTTCTTCTCTCAAACTGTGGCTCCACCAATCTACATGTGACCCTCCCTGAAGCAGCTGCATATTTCCATTTGGAGGCTTAGGAGAGAAGCACCTTTCCTAGGTAACACAAGTGACTCCTGAGTGCCCAGGCACCGACTCTTCCAGGAGCTGAGGCGCTTTCTCACAGCTCCTCTGTGGGCCGACACTCAGGTGGGATGAGGAGTGCGCTCAGCATTTCTTACCTGGCATAGATACGCAGTTTAGGAAGCGATGAACGCTCCAGAGTTTGGGCACCTCCATCCTAAAAATCGGTTGTTGTGCAAGGTTTCTGTTTACTTCTTTTGAAATGGTTAAGCAAAGCTGAGTGCTTTGAGCTTTGGTAGCCTCTATAAACAGACTGAGGTTTTCTTTCCAGTTATAACTCTGACTACTTTTTAAAGACCACGTGTTGTGGCTGTTCAACTCATGAGCCCAGTATCGCATTCCTTGCATGCCCAAAGCCTCCATTAGGGGTGTGGAGGATATTTATGGATTTTTTTGTTTGTTTTGTTTTGCATTGCTTTCTGCAAAGCTTTAAAAGGACCTTAAAAATGATGGCTTAAGTTAGCTCATCACCTTTTGGATTAGGAACTGGAAAGGCCAAAACAGAAGGAAAAACACTGCTGTAGCTTCAGCTGGGGTTTGAGGTGGGGGAGGCCCAGGATAAGTGAGGCCTGATGCAGGTACCTGCATCGGTACACTGGAACGTGCCTGCAGAGGAGGTTGCTTTCCTGCTGTAAAATCCTTCACATGGAAATACCAGGACACATTTTTTTCCTGAACATTTCAATCTAAGAGGGTGGGGTTTTTACCAGGTTTTATTTTGTGGTCTATCTTAAGCTCACTGTTAAAATCACGGCAAATTGTTTTGAAAGGCTCTCCCTGATCTCACATGTCTTCCCCTTTCCCCTCGGTTCAGCTCCGTAAACTGTTTCACAATGCTTTTGTGCATAGTTGATCCTGTTTCTGTGGGCCTTGCAATTGGTTTTGCAACCTTGTGCATGCTTTCTGATGCTACTGAGGGCAATATGCAGTTACTTCGCTCATCCTGGAGTCCTGGTTCTGACAAATTCCTGAAGCTGCTGTACTGTTTTTTTTCTATACAGACTCCAGTGAAATGCTTTTAGATTCACATAATCACAGAGGCTGGGAAGGACCTCCAGAATTTCATCTGCTCTAGCCTCCTGCTTCAAACCCAGGTCTAGCTGGAGCGGGTGGCTCAGGGTCTTACCCTGAGTCAAGTGCTGACCCTCTTCATAAGATGGAGATTCTCCACCTCCTTGGGTTCCAGTGCTTGACCACCCCCATGCTTTAAATAAGTAAATATTTTTAAAAATTAGAATTTCCCATGTTCCAACGCATTCTTATTGCCTCTTGTCCTGGTGCTGTACACCTCTGAGAGGAGTCTGGCTCCATCCTCTCTGCCCTTTCCAACACGTAGTTGCAGACAGCCATAAGATTTCCCTGTCCCCAAGGATGAACAAATCTTTCTCTTGGCTTCTGTTTGTATGCTGCATTCTCCAGCCCTCGCCCATCTCGGTAGCCTTCTGCCAGATGTGCTCACTTACAGCAATGCCCCTTTCATCCTGGGGAGCCCAGAAATGGGCTGTACTGTTATACTGGTTTCCCTCATTTCGTGTTAAGGTGAGGCACAGTCAGTTTTATAACACAGCTACATATGGCAAGTTGTTGCAGGTAAGAACAAGACCTATGGCTGTGAATAATGGAGGGGTCTGAGGCAAACTCTCTGAATGAGTCTGAAAAAAAATTAAGGAGTCTTTCTGCTAGACTTGAAGCTAATCATAGCCCTGCTTAGATTAATGGGAATGCTCACCTGGGGCGGGAGGGGGGGAGAAAGTAATCCATGTCTGGAAATCCTGGTTTTCGGTGTAAGTGAGAGACTGTAGGAATAAGTATGTTCCACTTTTACCTGTTCCTCCTGGAGCCTGACTTTCTTTTCACTTTTTACCGCCACAGTTGAAGGGAGTGGTAGGGAAGGTGGCAAATCTCTTCATGTCAAAAAAAGTGCAAGAACAAAGTCAAACTACAATGAAACCATGTGTGTAACAGTAGGTTGGAAATGTGGGCTTCAATGTGATGGTAGAGCTTTGAAAAGCCACAGATTGCGCTCTGAAGGATGGAAGGCAAAACCCTTTTTCTGACAATTTTTTTTTCCCAAGTTCTGTACTGAAGGTTAATACATGGGGATGCTGAGATGAGTTGTAAATGAAGGTGCTCTGCTGAGGTCTGCAATGAGCAGCTGCTTTCCCTGATTGCTGTTTGTTTGGGATCTCTTGGGGGGGAGGTTGGTTGTTTTATCAAATCTCAAAGGTCAGGTCTAAACTCTGTCTGACAACTGCTTTTCTTCCTCCCATATCTAGAGAGAATTCCTTTCTAGAAGGGAAGGAGTTAAGGTTTTCTGAGGCTAGGAAATGACAGAAGTACTTCATTTGGGGAGGTGATACGAAGCGCTGCTTTACAATGCAGAAACAGGCAAACTGATGGTGGTGTTTCCAAGTGAGGCAGGTGGGGATGTTTGGGAATGCACTGGTTCAAATCGGTGGGGCAGAACCCTCCTTTGCTCAGCACCAGCACTGCTAATGCCTGCTACCCCTGGCCGAATCCAAAATCTTCCTGATAAAAATTCCTTCCTTTTTTTTATCATAGCCTGTACTTGTATTTGTGGTCGGGCTTTGTTTTTTTTTTTTTCTTCTTTCTCTGAGTCTTTGCATCCTTTCCCCTGGGGTAACTCCGCTTGCATTGCTGCTTCTTCCCGCTGGGGAGATGTTTCCAGAAGAAAGGCAAAGAGATGGGGGTCAGACTTGGTGATCTTAAAGGGCTTTTCCAACCTAAATGATTCTATGATATTTGTTTCCAATGTTATGGCAATATAGAAGTGTGTTCAAACTTCAGCATTTTTTTTGTACAAATATTTAAGAGAATGTTAATTTTTTTTAATTTTTTTTTTTAAGAAAAGCATGTATTTTTATCATATATTTTTAGTTGAAACTGAGATTTTTCTCTTCTTTTCTAATTAACTGCTCCAAAGTAGGTTGGCTTTACTAGCCACATGATTAATCCATGTTGAAATTTTCTAAAATTCAGCTGTATTTAGCATTTCTGGTTTCATTTCAGAGGGATGGGATAGAAATGGAGCCCGGGGTTAGTGCCCAACGCCTCCATGGCACCGAATAAAGCATTTGGGACGTGCGGCTGCAGAAGCCTTTCCCGGACCCAGAAGTCCTTACTGGGTTTTGAGGTCTCGCTGTAGGTACCTCCAGCAGCAGCGCCTGCTCAGATAAGCACATGTGCCCTGGCCGTAGCTTCTGGCCCTTGCTTCAGCAAACCAGGCTGAGGGACTGATCTGATTGAACTTCTTACACACATTGTGTTGGAAAAGGGAATGGGGTTAAACATCTTCAGTTAAACTGCCTTAACTGATTCTTACAACTCTTGTGGATGAGTTCGAAGTCCATCATGCTGTTAGGTGGTTTGCCTTTCAGTTTTCTGGGGGGTTTTGCATATTAATATTTAATGTGTTGCATGTTTTTATGTATTCATACGCTGTTCTTTGTTCACGTCACAGCCTCTGACGTACAGTCTCTTGTTATGTACTCCAAGGAGCCCCACTAATGAATAGCACTGTGTCTAAGCGTTACGTTTAGCTCTCAGGCATGCTGGTGTGTCTTACCGTTTCATTTATCAGCTCTTGAGGATGTGCAGGTGTTGACTTTGAGCCAGGAAATGGCTCAGATCCCATCTGTGTTTCAGATCTGATCAACGGCATTAGCAGCCTGCAGCTGATATATCTTCCTTCTGTTAAATGTGTACTGGATTCGCTTTATGTCTGTGTGTTATCGCTTTATGTGGTGCATTATGTTGATGATTGTGCATAAATTTTGACCTGTGTGATATCTCTTTCAGTGACCAGGAGCCTCCTTATTCAATGATCACATTGCATGAGATGGCAGAAACAGGTACTGAGGCACTGTTGGGCATTTCGGTTGTGACTCCAAAAAATCCTTCTTTTCTTTGCAAAGAAAAATAGGCGCTGGCAGCGCATATTGTGACTTGCTGTAGCTCTGGGGGTGTGGGAGCCAAACCATGGTTCTGCCCTTCAGAGGTTTCACTCAGCTCATGGTGTTTGCCTGAGGTTTGGTTTTTTTTTTTTTTGAACTCTGTTGAACTTCCTTCATGAAGTTGCAGGAGCAGCCAATGGGTGGCCGCAAAGACGCTGTAAAGGCTTCAAACCATAAGCCCCAGAGAATGTCTCTGCAGTAAGGCAGAAACAACCCATAAATGTATGGAGACGTGGCTTAGGCCCATGTGCTCCAGCACTGGCAAATAGCACATGCTTTTTATCTGGGCTTCTGCTGTCCTTGGAGCTGCACTTTACTGATGTAGCTGTTCCAACCAAATGCTCCTGGAAGCTGGGCCGTTTGTGCAAGGGATTTTTTTTTTTTAATTTGTTACAGTGGGAGAAATTCTCCCAGCTCAAGGCCTCCACCAAATTTCTGGTGCAGGTGAATTTTTGTCTCTTAGTAGAGTTGGTACTGGCCTCAGGAAATATATTTCTATATCAAAATAAATTAATCCACCTCATTAGATATTACAACAATTCAGTAAACTGTTTTTGGGGGAATGTGCTAACAAAACCCAAACCCCAGTGCATTACTACATTTGCCTGTCATTATGGAAGGGAGCGCTAAGTCTCTTCAATCTCGCTCGTATGCAGGTACAGGCTCTGCCTTTATTTTCACTTCTGAAGGGTTTTCTTGTAAACCCAAATCTGTTTATTGGTAGTTTAACATCTTATCTGCAACTTGTTGTTTGCTTGGAAGTAGAAGCCCTTGTCTGCTCATTGAAAGGATATCTCTTTAGACCACTGGGCATGGGAGAAGCTAATGCAGTTTTGAGGCCTGCATTACCTGAAGGGAACTCAGGAAGAATCCTCTGATTCTGGCTAGAAGAAAATATTCCTTCAGTGTCCTTGTGGCTGCAGCATGGGGCACCTAAGAGTTCATGCTGGCCGCTGCACTCCTGCAATGGAACAAAGTGCTTGTCCGTACATGTCATGAGCATTCCTAATAGGACTGGGAGCTCAAAGATGCTCTGGCGTGGGCAAGGCTGTTCTCCAAATGATATAAGCACTTGTTATTATTGCCCAAGCAGCTGTAAACTTTTTTCCCCTCTTTGAATTTAACCTCCCAAACTACTGTGGACTAAGATGTTGATGTAAAAAGTAAACTGCTGGGGGGTTGTTTTCTTCTTCCTGATGTCTGTAAATGCCCTGGGTAACTCTGAGGATTCTTCCCTTTGCATTTACGGATGTGTTTTTGACACTTCAGAATTGCAGTGTTAATTCTGAGTATGACTTCTGTTTTGTGGTTGACAGATGAAGGCTGGCTGGAAGTTGTCCAATCTTTAATTAGAGTAATTCCATTGGAAGATCCCCTGGGACCAGCTGTTATAACGCTACTACTGGATGAATGTCCGCTGCCGACAAAGGTGAGTTTGGAGCGTCACATGTTTATCTGTGGCTGGGTTTCAGTTATTTGCAGTTGCCACACTCGTGATGGCTTCTGGGTGGGTTTTGGCAGCGATGCAAGACTCGTTAGCTTCTCAGAAAGTTGGTGTAACTGAGTAATTTGTGGTGACCTTTATCTGATTGCTGCTTAATGCTAGAAGCACTGTGGGGGGAAAAAAAAGAAATCTGGTCCATGGGGAAGAAAAAGAGGTGGTTGGCCCTTAGCTGCCTTTGTTGCTGCCCGCTCCTGCCACATGGTGTGTGTGTGCCGTGCAGCGAGAGTGTTCGGGTGCTGCGAAAGCAGGACAAGTTCCGCTGCTTCGTTCTCAAGTTCCGAAAGCTGCGCCTTTACAGGTCACTATTGGATTTGTTCCTGCCCCGCACGTCAGGCGTGAGATGCGAGTGGGTGTGTTGCATCAAACAAATGGCACTTTTTACCTACGACAGTATTCAAATTTGCCAAAACCATAGCTGGATACTTTTTTTTTTTTTTTTTTTTTTTACGGACTACCAATCAGTTTTTTGGATGGAAAGGTGTCCTGAGGTGTTGGTGCTGGTTTGGTACAGGTGTTCTAGTGGGAGCTGGGAGTGCTTTAGGGCACTAACCATCGCTGAATCCCTTTGAACGAGACGATTGTAGAGACCTAGTCTGTCCTCAGATGCTCGTTGTCATCTCACTTCATCAGAAATCAATGATGACATCATAGCAGCTTTCATTTATTAATCTACTTATGCTGCCAAGTTTAGTTTTCAGTTTGAATTGGTAGGCATATAAAATGCTGCTTGCTTTTTGTCTCGCATTAATGCCTGGGTGGCTGGAGTGCCAGCCAAGCTCTCTGACTACCCAAGGTGAGGGGGTTTTTCTCTAGGCTGCTGATCAAAGTCACCTGAGGCTTTTGAACAAGGTGAATGTGGTATAACTGTCACACAGACTGCAAAATTATTTTCTGAAAACAAAGTTATGACTGGAAATCTTGCCTGCTTTGAGAAAGAAATCAGGTAATGGAGAGCACTGTGAATGTGCAATGTGAAGAGTGATTTCATATTTTAGTTTGACTACACAATGTACTTGGGCAATCAAATGATTTGTTTTTCGAAAGCCACGTTTAGGAACTTTAACTTTGAGGAGTTAGCTGTGTAATAGTTGACCTTCACAAGACCAAAAGGCGTAAGATGTCTGTTTCTGGAGTGCACAGGGGTCGGTTTTCCTGTGCAGTCTCTTCATGGCATAGGGAGCTGCAGTTGTGGGATCTGCTGGTCACATGCGGCCTAGCAAAGTGTCTGCTGCTGTTTGTTTTCCTCCTGTTCAGGGCAAGTTCAAGTTTTTGGTCTTAAGGACTTTAAGTCAGTGCCCCGTTTCTGGGTCAGCTGGGAATGGCAGCAGGCTGTATTTCATCTGCTGTTGTTGTAGGCTATGAAGTTAAAATGGCACTGTGGTAAACTGTTTAGTCTAGAAAGTCTCTATTTAACTCGGAATAGTTGGTGTCTGACAGTTCTAGTAATGGCTCAAAGCAGCATCAGTGTATGTGAAGCACCTAATTTTAGTGAAGCTTTTCCACCCCAACTGTGCGGCTCAGCCATCCCTTCTCCTTCTTCTGTTCCTTCCACTTAGCGTCAGTCCTGTTCATCAGTTCTGGTTTTGTGGCTTTTCGGTGTTATCTGTGTGCAAACCCCAGGCAGTGAATGTCTTTGAGTGGCTCAGAACAAACACAATTCAGAAAAACATACGCATATATTCTTCTGCAAAGCATTCCAAACGGCCCCCTTCCCCCCCCGCCAACATCCTTCTCTCTAAACTGGGGAGATGTGGATTTGAGGGGTGGACTGTTCGGTGGATGAGGAATTGGTTGGATGGTCACATCCAGAGGGCAGTGGTCAATGGCTCGATGTCCAGATGGAGACCGGTGACAAGTGGTGTCCCTCAGGGGCCTGTACTGGGACCAGTGCTGTGTTCCATATCTTCATCAATGACACAGCGGGATCAGGGGCACCCTCAGCAACCCAAACCATTCCATCATTCTATGATTCTATGATATTCAACTTGAGCAGTGCCCTCCCCCTGCCCTCAGCAGGCAGCTGATGATTTCAACACAAGGAGTTCTTCTATTTTAATTAGATCTTAGCCTGAGATGATGCAGTTTCAATCTGAATCAGCTGAAACCTTCACGAAGCCTGGAAAGTTAAGGGGGATTTGGAACTTTGTGGGGTGGGATCTCCCTGTGGGATAACTTGTTCTGATTAACCCCTAACTGCGCTGCACATGCCCCCATGCTTTGGATCTGTCTCGAGTTTTATCCATGCTGTGCTGCCTGAATGAAGCAAGTCACAGCATGGCTGTCTAGATTTATTCCCCTCTTTGGTCACTTCCTAAACCAGTGGGACCGCAGAAAGCCATTTATGCTCTCAAGAATGCTGTTTATGATGTCCCACAAAGCTGACAGCATCCTAAATTTATGATGGGGGTGTGGGCTTTTTTTTGGGGGGGCACATATCCAGTCCTGAATTCTAAAGCCTAAACCAGCCCATTTCTTTTGGAAGGGGCGGGAGCTTTAGGATGCTGGAGACAGATGAGCTGGTGGTAATGCCGTGTGTGCCCATTGCTCTTGCTTGCCTCTGCCTACTGTCCAAGTTCTTCTTGCTATGGGTTGCTCACTTGTGTGCACCCAGAGGTGTCCTGAGCTGCTGATCACAACAGTCACCAGCAGTCTGATGGTAATTTTAAAGCTACAAGTCTTAAAAGATTGCCGTGCTGTCTGGAATATGATGCTGACTTCAGTAATACAGTGTAAAAATAATTTGTCATGCTACATTGCGTTGGGGGAAAGCAGTATCTGTTGGTAGTGTTGAAGCCCCTTCCATTCTTCCTTTTTCAGGATGCGTTACAAAAGTTAACTGAGATACTAAACCTGAGTGGAGCTGCTGCTTGCCAGGATGCCTGTCACCCTGCCAAACACCGGAATACGACCGCGGTACTGGGATGCCTAGCAGAGAAGTTAGCAGGTAACGCCACAGGGTTCTTCTGAAAGCTTGCCCTTGGCTCACTGAAACGCCTGCTGCTTTAGCAGCCACGATGCAGACGAATTCAGAAACTTTTTCTTAGAACTGATTAATGTTTGGCATCAAGGGAAGACCTTGTGTGACAAAGTCTGCTTGATTAAAATGTTGAGCAGTCAGTGTCTGAATGAGCCATTGTCTGAATGAGCCATTCGCAGTCCCAAATACGTAAAAAGACCAAATCCTTCTGACGTATGGCTGGCGACTGTGGATCGACGTTTGTTGATGGGATAGTGCCTTAGCACTGGTAATCAGTCTTCTGGCTGGGCGGGAATTACTGAGAACACGTAGCCCTTCAGCTGTTCTGCAGGCAGGGTACCAAATTGGTGCTCTGAGGCTGTACAGAGATAGAAAAGAAGGATGCTCTTTCTGCTAAACGTGTGTCCTGTTGTAGTTAGCTGAAAAGTTTCTCTCTTCTCATCGCTTAAATGAAAGCTGCTGGGATTCTATTTTAAGGTCACTTTTCATATAGAACCTTTTATTCCCTGTCATTTTGAGTGCCCTGCTGGAAAATTGATGACTAAGTTTCCTCCCTGCTGATGGTTGGTTTTGTATTGAGTGTTTTGCTCCTTCTCTGAAAGCGGACAGGAAAAGGAGGAAAAAGCCATTGTCTGGTATCACCTAATGGTTATTAAAAAATAGTTTCACTATTTCTGTCAAAAAACGCCGTAAAGAACAAGGGCAGGAAGTGTTTCTTGACTCCAGTATGCACACCCTGTTATACTAAGTCAGAACTAGACTCTGTATCAACTTTTGTCTTGGTGGCCATGGAACGGTTCCCCCTGTATCAGCTCAGGCAGCAGATCCATTAACGCTGTGTTGGAACCCTTTGCAGTCTGTTAGAGTTTGTTGATGCCAGAGTTTGATTCCCTTTTATCTCTCGTGATCGAGCAGACAGTATTTCAGGGCACTTTATTTTTTTTTTCGGCTGCTTGCCATGCTGCTGCTGCAGACGGTATAATTAACTACTAAGCAGGCTGTATTAGATGCTCAGTTTTGCATCTTTTTGGGCTACTGATAAATGGAGCTGGTGTTTGTACTTGGCCTCTGGAAGTGAAGGGGAGTCGGGCTCTTTTTGAAAGCAGTGAGCATAAAAATGCTAAGCAGGGGCTGATGGAGTTTTACTTCAAAACTTGAAAGTTTGGCTGGAGCTCTGTACCCATTTACTGCAGGTAAACTGAATATCTTTGTGACTTTGCAGTGACACTGTAATTATCAAACATGTAGCAAATATTTGGCTGGGAACAATGATGACTGTTTGCTATTATAGTTCTCCTCTGCTGCAAAGTTCTTAAATGTTGTTCAATTTGAAAGTTCTGTGTGATGATGAGTATGTGGCAGATCCTGTGGAGGGATTTCATTTTTAATGTTCTTGTAGGTCCTGCGAGTATAGGCCTGCTCAGCCCTGGCATATTGGAGTATTTGCTTCACAGCTTGGTAAGCGTCTTCAATCTTTTTGTATGTATCCGTACTGAGCAATTACCATGCAATTGATTTTTTTTTTTACCTTTTTTTTTTTTTTATTACTGCTGTGGAAAGTTAGGGTCATGGTTGATAAATACTGGCAATGTCTGTTATAGAAAGTTGAGATTCCAGAGAGGGGGGGCGGCTGTGTTGCCATCCTTGGAGGTAACTGGAAGTCAGCAGGGCAACAAGCAGCCTGATTCACTGCCTGGGGCCAGGGTTTAGTGGTGGGATGGCAGGGTTAGGGGAACAGTTGAGCTTGGTGAGTTTAAAGGGCTTTGCCAACCCAAACAATTCTGTGATTCTACTCAAACCAGCTCTCAACAGGGGGGGCAGGCCAGCTGACCTTTGGAGACCCCTCACAACCCAATGTGTTCTCTGACAGACTTAACAGCTTTTCCTATCTATCTGCGCTGGGTATTTTTATTAAATAACTTTTCTTACTGCCCGTGTTTTAGAACTTCCAGTCCCACCCAACAGTGATGCTGTTTGCACTAATAGCACTGGAGAAGTTTGCACAAACGAGTAAGTATCAGCCTGATAGGGCTTGGAACAGCCGTAGTGTGGCTTCTACCGTGTGGTTGCTGCTTGCTTCATCTGATAACACTTGGGAGCGTGACAGAGACTGAGTTGGGGGGAACACAAATGTAGAAGAGAAGTGTTTGTCTGCTTACAAGCAGGAAGAAATATTTATTGCTGTAGTGACACCTCTCTGCCCCTCAAAACCTTTGAGGTACTTGCTGAAACTCAGTGCAGTCCTCCCAGTTAGACAGTGCTGTAGAAGGACTTGGGGCATGAGGCCTTTGGTGCTTGAAAAGGAGTAAATATGGCTTGGAGAGATGGAGACCAGCCGTGACGATGCAGCTCCGTGCCGAGAAATGGTGCATCTGAGTGACAAGTTAACTGCACATCTGCCTGTCATGTTGTTTCTAATGCTGAGGTTTGGAAGGGGGAGGGGTGTTCTACTGCATCTGTAGAATGTTACTATTTTGGCCTAAACTTACCCCCAGTTTTGTTCTTTTTTGCTGTCAAATTGCAGGTGAAAATAAAATGACAGTGTCTGAATCGTGCATTAGCGACCAGCTGGTCTTGCTAGAGAAATGGACGGATAACCCAGACTATTTAAAACGCCAGGTTGGATTCTGCGCTCAGTGGAGTTTAGACAATCTGTGTAGGTATAACAGAGGGATGGATTCGTTCAATATTCGTCGCTTCTCCAAAGAGATGGAGGATGACTTTGTGTTTGTGTTGTATAAGCACTTGCTGCAAATGTAATAAGCCTGACTGCATATGTAATAAGCCTCCTTCAAAAAAAAAGAAAAGGGCAAATCAATGTAATTGCATGGCAAGGCAGGTTTGGCAGGGAGAATGTTTGGGCAAGGAAGTGGTTTGTACTTAGCAAGTTGGAGCTGCGATGAAAATTCTTTGCCCCGTGTTTCCTGTAACCTGCGCCTCAGCCAATGCACTGAGCAGCTCCATCCCTGCAGCACAGCTGGATCACTGACACACCCTGGTGACAGTCGCTGTGGTTGCGGCCCAGCAGTGCACAGTCTCACAGAATTATTAAAGACTTCTTAAAGGAAAGATGCGGCTTTGCGATTGAAGTGAAGAGTGTGTGACAAAGCACTTTGCTTGGCCTGTCCTTTTGGATGAGTCACAGTCACCCAGTTTGCTCCCTTAGTTGGGATTTCGAGGGTGAACAGCTCTGAAGACCTTGTAGTTTCTAACACCTTTTAGATTAATTTGGGTAAAAGATCCTGTACGGCTTTGCAGGATGTTGGCTGGCTCACAGAGTGTCAGGCTCAGCTGTGTTTAGTAAACACCCATATAAGCGTCCTAGCAAGTTTGGGATACACAAAGGGTCCTTGGATAAGATCTCCGATTTGTAAATTAACGTGCATGTGTCAGCAATGCAACCACTTGGCAAGAGAAACACTCCTGATCCTTCCATGGGAAGAGGGGATGCAGGGAGGAAGAGCTGCTTTGGCTCAGTTCAAGTTCATTGCCTATCTGAAAAGGAGAGGGTAAAAAAAAAAAAAGAAGAAATCATTATTTTCCCCTTCTTCCCCATCCGCAAAGTCTTTTCCACTGTGATGAATCAGAAAAACTCCACCAGCTGAATACACAAATACAGTGGTAACTCCTGAAACGGAGGCATCTTGGTGTGAACTTGGATGCCTTGCGTTTGCCTGTGGCTTTCCTGAAAGGAGTAATTGGATTGTGGGAGTGCTAGTCAGAGGCATAGGTCGTGGTCTTGTGTTTAGAGGACGTTTAACACACGGTGCTTTGGAAATGATGCTGTCTTCCTGCTGGCAGAATACTGATATTTCACTCACTTGTGCCGAAAACAAGTTGGATCCTAGCGAGATTGATTGCCACTGTGCAAGATGTTTAAAATGAGGCTTTTCTGCAGCAGTGATGAAAATAAGTTTTATTTTGCAGTTTTAAAAGAAGGCAGGCAGTTTACGTATGAGAAGGTTGACTTGACCAACATTAGGGCTATGCTGAACAGCAACGATGTCAGCGAGTACCTGAAGATCTCGCCGCATGGACTGGAGGTAGGATGTCACTTCATCATCTCAGTCTGAAAAGGAGTCTGAAGAAAAAGGCAGGTTTCAACTATTTTTGTTTGCTACTTGCTCCCGCAATTTCCTAGAATGAATCAAAGCTCCCTGCTAGCTTTGTAGAGATGACTTGTTTTGTCAGGGGGTTGTAGCATCCCTATGCTCATCTTGGTCGTAGAAATGTTCACAGTACCTGTGCCCCAGAACTTAGAAAAGTGAGGAGGATTCTTAAGAGCCAGCTGGCTTTTCACTCATTTCTGCCTAAAATTGTTCACCAAGTACAATTCCTGTTGTTTGCCCTGTCTAATTCCTGTTGTTTGCCCTGTCTAATTCCTGTTGTTTGCCCTGTCTTGTTGTGAAAAGCCCATAGCAGTAGGATTTTTGTCTCAGCCATGTGGTGTGGTCTTTTTTTTCTTCCTCCGCTACTTTTTCTAATTTGTGTAACATGGCACGCCTCTCCATCCCTTGTACCAGGAGTCAGCTACCAACCAGTGACTTGGGTCTTCCTCTCCTGGTTGTCTTAGTCTTTAAATCTTTAAATTGACCCCATCAGCTCTGTTTTGGGTGTTGGTTTTTCTTCCCCATGGCTTGCTACTGAACAATTTTCCGCCTTGCCTACTTGCTGGCTTGTGTGACAATTATGGCTATAAGGAGAGGTCACTTTTGGTCCGAATCGCCTCTAAAATTGTGCTGGTGTATTCTTACATGCAAGAAACTTGATCCAGGGAGGGAAGGAGCTTGTTTGCATGCTAACTGAACTTCTGTGTGGGTTTTGGCAGGCTCGATGCGATGCCTCATCCTTCGAAAGCGTTAGATGCACATTCTGTGTCGATTCTGGAGTTTGGTACTATGAAGTTACGGTCATTACGTCAGGAGTGATGCAGATAGGATGGGCTACCAAAGACAGCAAATTTCTCAATCACGTGAGTACATGTGACATCATCTGGCTGATGATGTAACTTCAGTATTTTTCTACTTACACCACCTATAATAGCTCTGGTTATTCTGTGGTAGTCATGGGGCACTTGCCTGTCTCTTTTTTTCTGGACTTCCACAAAGCTGTTTTTGCTGAAGGCAGTGGTGCAAGAAGAGGCTGTGTTGTCATCGCCACAGATGGACGCTTTGCACAAGTAACGCGGAGCTGCTGGCAGTGACAGCTCGTAATCTACTTGCTGTTGGCCAGAAGCTACGGGGAAATTGATTATTTTGTGTGGCTTAGCCTCTTGGGATTCTTCAGATAACAGCAGTGGTTGCTGTCTGTTGTTGTGAAGTGAGCAATAGGAACCAGCAGGTTAGCACGCACTTGCCTTCCCACAGGTCACAAAGCAGCCGCTTGATTCCCCTCTTGGACATACTTGCGTATTAAATTAACTTTCTCAAGGGAAATAATTATTTAAATTGACTCTGAGGTAGCATGGTATCATTAGATCTGCTGGTAGCAGTAACACAGCATGGTTTGGGTATGTGACGGCTTCTTTTTAATTAAAACTAAGGATTACAAGAAGTTTTAACCCTCTACCTTTTCGCCTTTATTCTGATAATATAGAATAAGTGCACTGTCTGATTCTGTAGCTTGCTCTGCTCTCCCTCCCATCCAGACAACTTGGTGTCTTGTTCTTAATTCTAAGTATTCTTCTTCCTACTAATTCACTTTTAAAATTATGTACTGACATTAAAGCAAAATATGCCATGTGCACACAAAGGCCAAACCTGCAGCCAAAGAACAATCCCAGATGTTGGTAGAGGTGTAACTAGGATTTCTTTCTTCTTAAGTCTGCATGCTACCTCTGTATGGCTGTTACAGACTCAGTACACTGTGGCACTTTCATTCAGTATCTCCATAATACAAAGAAAGCAGAATAATTACCACCCAAAAAAAAATCTGCTTCAGCTTAGAGAGGACTTTCTGTATAATCAACCTCCCAAACTTCCATTAAAGTTCATTGAAGTATATAAATAAAAATAGAAATTAATAAGAAATGTGGAGATAAGCAGTTAAAACTGCTCATTTCTGATTATTATAGAAAAGGTCATTCTACAGCTGAGTCAAATGCAGAGGCAAATGTGGAAAAAGGCCACTTACATACATGTGAGTAAATATCCATGGGAGGGGATAAGAGGAATGCATCGAGGAGATGAAACAAGCACCAGTGGCAAGAATCCCAGCAAGAACGGGAGAGCAGCTTCTCTCCCCGTCCTCCTGTGAGTTCAGTGGCCTTGCTCCATTTCTTCTAATTATTCATGTAAACAGCGTTGTCCTCTGCTGGTGCACAAGGTGCAGGTATCTCTACATGACCTCCAGAGTCCAGCCCTGCCTTTCTAGCATGGGATTGCAAGTGGGATTTAGATGAAAAAACCAAACAAAAATCCAAACCAACCAAACAAAAAACAAAACCAACACACAACAACCCCCTAACCAGCCAAAAATACCACACAGACCTGTCTGGAGCACAGGCATTGCAGCCCTTGACTGTAATGGAAACTGTTTGAAATAAAAGGCCATGTGTCTGTCTTTAGACTGCTAAGAGGCTTAAAAGATTTTTCTCGCTGGCTGTTAAGGAGCTTGGTGCACATGTGTCTGTCTGTGCTCCTGTACAAGTATGAAGATAGGAGATGTCGCGCCCCTGAGCAGGGTGATTTGCTGTTGCTGGTGGTGAAGTGCGGCTGTTGTTTAAGCTCATCAGGTATCTACCTGAAATACAGCCTCTGGGTACGTCACGGTCATCGGAGTAGCCAGGTGCTCTTTATTTCTAGCATGTGTAACAAAAAGACCAGTCCTACATACAGCATTTAACACCCTTTAGCTGGGCTTAGCTTTAATTTGGGCCATCTGAGGCTTGTGGAATCAGATGCTGTCTGGTATTTGCGCTCCAGACAAGCCATGCTGAGCACAAGGAATTATCTGCTGTAAAGCTTTTGGGTTTTGTGTCTGCGCTCTCCTACATGACAGATTCTTCTCCCACTCTGAAACTTTTAGTGTTGCCTTGTCTTGGCCCTTGGGACGATCGCTCGATAACCTTCTCGCAAACTGAGGGCGGCTGGCACTGAAAGGGGCACAATATGCAACAAACTCAGTGAAGGGGCCGTGGGGTGGTTCTTCTCCTGTGTACTCTGTGTTCTGGCGGCACTTGGCTATCTCAGGGGGAAGGTGCTACAAGTCTGGTCCTGGGACTTCAAGATAAGAGAGGGATATGCTTCTGTGTTGACTTTTTAAGCTGCAAAAAGTTAGCTCCTTGGGTACCAGCCTTGTGAATTTTAACCTGTTTAACAGCTAGGAGTGATTTGAGCTCACAGAGAATGAAGAACACTTGGAGACGATACATCCCCTTCTTCCCCCATCCCTACCCCAACAAACTCCTTTTGATGTGAAAATGAAACTAAGTTGAAAAAACTATCTTTGCAGGGGTGGGAGAAACCCTTCTGTTCTGGGGTGAATGGTTTAGTGAATAAAAATAAACTGTAGCCCTTCTGTGGGAGGAACGGCTGCAGACTGAAATGCTTTATTACCCTTTTCCTAAAGGAAGGTTACGGCATCGGGGATGATGAATACTCCTGCGCGTACGATGGCTGCCGGCAGCTGATTTGGTACAATGCCAGAAGTAAACCACACTCCCATCCCTGTTGGAAAGAAGGTATTCGGTCCATCTCCTATTTATCCTAGCTTGATTTCTGCATGGGATTTTTTCCTCTTGCAGGTGTCTATAAAGCAGCTCATTGGTAAGCGCGAACAGAGCAGTTGCTGCCTGGTCCCGGTGATACTAAAGGCTTAATAATTATTATTAATAATACCAGTGCCTTTACTGGTATTTGCAGCAGTTTAAATGTCCAAAATGGACGCCATGCTCTTGTTCCACTGTCTGTGTGAAGAGAACCTTGTTGGTTAAATGCTTTTTCTTGTCATAGGCAGGATACAAATCCTGGCACCAACTAACATTGCTGGAGACTTTATCCTAAGACTTTTTTCTAGGTGTCTGTAGCCCTACAAAACAGGGTTGAAATCTTCCTTTCTGGGTTGAAAAAGTTATTTTAGAGAAGGAAAAAAGTCTTGATCTCCAAATTAGCCTCTTTTTTTTTTCTTCTTTTTTTCTTTTTTTTTTTCTTTTTTTTTTTTTTTTTTTTTTTTTTTTCTAAGGAGGAGTTGCACTGTCCTTGCTTACATTAAATTCTGGGATAAGTGCTCGGGCAGCAAAGTTCTGTTCCTGATCTCAGCTTTGAAACCTCAGTAGGAGTCTGCACACGCCGCACTTGTGTGAACTGCGCCACCTTCTCTGCCATGAAAAACTTTTCCCAAGGGTGGCTAAATTAAAACACAGCTTAAAAATAAATAGCACAAGCATATTGGAAACTGAGAGTTTAGCAAGTATGTGTTCTGAGGATCCACGTCTGTGATCCATGTGTTCTGTTCCACCGGTGTAAAGTAGCCAAGGAGAGACAGAGCGCAGCTTTTTCAGGCTTTGGCAAATACTCTGCTATACTTCTACAGTGCTCTGACAGACTAAAATTATTTTTTTTTACTATTGTGTCCTGGTTTGTTTTTCTTTTGTTACTGTTTTTTATCAATGTTTCTTCTCTTATGCTTTTGCAGACAGTTTGTTTAAGTGAGACAACTCATAGTGAGCTCTATGATACTTAAAACAGTAACTGCTTGAGCTGTTGGCATTTAACAGAATTGAAATCTTGAAATTGTTTTTGCTTTGTCTGTAAGGAGACACAATAGGATTTCTCCTCGACTTGCAAGAAAAGCAAATGATCTTCTATTTAAATGGAAACCAGCTCCCTGCCGAGAAGCAAGTATTTTCATCTGCTGTGTAAGTATGTGCTCATTTGGAAGGGCAGTGACCTGCATGGATAGTGCTTTTAATTATATGAAGTATTCCCCATTGGAGATGTAAACTCACATTTGCTGACCTGAAGCCATGCTTAAGCAGGTTTCCTAACCCAAAGTTGCTTGGAAAGCAGTGAGGAGGATAGCGTTTTACAGGTGGATCTCAGGGTCCAAAATAAACACTTTGGACCTTCCAAAGACAGGTTCAACTCTGTCTTCTATTGTCAGACTAGCACAGCGTTGGGACAGAATGAGGCTGTAGCAAAGAGGAACGGACTTCTAGTAGTGCTTGCGGAATTTTTGATCTTTTAAAACTAAAGCCTCAGTCCTGTAAATGCTGAAGCGTGCATGTTGACATCCTGCCGTTCAGTGGGGCTGGTTCCTGTAGCAGCATATTGAATGTTCACGGCAGGAGGTCTCTTGGTATCATTACAGAAAGCTGTGAGGCTCATTTTGCTAACTCTCTTAAAATCAACACGCAACTCTCCTGACTCTCACAGCTTTTAGTTCTGAAAAGCTAAGCTGGTGTGATATGTGGGGAAGAAGCTGCCTGTGCAGCACCATTAAACGTTACAGTACTTCATTAGCACAGTGGTATTAATTCACAATTTTGCTCATGTTTTCTCCTCAAAATGCAGTTCAAGATGTAAGCAAAGGGTGGCTCAGTTTAAAGAGTGGCAGCTGCCTGTCTGTCCAGCTTGTGGTGGTACTCCTGTGGAGGATGTCGTTTATATGCTCAGCAGGTTCTGTTACTTGGGCAGAGCTTAGGGTGTCACTCACTTTGGGCCCTTCAGTAAATCAAAGTGGAAGGGGGTGGTGGTTGTGGCGTTTCTACAAGGTGGCTGTGGAGGAGGGGGTGGCCCGGAGGTAATCCTGCCAGGGCCAGGAGGCACAGCCGGGCGTTGTGCTAGGTGAGCTCAGCCCCGGGTTCATCGTGCACGGGTCCCACGCAGCAACTGTATGGGGGTTGCAAGCTCCCCCAGACTGGTGCCTGCTCCAGTAAAGCAGCAGTTGCGGTGGACGTGGAGGTGTCCCCTGCAGTTGGTGCTGCTCCTCACAGCAATACTGAACAGCGGTTGTTGGGAAGAAAAATACTTTTTCCAGTGCCAAAGGAGATACCCAAGCTTATCAGTGCAAAGAGGATCAGGCTGTGGGCTGCTCAGATGCTTGTAGTGCTTTTGGTGTGACTGGTCTTACTTGCAGAGTAGGCAGCCTTTATGACCTAGGTTGGCAGTAAATTCAGATAAACCCCCATGAGGAATTCAGAAGTTGAGTGCTAAATGAGGACAGTAAGTGCAGCTGGACTGGGAGGTGTTGGAGGCTCTTCTCTCCGTGAGCTGTAGAAGGCTTCTGTTGAAGGAACTGGCCTTTGTTTCAGGGTGTATTTTTGTCCGGTGATAGTAGTAACCTGTCTGCAAAGCTCTGTTGTTTACATCCTTCTGAAGTGTCTGTTGTTGGTCACATTGCAGATCTGGCTTTTTTGCTGCAGCTAGTTTCATGTCCTACCAACAATGTGAGTTCAACTTCGGGGCAAAACCTTTCAAGTACCCACCACCAATGAAGTTTAGTACCTTCAATGATTATGCCTTTCTGACAGCAGAAGAGAAAATAATTTTGCCCAGGTAATCCTCGTGTCTACTTTGAGTGTGTTTGCGTACAGAGAAATAAAATGCTTCAATTTGGAGTTGCTTTTATGGGGTCAGGCCTCCATAGGCCTCTCGGAAAAGGATTAGACCATAGGCTCCAGTGAACTTAGGGCAGGGCAGGAGATGTACAACCAAAATCCATTACATTAAAATATTTTTTTGGTAATGTTAAGCTAAAGTAAAATTAACTAGTACTGCACAGTAAACTGGTTTTAGTATAAGTGCCTCCTGTCGTCTAAGAATGATCACAGAGTCAGACAGAATCACTGAGTCATATGGGTTGGAAAAGCCCTTTAAGCTCCCCAAGCCCAACCGTTCCCCTAATCCTGCCATCCCACCACCAAACCCTGGCCCTAAGCACCATGTCTGCCTGGCTTTTAAATACCCCTAGGGATGGGGACTTGACCCCTTCCCTGGGCAGCCCCTTCCAGGGCCTGACAGCCCTTGTGGGGAAGGAATTTTTCCCAATGTCCAACCTAAACCTGCCCTGGCACAACCTGAGGCCGTTTCCCCTCGTCCCATCGCCTGTTCCCTGGGAGCAGAGACCGACCTCCCCGGGCTCGCCATTCCTGTCAGGCAGCTGTAGGCAGCGATAAGGTATCCCCTCAGCCTCCTTTTCTCCAGGCTCAACACCCATAACTCCCCCAGATGTTCCCCAGCAGCCTTGGGCTCCAGACCCCTCCCCGGTGTCGTTGCTCTCCTCTGGACATTTTCCAGCAATGCAATGTCTTTCTTGTAGTGAGTAGGTTGTAGTGATTAGGTTGATTGAGGAGGCATAGTCTTAATTAAAAAGAGACGTCTTATTTAAAATTGACCTAAATTGGTGATATTGGCAGCATGGAGGTACTGCATGACTGTGAGACTGGAGGTTGTCCTTTTCTGATCCAGATGAGAATTCCCCTGTTTGTGAATGACAGTACCAACAAAGGTTATCCAAGTTCAGAAGTGCTTGCCCACCTAAATAGAAATCAAGCCACATAGGAACAGATTTGGATACGTTTTTCCTTAACTTACCAAGCTTTCGGCAGGGATGCTAGATAACAGCTCTTCTGGTTCAGGTTGTCGGTAATAAGTAATTTACTAGAACATGAACAGTAACAGTGCACAGTGTAATCTGAGGTAGAGCGGTCCCCAGATTTGCAGCTTGGGGCCCTCTGAAGTGGAGCTGATGTACATGGTTGAAATAATCTTTTGTTGCATCTAATTAAGTGGGGGCAGGGGTTGTTGGAGGTTGGGTACCCCTGGCTATTGTAAAATTCAGACTGGTTTTGCATTGCCTGGCCGTTTGATCGAGTGTGCTTGAGGCACTTGAGTATCTTAATGTTTGAAAAGAAAACAAACAAACTTGCTCTTGGATCTGCATCGCACATAGGCAAAGTTTGAGGCTTGGGATGCTGCATTTCTGCAGCGAAAATCAAACGCGACGTGCCAGGCCATTTTGTAGTTGCATACAGGCAGAGCAATTTACAGCTGCTTGTGACTGCGGGTGATCGAAGTGAGTCTGACTCAGTCCCGTAAGGCGATTTGTTAGTTCTCATTTAATTAAATTAAGCATTCCTCTGTCCCGTTAGAGTCCTGCAGGAGATGAGGAGTTTGGCAGTTTTGAGCTGATGATCAGATGAGATACCATTCTGGCGCTGCTCTTGCAGCTCTGACAGCTGCTCCTTGTGCCAAAAGGTGTAGAGAGGAACTGGGGGAAACCAGTTTCCTGTTGATGCCTGACTAGAGAAACTTGGCATCCTGTGCTAGAGCCTGTTTAACGTGTGATAGGGCTGAAAGGCTCCATTCAGGGTCAGACACTTGCTCTTTGTGTAAACTAAGACCATCCCTGCTGTACAGCCTGAACTGTTTGGAAACAATAAGCCAGTCCTAAATGAAAAGACAGCTTTGATCTTAAAAGGGGTAGGAATAAAAACACAAGGGCCTGAGTGGACCTAATTGTCCATCACAGGACTTAACGTGAATTCATGTAGAGCTGTGCTGAATTTGATGCTGCTTCGCATGGGGCATAGCCTGGGCCAGACATGTCACATGCCATTGAGGAGCTTCGAGCTGTAGTGTATGCGTTCCAAATCCAAAATGTTTTGTTTCATCACATGGGGGATTTTCATCTGTATACTCTCCCTTGTGGCAGTTGCCATACAGGGCTGGTGATTTCATTTTCCATTTCTGTTCTTTTAAACTGTGTTATGGCATTACAGCGTTTCTGAATTTTGTTGATATGTGGGTTTGTGTGGCTTATTTGGGTTTTTTTTCCTTAACTCTTAAAAGAACATGGACACTTGTCGTGGTTTAACCCGGCTGGCAACTAAGCACCATGCAGCCACTCGCTCATTTCCCTCCCCCCCTCCCTCAGTGGGATGGGGGAGAGAATCGGAAAGAAAATAAAAGGTTAGAGCCGAGGGCTGAGGTAAAGACAGTTTAATAAGAGAAAATAATAATAATAGTAATAATGAGAATGATAACAGAATATACAGAATATACAAAACGAGTGATGCACAATGCAATTGCTCACCACCTGCCGACCAATGCCCAGCCCGCCCCGAGCTGCGATCAGTCCCTGAGCAGCGATCAGTCTCCCCACGACCAACCGACTAACCCCCCCTGAGCGTGACGTTACATGGTATGGAATAGCTCTTTGGACAGTTTGGGTTAGCTGTCCTAGCTGTGCTGTACTCCCAGCTTGTTATGCACCTGGCCGAGCAGGAGAAGCTCAAAAAGTCCTTGAGTAGTCTGAGCACTACTTGGCAACAACTAGAAACATCAGTGTGTTATCAACATTCTTCTGGTACTAAATCCAAAACACAGCACTATGCTAGCTACTATGAAGAAAATTAACTCTATCCCAGCCAAAACCAGGACAACACTAAAGAAGAAACTTGAAGTGTTCAGCTGTGGGAACTGGCAGAATTGTAATCAAACGCCCTCATTGTCCCTTTCCGAGAGCAGAACAGGGGGTCAGAGCCTGTTCTGGCCATCTCCGGGTGTGCTAAGCCTTTTTGTGGGAAGCTTTGATCGACATTTGTCAGCAGTGGTGTTGAGTAGCACGGGTGAGCGTAGCATTGGTCTTGGTGCAAGGCTCAGAATAGCTAACGGGTCTATCAGTTCGAGTCAAGCTCACGTGGGCATGTATGGGGGGGTGTCTCTCTTCAGACACAGGCGCCTGGCTTTGCTGAAGCAAGTGAGCATCCGAGAGAACTGCTGCACGCTTTGCTGTGATGAGGTAGCAGACACGGAACTCGGGCCGTGCGGACACAGGTAAAACACCCAGAACAACCCAAAAACCCCAAAGAAACAGGAAAATGTATGTGTGGCATTCAGCTTAGGTGAGACCAGATGCAACCCTGCCTGTCCTGATTGACTCCCCAGCATAAGGGAAACAGCTCCTTCTATTTTAAGGATGTGACTGAGGTTAAGCATGGTATTTCCAGCGTTCCCCAGAGCAGATTTAATCCCTAATTGTGTATTTGAGGTTGGGGAAGCACTGTGGCTACATATGTATGCTACCTCTGGTCTACCAAGTCTTAATTCCCTGGTATCAAAGGTTTTACTGACGAGTACTTGTTTAGTACTGGTGTTGTGAAATCCAGACCATGGGAGGAGAGCAGAAAATTCATTATATACTCAAACACTCATGAAATGTTTAACAAAAGGATTGTCTCAAGTAGCAAAATGTGGAAAAAATGGGACAGCAGGATGAGTAATACCATAACAGCCCTTTCCTGCCTTTAAGCAGCCCACTAGGAAATTAAAAACACTGGACTAAACTGGCTTATTGCACCCAGGTAAGCAGTCTTGCCGTGGTCTACGTGCTGGAAAGTTAAAAGGAGAGGAGACGTGCCAGTGCGTGTCCCTGAGAAGGGGAGGCAGCTTCACACAGGGCGCTGGGGCTGCTGCTCCCTGGGCCAGAGCACGCATTAAGATTAACAAAGGCAAGCGCGATCCCGATCCCAACACAGGTCTGTAAGGTGCTGAGCAGCGGGAGCTCCTCTCAAAGCTGAGGATCCGCAGCACCTGACTCGCAATTCCCAATCTCTGCACAGGAAGACTTGGCTTGAATGTGTGTGTCTTGCAGGCTCACCGAATTTGGACTGTTTTTCCTACTGTAAATGCAGGCTTTAAGTGATTGAATTTGGTTTTTTCTTCTCCTTCAGTGACCTGTGCATGGAGTGTGCCTTGCAGCTGGAGACCTGCCCTTTGTGTCGACAGGAGATACAAACCCGGGTCAGACAGATCTCTCACATCTCATGACACCTGTGGAGAAATACCACAGACTTGTTTTTAACCAACTCCAACCAATGCTGAAAGGGGAAAGCATCTTTAGCCAATCTTTACGCACATAGAACCATAGCCACGGCCAGGTTTCATACTAAACTGTAATCTTGTTTATCTTAAAACCGAAATCTTTAATAAGCTATTTCAAGTTGCCAGCGATGGGAACTGGTTGCACCGTCGAGGAGGGCTGGTAGGTCGGCGTACTGCAGCTGTTGGCTCCTCCAGGCAAGACCGTAGGAGAGCATCTCTCCTCTCCTTCCCTTCCTTCTCGCCTGTTGTGAGTGCTGAAAAATGTTGCACTGGAATTCCACGTACAATGCATTTTAGACAAGAAGAGGAAAGAAATATCTCCTAAACCAGGGCCGTTTGTTCTGTCTTGTGCTCGCAAGTCTCTGTTTTTGGCAGAAGTCAGTGCTAAGGAGAGAATGCCGATGTTTTCCCGTTTAATGTAGCCTCCTGCTGGTCAGAGACTCTGTTTTCCGACAGTGGACATTAAACTGCTCAGAGACTTAATCTGTTCACAGACTGATTTGCAAAGACAGTGCGGAGACTGTAGAGAAACTCACGTGTTTTAATAACTCAGTGATTCCAAAGAATGTTCAGATTTGTTTTTAATCGTTCAGAGATTGGTGGTATTTTCAAGTACATAACGTTTCTGATGCTTTTAACTTCAGTACCCACATTTTTTTGTGAGGATATAATTTTTAGGAGGTATTCTTAACTAATTATAATGCCGGACTGGAATTAATTTGATATTCTGGGTATTTTTTAAGGTATCATCAAACATCTTTTTTAATCAGCGTTGGTTTTGAAAGTTACGTTCACTTTGGAAATATTGAGTGATCTTAAAGGATTGGAGAAGAATCTTGGGCCAGTTTATTTAACAAAAAAAAAATGTTATTTGGATAGCAAGTCGGGTCTTATTCTGTAACTTTAAAAACATGCCTTGCTTGCCACATGTCAGCCCTGCTCTGAGCAGGTTTGGGGCCATGCTTTCTATTTTTGGTAGGGATCATAGTGGGAATCTCCACTCCACTTTAGTGATGCGTTTGGGACATTTGTGTGGTAGGGATGTGTTTCAGCGGGCAGCTTTTGACTCTTTCACGAGGCTTCTACAAGGAATTAGGGTTCACAGCTGGTGTCAGTGAAGTAGCACAAAAATCAGTGGGGTTACACTTGTTTTGCACCAACTGAGGCTATGACTCAGTCTCATCCAAGACTGGTACAGGTGGCTTTTTTTTTTTCTTTTTAAATTACCTGGTTATACAGTAGAGCTTTACTAATTCACACACAACTTACACCAAACCCATCCCACTTTTGGCAGTGATTCACTAGCAGAGGCTGTTGGAGTGAATTCTCATGCCACAATGTATCTTATTTTAAAAGCTGTTTATTATCTTTATTGTATCAAGTATTAACAAAGCCAAGCTGGGGCTGCACCCTCCTGCTGAGCTCTTGTGCTTCCTACTGACCTAAATAGAGCGCTCTGCACTCAGGTCCCAGAATCAAACCCTCTGGCAACTCCTTTCACCTTCTGCCTTCACTGTAACTCAAGGGTGCTGAAATTCATCCAGAGATAAAAAAAAAAAAAGAAAAAAAGGGTCTCTGTTGAACCTCTAGAGCACAATGTGTGAATTAGAAAAGTTCTGTCCATTGTTTTCTTGCCGACTTTTTTCCAAATACAGACCAAATCCAGAAAAGGAGCACTAAATGTGTATTTTCTTCCGCTGCCGATGCCTGTTTGGATTGAAGTCAGACTGGCAAAGCTGTGCCGGGGGACCTCATTCCCTCAGTGACTGTACTTTACAATGCTTTGCTACGATCCATGTTGCCGCTCGGGGCTGAGTCCCTCCCCACTTGGTGCTGAATGAGCAAACATACAAATGCCATCACTGCCACGAGGATCTCAGTTTCAGAATCACTTGAAATGAAGTTTTAGATGCTTCCAAACACAATGGCAGGGGGGTTATCCCTGAGGTACAAAGATAACAAACTGTACTCTAGGGAAGAGGTGGGACAGAACCATTTTGAACTCTGCCTTAATAGATTCTAGTAACTTCAGGGCTTTGGTTTCCCTGGCCAGGATTAACTGAGGTAAAATTTTCAGAAGTGCCTAGGACTCCCGATTTGTAGCAACTGCTGTATGAGATTAAGCTCTTAAGGCCCAGGTCTGCAGAGGCTTCTTGGTGTTTGGTGTCCCCTTCAACTGGAGGTGACCCAAGAGCCTCGCTGCCTTTGTGGACACGGGACTCTAAGTGCCTGTGTTCCTCGCTGAAAAGATGTGAATGCTTTGGAAAATTTTGCCCCAGACAGTCTTCCATGCAGCTGGTGTTGGGCAGAGGAAGCCAAGGGTGCTGGAGGAGGGGGCTGTGGTGCAGAGAACTGTCCTGTTCATTTCTCGAAGACTGTACCATTCGACTGGCTTTGGGCTGAAGGCCACCACGGGGCCATCTTTGTAAAGCTGGATCCTCTGCCACTGCTGCAGTGCCACCCCTGGCCCCGGTGCGCCCCCGAGGCCCTGGGGCTGGGGAGGGGAGGCAGCAGCCCTCGGAAGGGGAGGTGACTTGTAGCGAAGTTGTCCATTCAACAATAAAACGTCTCGAAGGCTGTTTGTTGTTCTTTAATTCCTGACTTCTGCCGCGAGCCGGTTACCGTGCCAGAGGGCGATGCAGGCAGGGGCAGGAGCTGTCCCTTGAGCGAGAGGAGGAAGGCAAATCGGGTGCCAGGCGGGTGTCCGCGCCCGTGGGAGCCACCGAGCACAGACTGCGGCCGGGCGACCCTAGCGCTGCCCGAGCGCGCTGCGCTCGGGGCCCTGCT
>NW_009260400.1:2983886-2987061 GCF_000687185.1 Egretta garzetta | reverse complement strand
CACCCCAGGGGCCCTGGGGTCCGTGTGCCCTGACCCGTGTGCGGAGTCAGGAACTGCTTGCAGCCGCGGGCCGAGGGTTTGGCCAGGACATGGGCCAGCGCTGGCCACGCAGGTCCCGGCCTGGCACGGGCTCGCTATCTGACAGCCGGCCTGCGAGCTCCTGGGGCGTGCTGGACTGGGCTAGCATCTTCGTCTTACCTGGCTTCCTCTTCTTCTGTCTTCATAATGGTTGGTCATAGATGCTTCAGAAAAAAAAATGCAAAGGTCACCTCAAAGCCCTTTACAGCGTCTAACTGCAGGCGTGGACAGGTTTGAGCCTGTTCTCTGAGAAGGCGGAGAAAGTTCCTGGAGGATCTGAATTAATAGGGAAGAGACATAGCAGTAGCTGTGGAAGACTGTGATTTTTGCAATTCCTGTGTCTAAAAGTTATTCTCTCCTGATTTGAGCAGTGCATGGTAACTTAGCGATTGGATTTGTGTTAATGCCAAGTCACGTCTTACTCCTTAGTGCTTTGTCCAAAAAGGAGAAATAACCCCTAACGGCAGCTGTAGAGCGGATTGCCTCTCCTCCGGCCTGGTTATGCAGTAACGATGGAGACTTCTGATGAAGAAAACTTCAGTGTGGCCACGTGAGTATGCTAGATCTGTGTCAGGTTTTTGGTAAGCTAATGACTAGTTAAAATACCTTAATGGGAATATAATTGCACGAATGAATTTACTGTATATTGATTAGCATCTTCTGCCTCCTAGGCAAAGCTCCGGGAGGGGATAATGTTGGTTCAGAGTTTAGGTGAAGTCAAACTAAATACGTCCACAATGAGCCTAGCACCAGCTAGCCCTGGCTGAGTGATCAAAATAAACACTGTAAGGCTCAAAACTGGGGTGTGTGTGTTAATTTTAAATTCAAAATTTCTCCTTGTCAAGAGAGTGTGTTGTCTTACACGGCGGATTCGATGAAGAGACTATTCCCCTGTGTTTGAACGCGCCCCTTCTAGACAAGAGACTCCTCTTACGGGTAGCCTCAACCAGAGTTTAACCTGGTGGATGCTAAGGCACTGCTTCACTCCACATTTGTCTGGCATACTCTTTTCCTCAAGCCTGTGGCAGAAGGGGATGTGTGCCTGTGCCTCTATTGCTCCAGCCCATGGTAGGTATTTCCGTCTACAGACTGTCACAAATGGCCCCATGCCTGGGCTCCTTCTGCAGCAAGCTTAACCCGGGGTTTAAATTAATACATTTCCTGCTGCTGTTAGAATACCTATAAAACCAACCAGAGCACTGTTTGGAGGGGAAAAAGAAGAGTGGAAATTATCCGTAGGAAAGCCTCCTGCCCTCGCCTGTACATGGAAAGCGATGAGCCCTGTTGCCTGAAGTCCTGAGTGTGGTGCTTGGGGTACGTGATGCTTCGGCGGTGCCAGGACAGCTCCTTTCCTGGTGACATCCTGCCCTCTGGTGGAAGAGCACGCCTGTCTTGGCTTGGCTTTGCTCATCTCCCAAGGCCCAACATATCAGAAGCGTTGCTGGAACGTGGCTTGGTGATTTCGTACCTTTTTAAACCATGTGTCCCTTCGTTTGTCCTGGTCAGAGTGAGCCCTGTGGCTCGTTATAGTTAAACTGTCGGTGAAACTGGTGTTGGATTAATTTCACTGGACTCTTATTCTATGGCAAAATAACTTTAATGAGGTTTTTTTAAAACTTAATCTGCAAGGGTGTTCTGCTCTGTTTACTAAAGGGAAATTTGGAAGAGAAATAGACGTTTAATTTAATTTAAATAGTGCTTTTGCTGATCAAAGCGGACTTTTAAAGACAAATTTCCTGTGAGGCTCATTTCCCTTGTGTAAGAGGAAAGCCTGTCTTTCACCTCCTGGAGAGTATAGGAAGAGTTCATTCCCCACTAAAGGTGAGCTCTGAACGCCAGGGCCAAGGAGATCCTGTGGATTACGCAACGTATCTGAACAAGATGCACGATACCAGATTTGGCAGAGGGATCCAGAGTCCTGAAATGCTGGTACCAAAGGTTTCTTCCCTGGATGACGTCAGATCCATAGTGATGTTCAATATTTGCTCACAATCGAATGACCTTAGCGGATGATGCCCTTTGTTTGTGGCATGCAGGGATATCTCTTGCGTAAGAAAAATATTTACATTTCCTCAGTTATATAATACTGTGCATACACTGAGTTTAAGTGGTTCCACAAGGCTGAGTGCTTGGAAATATTCTCTAGGGTGTCTGGAGTTCTGTGATCACCACGTAGAGTTATGCAGGGAAGAGAGCAGAAGGAAAGCTTGTGGTGGCAGCTGGGGTTTGTGGCTTGGAAAACGCTTAATTTGCTGTTCTAATTACACTCTTTGCATCCTGCACTGGGACTGGGATTACCTTGGCCATAATGCCAGTAAGACAACGTTGGTTTTTTTTCAGCTAGGCACCTTACTGAGGGGGGAAGTACAGTAGAGGCCTGATGAGAACCCCTGCTGAAGCTGCCTCATTGTCAGTGTTGTGGCTTATTTTGTAGGTTGAAACGAGGAAATTATTCACTTCTCTTGTAATTACTGTGCTTATTTGTGCTCGGGCTTTTGTTAATGCTTTTTATTTTTAACTTTTATTTCTGCTGTGGTCAAAATATTTATTTATGCAGTGCCGTCTGTCTTCTCTTTCAGCTCCTCCCCTTCTGACGCAGAGTTTGATGCGGTTGTTGGCTATCTGGAGGATATTATAATGGGTAAGCTCTGCAAGTGGTGTAGGCAACAAGATGCTAAACATACACAAGCTGCTCTGCTCTTAGCAGCCATACAGAAACAAAATAGCCCCCGCCTGCTTCCTAGGGGCTTTCCTCCTTTATTCCCGTGACCCACACCTGGTAGCGTAATAAAAATATGCACAAAGGTCTTTTGTGTGCTGTTTGTGCAACAGCGTGCTTATGAGTCTTGAAAATCATGCTCTGCACCATCGCAATACGCTCCTTCATAAACAAACTAAGGGTGCCTGTAAATCTCACACAGGAAGAAAAGCTTTCTGGCACTTCTATACCCTCTTCTAAAGGGGGTGGAAGAGGTGATGGGATGTTGCCGTCCCGTCTTGGCTCTGCCTGAACTCCTCCTAAGCTGTTTGTCAGGATATTCATAGACGCTGCCGTGGTTTGTCCAGGCAGTTTGTCGTCGTGCCTGGCTGCTGCTAC
>NW_009260400.1:2976056-2983834 GCF_000687185.1 Egretta garzetta | reverse complement strand
CAGTTTATTCCCTCTGTCTGCGGCAGCAGTGTGCGAGGCAGGGGTCATCATGTCTTGCCGCTTTCCCCTTTTTGAGACTGTCCTTCCGAGCTGATTGTGTCACAGGTAACATGCTCGTGTGTGTACCGTTGTGACTTGGCAGGGTGGCACCAGGCTCATCGTGTGAGCTTGGGCAATAAAAAGTACTAAATTCTCAGTAATTTTAACTGAGGAGTCAGGGCATGCCAGGGAGGAGTTTACAAGATGCCGAGACAGAATTCATGCTGATCAGCCACCAGCTGCTTCCCAAGAGCAGCACATAATCCTTCTGACCACATCCTTCCTGGGGAGAGGTAGACTCCGCAGCTGCAGGTTGCCTGGTGGTGTAGTTGCACCTGGAGAAATGCTAGCTAAGCTCGCTCTGAATGTGCTTGGGCTTAGAAAGCAGAGACTGGTGAATTTTATCTCTGTGTATGAGTAAACTGAGTAAACTTTGTATTTATACCTGTTCTGTTGAACTCTGTGCTGACCTACTGTGTTTGTTTTTATTTTTGTTTTCTTCCACAACTGGGAAAAAAAACCCCAAAACCTCAGCATTTGAAAACAAACTTGGGAGTTTCAGTAATACTTTTGAATTCACAGGGGGAAAAAAAAATTATTTTGAATTCTTGTAGTGAAGAGGTAACCACTTTTGCTGACTTAAGAGCCTGAACAAAAAGGCATTCAGGATAAATAACCTCACCGATGAAGCGTTGAAGTGTCAGGCAGGAGGACTTCTTTGCTGCTACTAAGTGCAAATGACACTTCTAAGAAGTAATCGTAGATGTGGTTGGATGTGTTCATGCCATTGCACTCCGTGCACATGGCTGCTGTCGAAGCGCAGGCCGACGTGCTGCTGCTCCATCGATTCAGCTCCCTCTGCCCCCAGTCTCTGTCTTCTTACTGACGGGTCGGCAGCGCTGGCTCAGCAGCAGCCCCGCATGTGTGGGGGGGCTGCGGGGTCACAACGGGCAAGCAGAGGGCTGGTGAATGTGGGGCTTTGTCTTATGAAAAGAATGGCTGTGCTCGTAACGGTGTGATGCGTTTTTGTTGTGGCCCAGATGACAGTTTCCAGTTCATACAGAGGACTTTTATGGAGAAGCACTACCGGGAGTTTGATGACTCAGAAGAAAACAAGCTCATCTATACTTCTATTTTTAATGAATATGTAAGATACTTTCTCCTATCTTTTGCATGTGTTGCTTTGGGGGGGGTTTAAGCCCAATATCAGGTCCTGCATTCCCCCCTTTATAAAATACCGGGTCAGACGGAGCAGAGCTGACACAGCCTGCTCTGCTGCCTGCTGCCTCTTCCGTGACCTCTGAGCAAGGACGATGTTTCCTGGAGCTCTCAGGTTCCTTTCTCTTTGTTTCACCTGAAAACTCTACAGGTGCTTTGTTCTCAACAGTTTTCCCAGAAAAAATGTTCGGCTCAGGGCCTCAGCAGTGGTGCGGACAATTGAACTAGTGTCACCCAGCCAAGGAATCTGCTGTTGTTTGTCCAGGGAGGAAAATAGCGTCAATAAGGTGTGGGTGTAAGGGAGAGGAACTGTTTTGAAATCTGCTCCTGAAATTTGTTATGAATCTGTTGGGGTGGTTTGTTGGTTGGTTTGTTGGGGTTTTTTTTTTTTTCCAGATCTCTTTAGTAGAGAAATACATTGAAGAAAAATTGCTTGATCGGATTCCTGGGTTTAACATGGCTGCTTTCACAATGTCGCTGCAGTAAGTCTCTGCTCTGCTTTTGCTTGGGGGGCAGGTTACGTGCTTCTCCATTGACTCCTTATTCAGATTAAAACTGAGATTTGACAGTTGTCCCTTCAGAAAGAGGTTCCTCTGTAATTAAAAAAAATTCATGCGTGCGATGACTGACTGCTTCTCTTGCCTTCAGCATGTTGTGCTGCTCCACTTTCTGAACTGTTACACTGGAATATGTTGGGGCTTAAGGGGTAGGAAGAGAAATGGGAATGGGAACAGCGAAGGGTTTCCTCCATCCCTCTTACGTTGAAGCCAGACCCTTGAAAGGTTGGGTCTCGTCTCTCTCTCTCCGGCTCTGTGCCGGACGCATAAGTAGCATGGTTTTCAACAGGCGGGTGATGGAATATCTTTATTGTAGTTTTTGTAAAAGGCATTCAGAGAAAAGTTTCATTTGTTGTAAGCCTTTGCATTTGGCCCCTTCCGCTTAACCAGCGTTATGAAGAGGTTGCCTTTGAAAGGTCGCTGCTTTTCCCTGGGAATAAGAAACTCAAGTCTTGTTGGGAACTGACTATCTGACAATATTTGACTCTATTTAATTTTGTAAAGTAGAACATTGGGAAAGTTCTGTGAATACACACAGCATGCTTAAAGGATGGATTGTTTAAGAGACAGCTCCTTCTGATAAGCATTAAACAATTTAAACAAAAAAACAACCTGACCGGTAAGAAAGCCACATTGGACTGAGCTGCTGTGGGAGCACAGAGCCTTCATTCCTAAACGGTTCCATCTGAAGTCCCTTGCCATGTATCATCAGTACAGCCCTTCGTTCCTAAGGGATATGCCTGAGCATTCTGTGCCTCTCCCCAGCCTTTCCCACCTTCCAAGGGACTGGCTGGCTGGCTCAGTGTTCCAGGTAAATAGATCAGTGCTACCTGGGTGTTAACTCCTGTGGACTTACGAGTCAGGTTGTCTGTCTGGTTTTCAAGGCTGGATGTGATGCTCTTACATCTTGCATTTATGTGAACGTATGTCCAGAGGAGAGCAATGGAGCTGGGGAGGGGTCTGGAGCCCAAGGCTGATGGGGAGCGGCTGGGGGTGTTCAGCCAGGAGAAAAGGAGGCTGAACTCCCTACAACTGCCTGACAGGAGTGGGGAGCCAGGGGGAGTTGGTCTTTGCTCCCAGGGAACGGGCGATGGGATGAGGGGAAACAGCCTCAGGTTGTGCCAGGGCAGGTTTAGGTTGGACACTGGGAAAAATTCCTTCCCCACAAGGGCTGTCAAGCACTGGAAGGGGCTGCCCAGGGAAGGGGTCGAGTCCCCATCCCTGGGGATATTTAAAAGCCAGGCAGACGTGGTGCTTAGGGCCAGGGTTTGGTGGTGGGATGGCAGGGTTAGGGGAATGGTTGGGCTTGGGGATCTTAAAGGGCTTTTCCAACCTCTATGATTCTATGGTTCTATATTAATGTTCTTGCATTGGAAATACTACAAAGTGGTATTTGGCTAAAGATCTGCTTTACGGAAGACTGGTAACATTCTTGTTTCAATTTTGCTATTGTTCTACTTGCCTTGGTATCCTTTTGACTTCACACCACTTTGAAATAAGAGTTTGTTTCCGACACAGCTTTCTAATTCCCCAACTTCTCTCTGTAGGCAGCACAAAGATGAGATGGCGGGGGATATATTTGACATGCTTCTCACGTTTACTGACTTTCTAGCTTTCAAAGAAATGTTCTTGGATTACAGAGCTGTAAGTATGTCACGTCGTTTGTTTTCCCTGGCCTACTGGTTGTTTGGTTTGTGTAGCTCTGCCTGAGAGCACCATGAGTGGCGTTACTACAGCAGGTAGCAGCACTCATTCAAAGGCTGGACAGGGTCAAAGGGAAGATAACCTCACGGAGCAGCTGTTTAAACTCTAAATGCACATCTGATGATTTCTAGAAAACACGAGTGAAGCTGCTCTGTGCAGCAGTTCCTCGAAACAGTTTTCTGCATCTTTGTGCGTTGAGAACCAACTGAGCATAAGGGAATGGGTTTTTTTCACTGTGAGCGTACCCGGGCATGGGCGTAGGTTGCCCAGTGGGGCTACGGAGTCTCTATCCATGGAGGCATTCAGGAGTCACCTGGATGCGGTCCTGGGCAGGCAGCTCTGGGTGGCCCTGTTGGAGCAGGGGGTTGGGACCAGGCGACCCCCAGAGGTTCCTTTCCTTGGCCATTTGGTGACTCTGCAATGTTTTTCTTAATTTTTATTTCTTTCCCCAGCCAATCCCAAATTAGCTGTTTAAGCTCATTCTGTTTGTATTTATCCTCCTCTCTGCCCAGGCTCAAGAAACAGACAGACAGAAAGGTTAAGGCTTTGAAATGAGCTTTTTCCTAGGGAAACGAAATACATGTAAGCGCTCCCCAGTGCCTGTCCAGTCACGTCTGAGAAAGGAGCAAAGGAGCCAAAGCTGTTGTCCAAGTTATGTCCTCTGCCACCTCGCCCAACCCCTGAAGCTTTGTGCAGATGGGGGCGGGTTGAGGAGAAGGAGACGGTCCCTGCCTCAGCAGCAGGAGTAGTTTTGGTTGGGGGTTGTGCTTTTGGGGACACCTGGGGGGCAAACCGCAGAAGCTCAGTTTCCCTGGTTCCTTGAGCACGTACTGTGCTCTGCCCTGGGCGTACAGCCGGCAGCACCACAGCGACCTCACCTCAGGCGTTCCTGCACAATCTCTTCTTGGCGTTTGGGTTTGCATTCAATCGTAGGCACTTGGGTAACGCAGTTTTACATCAATTTGATGCAACAAGCAGAATACACATTGCCTGTTCCATTTCTTTAACTGCCTATTCCAAAACAGCATTGAGTCACGGATTTCCCTTTCTTCCATGTTTCTAGGAAAAAGAAGGTCGAAGCCTGGATTTAAGCAGCGGGTTAGTGGTGACTCCATTAAACAAATCATCGATATCTTCCTCCTAGGCCAGTTCACACAGTGTATCCCTTCTGCAGACGAGTGCTGCTGCTTTCATTTGGACGTTAAAACATGGTGTTTTCCCATGACGAAGACTCTCTCACCCTCCAGACGTTCCCTTCAGAGGCCCAACCTTAGAAACATCAGTTTGTGAGTTCACGTTGGTATTCGGCGGCCGCAGAAGACGACAGTGTCACCTCTGCCGCAGTAATTGTTTTTAATAAATCCATGGCATTTGCACCCCAGCCTAACCCTTGTGCTTGCTGAGAACCCTAAGGTGCTGAAGGGACGCAATGCATAGGCCTATGCGCACGTTGTTTGCGTCGGCGGCTTGACCATCTCCCTGAAACGTAGACCTTGTCGGAACTGAGGTGGCAGTGTAAGAGGAGCCGTGTTCTGCCTGCCCCTGGGGGTGAACACAGAATCTCTTGGCTCTTCCCCGTCAGTGTTTTGTTGTTTTGGGTTGGTTTTTTTTAAATACTTTCATATGATCTTAAGTGCTGCAGCTTTCCGATGTTTTAGTAGGCAGATGTTCCAGCGTAAGGCTGTCCCCTGGTGCTGACAGTCGATACCTCAGTGTGTCAGTCTGCTCTCTGGCTTTTCTCAGTCTTGCCCTTAACGTGCAGAGCTCTCCAATTTGCTTCTGTTCAGGCCCCAGCTACTCTACGTTGGGGAAAAACAACCAAAATCTGGCCCGCATACGCAATTCCTTCCTTCCTTGTCGGCAGAGGCGCAGCTGCATTAGTTCTAGCAATGGGAGCTTGTCAGTAGGTTGGGCACAGGCCTGTTTGCCACGGTGGCATTTACTGCTGCCTGCAAGTCGCGGGTTTGCCATTGAACTGCTTGCAGCATTGGTGCATCAACGCGTTTCCAGCAGCCCTCAAAACATGGGCAAGTGAGGAGGTGAAGGTGTTGACCGGTGGCTGTCACCTGATGAGAACCTGGCCTCGACAGAGCAAAACAACGGATGGGCCATTACAGGTTTTTGTTGGTGGACAGGACATGTCTTAGAAGAACAAAGGAGATGAAGTCCCCTTCCTGTTGGCATCTGACAGCCGTTCCAGCAGGACTAGGGTTTTGTTCTTCAGCTGAAATGGTGTTTGAACACAGGCCCAGCCTCCCAGCTGTGTGGGCAAAGCTCAGCCGCACTTGAACTACAAAACTTGGTAACATTGACCAGGTGGGGCCAGGCCACGATGGCTCTTTGGGGGCTGGCGAGCAAGGTGAAACACAGTGCCCCAGCCTCTCAGCTCCGCGCCCACCAAATCAATGGGTGCTGCAGTGATTCACCTTGGTAAGTCACTAGGACACAGTGCTCATGGCTCTGCCGGGTTTTGTCTGGGGTTACTCTGGTCTGCTGGAATCTTGTGCGCACCCAGGCATGCACAGTTCCTTGGAAAAATGTAACACCCCCCCCCGAAGAGCAGAGCACCGCCACATGTAAAGGCCCGTTCACTCTGGGCATACGGGCTGCGGTTCTTCACGTAACTTCTCACCTCTCTATGTAACATTGACTTCTTAATGTCAGGAACAGATTTTTAATCAAATTTCAAAAGCATCCTGTTGACATAATTGTTAATTGTGGAGCTGAGATAAATATTTATGGCTAAAACTAAAAATATCCCTGTCGGGGTTGGTTTTACCCAGAAAAGTTTTCATTCTTTTCCCATTGCAATTGTTTCAATTAATGGCTTAAACTAAGGGCAGTGCAAGTGAATACCTCGGGCAATTGTTTCAGAAGGAAGTCCCACTGTATTTTAAGCAAGGGCTCTTGGAGTATCAGAGGCTGCGAGGCAGGGCTGGGGGACAAATTCTTATTTTGGCAGGGAACTGTGCCTCAGAGCGCCCTGCAGTGCTTCCTGCACAGATGAGAATCCTCTGTGTAACAGGCTGGCCTCACCTTTTAAAAGTATAATAATTTGTGCTTTAGAGAGGTGAATTTTCTCACTGTTGCTGTTTTTATGATATATCTGAGGTTGTGGAAACTCGAGCCTTCCTTTAGCTCGCTGAAAACCAGACGAAGGCAGATCTGCTGGGGGCTGCTGCAGCTCGTCCCTTCCACCACCGCAGTTTAGTGTCCTCGTTAAAGCCTTCCGCCTGCAGAGCGTGCGGTGATGGGGCAGCGTAGCTCCCCGCACGCCCACTTTCCTCTGTACAAATGGCCAGGAAATGGATCGAACCCGTTTCACCTGGTTTTACAGGCTGGGACAAGGAGGGCGTGAAAGGAGCAGTCGTTGGGTTGGGCAGGGCCGGGCTCCTGGCTCTGGCAAGCACCAGCCCGCGGCCCGGGCAAACAAAAGTGCATTTGTGGGCCGGGGGAGAGCAGCTCGGTTCTGTGCTGCTGCCCCCGCTGCGCTCCCAGTGCCTTCCCAGACCTCGATTTTGCAGTCAAAGGCCACCTGTAGCCAAGGGGCACAGTGGGACTGGGGGGGGGCAGGGGGTGTCCCCGCTCGCTGCGGGTTGTGTGTATATGCAGGTATGTCTGTGCGTGTGCATGCACGCAGAGCCAAGCGAGGCGAAGGCTCTGGACCTGGTGCCTCCTCCCTTGGGGCCAGGCCCTCATGCCCCTATGGGCACAGTGCAGCCGCCTCTGCCAGCGCCGCCTCTGTGCCCCACTCTGCGCCATGCGTGCCTTCCCACAAGGCAAACTTCTGAGTTCACTGCTTGGCTTTAGGAAGATTTTTATTGAAAGCGTAAAATTTGGGCATCGCATTGTTAGAAATCAATACAAGAACAGTTTAGGCGACCATTCCCTTCGCTTGGCCTCCACCTTCCAGCTCTGCCATCCTTCATGCGTCCTGGGAATTGCGGTTATGCACACTGTGCTGTGAGTGACCTGGGCTTGGTTTAGTGAATTTTAGTATTGGAGTGTGCAGAATTGGCTGAGCCCCTGCAGCGGGGCCGCTCTGGTGAGGATCTGGGTGAACCCCAAGGATGAGCGGGAGCTTCAGGCTCCAGCGAGTCCATGATCCCCCATGAGGCTGTGGGTGATGGTGCTGGTGGGTTTGTGCTGCGGGCGCCTCAGCTGGAAGTGTCATCAGAGACCACAGAGCAGCATCCACACAACCCGGTGCCAACCGTCACAGTGCAGGCGGCTGGCCACGGAATTGGACGTGGGGGGGTC
>NW_009260400.1:2972694-2975675 GCF_000687185.1 Egretta garzetta | reverse complement strand
AGGGAAAGATCGGGGCAGGCGGTTGGGGCTCAGATTTGCACACACTGGGATGAGGGACGAGAGAAAGGGTTTCACGTTCCTCCCTCCTCCCCAGAGGAACCCAGGGAAAAGGGCCCAGCCCCTCACACTGAGGATAAACTTCAGGGCAACACCTTGCTAAAAACCCGTGCCCTGGATTGTGCTGAGAGGTTTCCGGTTGATGCCATGACTGCAACAGTGATGCAGTGGCAGTGACGTTCTGGATTGATACAGGGCTTCCTGTTTGGAGAAGTTTTGAATGATTGAGGGGCAGAACGAAACAATGTCATTGAGCAAAGCTCAAGGGACCTCACTCCCTTGGCCCAGACAAGCCTGAAGCCCTGGTCCTCTCCGAGCATCTCATGAGGACGTTTCCCACTTGGGACCCCCCCACACCCTGGCCCTCTCCCGGGTATGTACCACGAGGGGCCAGGGGATGGCGTGGAACTTCAGCTGAAGCTGCAGGAGGTAAGTCACAAAGAAAAGGACTGTGACTATCCAGAAGAAGATGGACACGAACATCACCCAGCCATACGCTGCGTGGAGGTGGTACGTTGTGTCAGCGATGAGAGCCCACACCAGTAAGCCAAGCACCTGCAGGGTGAAACGGAACATGTTTGGGCGGTGGTTCCTGCAGGTGGGATGCAGAGCATCACCCATGGACCTGGGCTCCCCAGGCCCTTGTTGCTCAGGCATGCTGCCCTGGGAGCCAGGGATGTCACAGAACCATGGAATCACAGAATTGTTTGGGTTGGAAAAGCCCTTTAAGCTCACCAAGCCCAGCCCTTCCCCTAACCCTGCCATCCCACCACCAAACCCTGGCCCTGAGCACCTCCTCTGCCCGGCTTTTAAATATCCCCAGGGATGGGGACTCGACCCCTTCCCTGGGCAGCCCCTTCCAGGGCCTGACAGCCCTTGCGGGGAAGGAATTTTTCCCAATGTCCAACCTAAACCTGCCCTGGCACAACTTGAGGCCGTTTCCCCTTGTCCCATCACCCATTCCCTGGGAGCGGAGCCTGATCCCCACCAAGGCAGGAGGGCTGAAACCCGGGCACCCTCGCCACCACAGGTCCCTTCTCAGCCAAGAAGCCCCCATGCCCAGGGCCAGTCCCTGCTGGCCCAGTTAGGGACATCCCGTGGGCTGGGTGACAGCCAGACCTGGGGGCTCCTGGGGTCCCAGCATCAGCCAAAAAAAGAAAAGAAAAAAGAAGGAAAACGTGAGCTCCGCAGCTCCTCTTCGCTGTTTGGCTGGGTCGGGCCTGGTCTGGTTTGTCCCTCCTGTGTGTGCAGCGCCTGGGGCTCAGCTTTCGCTGCTGAGCAGGTTTAACGATGTCGCAGCCTCCTGTGCCTGCAGAGTGACCCGCAAATAAACCAGGTAGGTGAGGCTGTTTCTGGGTCTGCTCACGGAGAAATGAGCGGAGCTGGGGCAGAGCTGTTTTCTCCCCTCCTGGCAGAGCCTGCAGGGCAGTGGCGGCAGCAGGAAGCAGCTCTGCCCTCAGCTCCCTGGCAGGAGGGGATGGAAGAGCTTGGCCTGGCATGGCGTTTCATTGCTGCTTGGGTTTTTTCTTTCCCTTTCCTGTGCTGTGACCACCCCTGATCTTTGGACGCTGCCCCGCTTCACCCACGGGGAAGCAGCCAGGGAGCAGCTGCCTCCTCTGGCCCCCCTTCCCCAGGGCATCCCCGTGGCAGCAGGTGGGCAGGCATTTGTGTTTATTTTGAGGGCCCCCAACCCACGATGGAGCAAGCAGAGGCTGGGGCACCAGCGCACAGCGATGGGCCTGGGGAACGAAGGCTGCTGCAAAGCGGAGGGCACTGTCTGCGGTTCACCCGCTTTGCTCTGCAGCCTGGGCACCGGGACATGGAGCCGGCCGGGTGCCCATGCGCTCTGCTTCACTGTCCTTCACCGCAGCGGGGGGAGTCACAAACCTGCTTCCCAGGGAGCAAGGAGGCCCCAGCCCTGAGACCTCTGTGTTTCCCTGCGTGACCCAACAGCCCAGGGAGATCCCCACTGCCCACTCCCTGGCCAGGCGGGGATGAGGACGTGCCCAAACAGCCACGGCATCTTCTGTTTCCCAGCTGGGGTTGGGATCTCTTTGGGCAGAGCCGGTGAAGCTGCCAGCACCGCCCAGCTCCTGCATTTGCCTCTGCTTTGGTGGGGGAACCGTGGAGCCATCTACTGCCAGGGGGGAGGAGCGGGGCTCTTTGGGAAGCTGCTCTGCCCCTGCCCAAGCCCTCATCGCTTATTGTCGCGGATGAAACACAACGGGCTTTGTCCTGGCAGAGCTCAACGCCCGGGTGCTCAGCTGCCCCGACAATGCCGCCTTGTCTGTGCCATCCACCGCTAACAATCGTGATCACAAAATATGCACTGGGGAGAAACACGCAAAGGAAGGAGCCTGGCGCGCCCCGGGAGTGGGAAGTGGCATCTGCGAACTGCCCTGCGCCGGCTGCGGTGGGGAGAGCGGGAGCCCCCAGGAGAGGGGCTGCGGGGAGCGGAGGATGGGAGCCAGCGGTTGACACTGGAAAGGGCAGGGGCACCATTGGGCTTGAGAGGTGGGACCAGGCACGGGGCTGGAGGGTTCTTTCTCCTGCTCTTGGCTCCATCTCGCCTTCCTGATGCTCCCACAAGGCGCCCCCGGTAGCCTCCCTCCTCCACGCCGGGGCAGGGCACGCGTGGCCCTGTGCCCAGCCGGACCCCCCGGCCCCTGGAGGGGGGTGCCCATGTGGGTCGGCCCCCAGTGCTGGGGGGCCGAGTTACAACCGGCAAAGGGTGTGGGGATCAGCGCAACCCCCCTGGCTTGGGAGAGGGAAGGAGCGGAGAGGGCTGCGGGACCTCGGGGTGCGAGGTGAATGGGGGCTGGAGAGCGAGGGGGCAGGGACGGCGGCCAAGGGAACCCTGCTCGCTCCGGCCCGGGGGGTGAGGGGAGCACCCGGGGGCCCCCGGTACTCACGGCCTGGGCGCC
>NW_009260400.1:2971293-2971707 GCF_000687185.1 Egretta garzetta | reverse complement strand
CGGAGGCTCCGCGGGAAGGCGGCGAGGGGCAACAGCAATAGTGGGTCAGGATGGCCGAGCGGTCTAAGGCGCTGCGTTCAGGTCGCAGTCTCCCCTGGAGGCGTGGGTTCGAATCCCACTTCTGACAGCTTCTTTTCGCCCCGCCTGGTGGCTTCTTTTTGCTTGGAGGGGACCGAGTAAAAAACCAAGAAAAAAAAAGGGAAGCGGCCGCAATGAAAGCCGCATAACTCATTAACGTTAATTACCTCGGAGGAACTTTAATTAAAGCGCAGGGGGGAAGCAAAATTGTTGCGAGTTGTCAGAAGTGGGATTCGAACCCACGCCTCCAGGGGAGACTGCGACCTGAACGCAGCGCCTTAGACCGCTCGGCCATCCTGACAGCGCTGCGCCGACCCGCCGCCCCGCGCTACACCA
>NW_009260400.1:2967941-2970888 GCF_000687185.1 Egretta garzetta | reverse complement strand
TCGGCGGGGAGGGGAGGCCGCGCCGCAGCCCTTGGCGTCCTACGCCAGCTTCTTTATAGGTTAAAAAAGGGACCAGAACCAGCCGAGCTGTGACAGAGGACGGCGCTTCGCCCCGCGGGCCGGTTGCAGAGAAGTCAGCGCTTGGAGCTCCCTCCAGAAGGACCACGCGCCCCCTCAGTGCCTCTCAGCAGCTCCCGCGGCTCCTCCGGAGTGTGCTTGATAGGGGTTTATACCACACATGGTACAGCGCGCTCTGGAGAAGCGAGGACTGCTAGAGCACCGAAGGAGGTGCGGGACCGTGCCGGGAGGTGGTGCCTGGTCTTGGTTGCATGTCCTGCCCAGAGCTGCTGCAGCTGAACCCCCCTCGGCCGCCGCTGAGCCCCCCGGGGCGACGGGAGGCCCGGGCCTGGCCACCAGCCATGCACTCCCACGGTCACGCTCAGAGGAGCTGTTATTGGCCAGCTGCGCGTGGGCTGCCGCTCCAAAAGCAAACTGGGAGAGCAGCCAGGAGCGGGAGAAGTGAATGGGGGAACAGAAAGGGAAAAAGCCACATCCAGAGCACCGTAAACAGCCAGCACAGAAGGTTGTTTTGAACTGTTTGGTCAGCCCATTGTCCTGCGGTGAAAGTCCCAGCAGCCTCAGAGCAGAGATCCTCATCAACGTCCACATGCTCCATCCCAACAAGTGGGAAATGACACAGCAGCGCTGAAATCATCTCCTCCACATGGTCCCTCGAGGTGTGGGTCCAGCTCCTGCGTGGGATCCGCAGGAGCCCGGTACCTCCCTGGGCTGCGCTTGTCCCTCTCGAGCCCCACAGGGGAAGCCCAGCCCCTGTAGGTGCCCAGGACCCAGGGGAGGTCAGTGTTTGGGAGCCCTGGTCCACCCATACTGGCTACGAGCCACCAGCACCCAGCTAGGGGATCTCCTTGTGGAGACACTTGGGCAGGGCAGAGGGGTTTGCTAATGAACTCTGGGGCCAGAAGCAGCAATTTTTAGCGTGGCTGTCCCAGCCGAGGAAGTGGTAACTGCCACACGATGGCATTGTCTGCTGCAGTGAGAGGCAGGGGCCCTTCCTGCTCCGGAAACTCCACAGGAGCCTTCTCGGGGGTCAGAGCGAGGTGTGAGCTCCTTGGGGGCAAGCGGGACCCTTTCAAAGAGGCGGAAAGGACCCGTGGCCCTTCCCATCTTCCTTCCTGTGGCCCCCGTCCCTTCCGGCTGGTGGGGTCAGTGAGGGGCCCTGGCTGTGGGCTGGGAGCTGGGGGGGCCTTTGGGTGGGTTTTTCCTCTATCAGCCACCTGGTGGGTGCCCGGGGGAAGCGGCACATCCTTTGTCCATGGGGTTCTTTCTTCTCGGCAGATGCCTGCTGGTGGTGGCCGGGGGGCTCCTGGGGGCACCACTGCCCTGCACCCCCAGGGGAGAGCCTTTGCTCTGGCACTCGCCGGGGCTCCCCCATCCCCTCTGTCACAGCTTGGGGGTCCTCAGGGGGGGTCTTGCTGCCTGCAGCTGGGCTGTTCCCTAAATTTCACCCTGCTGGCCCGTCACTACAGGAAAGACATTGTGTTGCTGGAGCGTGTCCAGAGAAGGGCAACGAAGCTGGGGAGGGGTTTGGAGCCCCAGGCTGCTGGGGAGCGGCTGGGGGAGCTGTGGGTGTTGAGTCTGGAGAAGAGGAGGCTGAGGGGAGACCTTATCGCTGCCTACAGCTGCCTGACAGGAGGGGGGAGCCGGGGGGGTTCCCAGGGGACGGGTGATGGGATGAGGGGAAATGGCCTCAAGCTGTGCCAGGGGAGGTTTAGGTGATCTTCAAGGGCTTGGTGATCTTGAAGGGCTTTTCCAACCTCAATGATTCCGTGACTCTATGAACCTGCGCTGGGGGTGTTCAGCCTGGAGAAGAGGAGGCTGAGGGGAGCCCTTATCGCTCCCTACAGCTGCCTGAGAGGAGGGGGGAGCTGGGGGTGTCAGTCTCTGCTCCCAGGGGACGGGTGATGGGATGAGGGGAAATGGCCTCAAGCTGTGCCAGGGGAGGTTTAGGTGATCTTCAAGGGCTTGGTGATCTTGAAGGGCTTTTCCAACCTCAATGATTCCGTGACTCTATGAACCTGCGGTGCTCTGGAGGTGCAGGCTGGGGCTGGACATGGAGGACACCCACGGGGGGGTGTCTGGGCTGTGGTCCGGCTCAGCGGGAAAGGGGACATGGGCACAACATCTCTTGCAGTCCCTGTGTTTTGGCACAGGTGTGAGCAGGACCCCGCCTTTCGTCACAAGCCCTGGTCTGAGGTCAGCTCTGTCCTGGGAGGAATTTGTTCCCCAAACAGCATTTTGAACCCCAGACAAGCCTCATCTCTGCTTTCTTCAGTTCTCCCCTGCTGCCTCCTTGGGCTGATCCAAGGAATTGTGGCCCAGGACAGGAATCTCCCTTGCCCTTACCCCCACCAACCCCTGCTTTCACTATCCCCAGCCAACACTGAAATGCCAACGGCCGAGACTGCTGCACTGACCCTAAAAATGCACCCCACGGCTAATGGGGAGCCTGGGGAGCTCTTGCATCAGGCGGGGCAGCAGTCGTGATGCTCCCAGAAGGCCTGGCTAAGGGAAAAGTGTGTTTGCCCAGGACCAAGCTGGCGAGGGAGCAGGGTTGTAGCTGAAACTTGGTGAGAGCGTGGAGGCTCTGGGCAAAAGCAGAGGAGGGGGAGACAGCCTGTTCTTACAACGTGGGGTGCAGAAAAGCTGGGGTGGGAGGGGGAAGAGGTCCGGTGAGTCCCTGGTCTCTTGGTTAAGCCAGCGAGGCTCCAAAGCTCCAAAAGGAGCCACACGTGTCCCTGCCCAGCCCTGTGTTTGTTGTGCTCGTTCAGGCAAGAGCTGTGCAGGTTCATGTAAAGGCTTGCTGGGTGTTGGAAGCCCCATGGGCCCCCGGGGCTGTTTGCTGCTGCTCCCCTGCGTCCCTGGGCCC
>NW_009260400.1:2963607-2967818 GCF_000687185.1 Egretta garzetta | reverse complement strand
CGCGTTGGCCCGTGGCGCCCCCTCCCGCCCTGCGGGGCTGGCCTGCCAGTGCCCCTGGCTTTTGTGGAGATGCCGCTGGGGACTGGCCCTGGTGGCACCACGGGGGAGAGGTTTCCTGGCCCTCTCCTCCCCCCGCCACGGTGGCTTAGGGATAAGCTGGTGTCAAACCGGTGCCACGGGCACCACTGGGAGGCGTGCGGCCTTCTACTCCCCGAGGAGGTGGGAAGGGGTGAGCTCTTCTGAGAAGGCAATAAATGGAGCTGCTTCTGGTAAGCTCCTTCCTTGTAGTTGGCAGCATTCCTGTGCGGACGTGTTGGAGGGGGATGTGGGGAGGTGATGTCTGTGCTGGCCCGCGCCTGCCATTGGATGGGGCTGAAGGGATGGATCTGCAGCAGACGGGATCGCCCTGCAGCCCTGAGCAAAGGGCTGGGGCCAGGACCTGGCTGGGCTTAGGTTGGACATTGGGAAAAATTCCTTCCCGGCAAGGGCTGTCAGGCACTGGAAGGGGCTGTCCAGGGAAGGGGTCGAGTCCCCATCCCTGGGGATATTTAAAAGCCAGGCAGAGGAGGTGCTTAGGGCCAGGGTTTGGTGGTGGGATGGCAGGGTTAGGGGAATGGTTGGGCTTGGTGAGCTTAACAGGCTTTTCCAACCTCAACAATTCTGTGTTTCCTGCCAGGAGAAGGCCCCATCCTCAGGACAGGGGAATTGCTGGCACACAAGCTTTCTGCTCCAGCTGCCATGGGAGGGAGGGATGGGGGGGGGGAGGAACTGGGGCTGCTGCAGAGGCGTGTGCCTCCTCCTCTTCCTCAGCCAGGGCAGCAGGCCCTGGCCTGGCCCTGGGCTCTGGCAAGGTAAAGCGGCAGAGCCGTGGCACTTTTCCTGCTCCCTGCCTTCTGTCTGTTCCCATGGTGGCCCCAGTAGGACCCTTTTCCCGGATGCGAAGAAGGGAGGCCCCCGCCCCATACCAGCCTGGGGTGAGGCAGAGCGGAGCCGCTCCTGCACGCATGGGAAACCTGGCAGCAGCTCCCATGGCAGCTGGGGTCTCCTGTGGCACACAGAGGTTTCCATCCCGTCCTGACCAGCCCTCCCCCTCTTCCCTGCGGCGCAGTGGCAAGGGGCCACCTTTTCGGGGCTCTTCTGGCACTCCTTCATCACCAAACGTCACCCTTGGGGCCTGCTGCTGCGTGAGAGTATTGCAACATCAGGACCACTCTTCAGCTCTGCAGGCACTGAGCAGGTCCCGGGGGCCGATGTGCTGAGGCAAGCCCATCCTGGCGCAGTCCCAGCACCCTCCCTTTCCCTTAGCCACAAAGCTGCCCTGATTTCTGCCACCCAGGCCCCTTTCCCCAGAAGAGCCATCCCTGTCCCCTGCCCCAGGGATGGGCTCACTGCCGGCATCTGCATTGCTCCACAGGGGACGAGTGACTCTTCCCTGTTTAGGAAGAGCTCAGCCACGTCACAGGCTGAACAGCAGCTCCCTGTTTGCTTCTCTGCATGCACCATTTTCAACCAACTTAAACCTTGCTCATGGCAGCAGCCATTGTGTCCCTCCCGTCCCCGGACAACAGCCGCAGAATGAGTTGTCCTCAGTTCTGGCTGCTCCGTCTGCCAAGGAGCAGCAGCGATTCCCAGTGCAGGTAGGGATTCCCCTTTCCATGCCACGTCCCACTGGGATCAGCCACCAGCTTGCCGCTCGGATGCAACGCTGCTTGGGGAAAAGCCCCATCCCACAGCCTGGCTGTGGGAAAATACAGAGCATCAGCATTTTGCACCGTGCGCTGGAGCCTGGACCTGCTCCCAGTGACAAGGAAGGAGGAAGCTATTGTCTTCAGAGAAGCAAAAGCCCGTGTCGCGTTCTCTGCTATTTTTGAACATGTTTTCTTCATAAAGCATTTTCCTAAAAACACAAGACTGATGCTGGCTGACGCTTCCCGAACCGGAGCTGTTCCGCCCCCTGTGGAGGTGCTGGCTGCAGACAGCCCCTGACATCTGCTCTGCATTTCCTGCCTTTTTTGTTTAATGTGAGAAGATTCGAAGCCCTGCAGTGCCAAACAGATTTTCTGGATCTCCTGTCATTTAATTCCCTCCCTGATTGCACAAGCAGCTCAGGAGCTCTGCAGTAAGCATCGGCTATGGGGCATCTGCAGAACGAGAGGCCACCTTTGGTTCTAAGGAACCCGCTCCTGAGTCCGGCACTTGTCTCATTGGCTGGGGGAGAGGAGGCTCTGGACTGCTCTGGGCTGTACCACCCATTGCCGGGTCGCTGGAAAAACCATCGAAGTTTCTCCAGGTTGAAGGCTGGAAATCTGGGTCCCCACACATCAGGGACTGGCTGCACGTGCTGGCCTCACCTGTGGCACATGCACCACCAGTGCCCCACGCCCCCGCTCGCAGACCTGGCTGCACGCACGCTCCTCGCGAGGAACGGGAGGAGCCCAGTCCCACGCTGCAGTGGTGGTGCTTTACCTCCCTTTAGCCTAATGCTCCCGGGCTGCGGGAAAGGAGGGGTGAGTGTAGTGCAAGGACAAGCTGCCACAGGCAGCTCGGGGCTGGTGGCATTAGTGGAGGGGAAGGGAATCTCATCGTACACCAGGAGCTGGAGTCCTGGGTCAGTCCGTCTCCTTCACAGCAGCAGGACCAACTGGGTCTTCTCGAAAGGTAAGTATTGCCTCCCTCCAGCAAGCCTCTGGGATGGAGATCACGGATGCATCGTGGGCAGCCAAGGGTCCTGTTAATGCCCGCTCCCAGGGGCGCTGGGCTTCCCAGCTCCAGCCCCTGAGGGCATGGGAGCTCCTGAACGGACCTCGCGGTGGAAACTAGCAGCTGTCTCATCCAACCAGCTCTGGCATCTCTCTCTTCCAGGGCCCACACAGCCTCCTAGGTCTCACTGAGCTTTCCTCTTTCTCCAGTCCCCACCTTATTCCCAGGAAGACAAATGGCACAAAGAGCCAGGAATAGCCAAGGACCAGAAATTCCCAGCTCGGAAACACCCTGTGGGAGGCTGGCCATCTTCTGGGGCCATTTCCTATTTGTTTAGGACACAGCCCTTATTCTCTCTGCACCTTGTTTTGCACATTGCCTCTGCAGGGCCAGGCTGCTTTTGGCCTACAATTCTCCTGGCATGAGTCACACCCCACGTTCCTTCCACCTGCAAGGACCTTGACCCTGTGCAGGGTGTGGGTGCTGGCAAACAGCCCTGCCACGTCGGCGGGGTGGATGCTGGAGCTGCTGTCATGCCTCTCAGGGGAAGAGACTTTTGTCCCCTGGAATCTGAGCAGTAAGCCGAGCTCATGGCTAACTTGAGCAACCACGGTTTGGGCATGGCATCACATCGGGCTTGTGAGGGCGCCTTGTGCTGTCACCAGCGTCCAGCCCATGCCCAGAACTCGTTCTCCCTTTCTCCCCAGCAGAGCCAGCATTTCAGTAGTGGGAGACTCCCTTCTCACAAGGAGTCCCATGGAGAGGACAAGGGGGATGGACACAAGTTGCTCTTGGGGAGATTACGACTGGACATGAGAGGGAAATTTTTCCCCATGAGAACAGTCAACACTGGAATAATCCCCCCCAGGGAAGAGGTTGACTCCGCCACCTTGGACACTTTTAAGTCTCAGCTGGACACAGTACTGGGCCACTTGTCTAGACTGTGCTCTTGCCCAGAAAGGTTGGACCAGATGATCCTTGAGGTCCCTTCCATCTTGGGATTCCATGATTTTATGACATCCATCCTGGAATGAAACTGCCTTTAGAGCAGAGCAGGAACTGGAGCCAGAGAGCCCAGACTCCAGCCTCCACACCAAACTGTCTGGCCTGAGCCCCTGAGTCCTTTTGTGGGTGCTGAGGATCAAGCCCGGGGCTGTGTTAGGTGGCCCAGAGGTGCCAGTCCCAGCCCCAGGGGTGCAGAGTGTCCTGTGTATGGCCCCTCTGCCCATCGATAGCAGATGCACAGATGTAATGTTTGCTCATGGTTGTCCTTGTCCATGTTCCAGGTCAGCCTAAGGCCCTTCCTTATGCACAGAATCACAGAATCGTTTGGGTTGGCAAAGCCCTTTAAGATCCCCAAGCCCAACCATTACCCTAACCCTGCCATCCCACCACCAAACCCTGTCCCTAAGCACCTCCTCTGCCCAGCTTTTAAATCCCCCCAGGGATGGGGACTCGACCCCTTCCCTGGGCAGCCCCTTCCAGTGCCTGACCGCCCTTGTGGGGAAGGA
>NW_009260400.1:2962485-2963495 GCF_000687185.1 Egretta garzetta | reverse complement strand
ACCCCTCCCCACCTTCCTTGCCCTTCTCTGGACACGCTCCAGCCCCTCCAGGTCCTTCTGGGAGTCAGGGGCCCAACCCTGAACCCAGCATTCCAGGGGCGGCCTCACCAGTGCCCAGCACAGGGGCATGGTCAACCCCCTGTCTCACCCCACATTTAAGGTTATACGGGGGGAACCCCAACCCTCTGCCTGGTACCTGCTGCTCTGCTTTGGTGCTGTGTCCCCCTCCAGAGAACCTTTGGGTGCTAAAGGTGGCCTGATGGAGCCTCCTTCCAGCCCCCTAAGGAGAAATGGGGAAGGGCTGTGATGAGCTGCCCCAGCCCCGCGGTCTTCGCTGGAAGGATACGACGTTTGTGGTGGGCCGCCTTCCTCTTCCGTCTTGGTCTGCCTGGTTTCGTTCTCAGGCACTTTCTCAGCATGGCCTGCGTTCTGCGGTTCCCTGTTACTTGGCTTTTCCGACCTTTGGTTCCCCGAGAGCTGTCCCCAACCCGCAGGGTGGCGCGCTCCATTGGGCGCTGTGGTTCCTGGTTATGGGACGCGTGCTGCTGGTGCCCTCCTCCACCTGACCTTGTCCCATCACGGTTCGATCTGTGGTCCCAGGCACATGCTGGATACTGGCTTGCTAGTCTTGGAGACTAAAGCCAAATTAAACCAAATTAAGACAACAGTTTTCGCCCAGGCAATTACCATTGTAGCTAAAGACGCTAAAATGAGCTGAAGCCAGGATGAGCCCGGAGACATCCTGAGATCCTGCACCATCGGAACAACACGAATCCATCATCAGTTGGAGCAGAGGGGTCTCCTAGGTGACAGCAGTCCCCCGACTCCAGGTTTTGCAGTGCCCAAGAACTAAAAAAGAAGAGCAGTAGGCAGCTGGCCCTGGCTTGCTGGGGGTGGCCGTGTGGTGGGGCGGGAGGGTGGTGAAGGGAAGCGGGTTGGGAGCGCCAGTGCCAGAACGCTGCCCACTCCCCTCGGAGCTGATGGCTGGGGCCCTGGCCCGCTGCCGGGGG
>NW_009260400.1:2961302-2962355 GCF_000687185.1 Egretta garzetta | reverse complement strand
CGGCCCGCGTTGTGCCTGCAACCCACACCACTGCTGGCCCTTGGAGGCTCAAAGTGTCCCCCCAGGAGCCGCCCTGCCCACCACCCTCCCACTGCAGCACTGCCTTTGCCAGCGCCACCTCCCAGTCCAGCAGCCACCTCCCAGTCCAGCTGCTGAGGCCCCTGGGAGCAGCGGGAGGGCTCTGAGAGAGTCCTCAAGGGGTCCCCAGATGGGTGAAACACCTCTGGCCCAGCCTAACCCAGCTGCCCTGCCCTGCCAGAGCGCTGCTTGGGCCTCAAAACGACAGCGCCTTTGGCATGCCGTGGCCGTGGCAAACGACACCCTTGCTTTCCCACTTCGCATGCATGCTCGGAGCCATCCCTGGGTTTTACTGGCCATGGGCAACAGCCCCATTGCAGAACCTGCTCCTCCAGGGGAGATGCCAGCCTGCGTGGGCACTGCCACCAGGGCCCGTCAGCCAAGGTGCCTAGCAGCCTCGGGTGATGCTGGTTCCTGGAATAAACCCTTCCTCTAAGGCTCTGCTGAGCCTGAGAAAACATCATGTGGGGAAGGGGCCAGATCCCAAGGGATGCAGCACATTCTGTTCCAGCTGGATCAGACGGGGCTGCTCCTAGGGCTTATTTTTAATTTTGTTTCCTTGGAACGGGGTTTCTCTTCTATTGCAATAGAGGCAGAGGCTGAAGTCACAGGCTGGGGGTTTCACCATGTGTTTGTGAAGCGGCTTCCATGGAAATCCGGGGGGTTTCACTCCATAGGAACAAAATCCTAACTGAGGCTGCTGGAATTTCCCACAGCAGGGAGAAGCCAGGTTTCCACCAGCCTTAAGAACACCCTGGGGGAAAAAGCCTTTCAAGCCCAGCCCCGCTCTCTTGGTCTGGATCTTATCTCGCATGTTCAGCCAAGGGAGCTGGCATGGGAAAAGGGCTCTGTGTCCTGGCTTGGGGGCTGAGGCGAAAGAGAAAGCAGAGGTGCAGGATGCGGCTCACCAGCCCGGGCAAGGACTTGTCCTGGTCCCCATCAGCCAACCCCGCCTCTTCTGGCCCTGCGGCCCGC
>NW_009260400.1:2960762-2961153 GCF_000687185.1 Egretta garzetta | reverse complement strand
AAAGTCCCCGCCGCAGTGATCAGCCGAGGAAGCTGGCGCCGCTCTCCGGGAAGCTGGTTCCAATCCAGCTGGGGAATTCCAGGAGCCGTGAGGCTCCGGCGCAGGCCGTATTCCCTCCCCTGTCCCGCTTCTCCCTCCGCCTCCTGGCGTCACCTGGGGACATGTGCTGGGAGGCTGGATAAGAGCTGGAACCCCGGCCCGGGGCTTCCCAGCCCGGGGATTTGCTGCGGCCGCTCCACGGCTCCAGAGGATGCGATAAAGCGGGAGCAGGGGACACCGCGCCCCCAGCCCGGGACTATGGGGGCTGTTTCACTCCAGCTCCTGCTCCTGCTGGGGGCCCTGTGCCTGGCGCCCCTGGCTGCAGGTGAGCCACAGCCCCACTGGCCACCCC
>NW_009260400.1:2953364-2960311 GCF_000687185.1 Egretta garzetta | reverse complement strand
GGGACAAGGGGCCACTGTGGGAGGGGAGGGGGGGCAGGAGCCCTCTCCATCGCTGTGTGCCCCGCTGCTGCCAGCCAAGGGGTGAGGGCCACCGGGGCAGTTGGGGACGGGGGGACAGGGCTTCCTCCTCCTCTCATACCTCCAGGCACCTTCTGCAGGGCTAGCCCAAGCCCCGCGGGCAACGGGGAGGCTGGACAGCTCACCCTGCCCTGGCAACCTGCCGCCAGCTCTGGCACCGGGCTCCGCTCACTTATGGCTGGGCACCCATCTCCTCCAAGGCAATGGGACAGTGCTGAAGGGAAGGCTGGTGCTGCTCCCTGGCCAGGGTCTCCTGAGGAGCCAGAGGCTCTCGGGAGCAGTGGTCACAGGCAGACAAATGCCCAGATCCCAGGTGCCCCCAAGGTCCCTTTGGTGAGGGTCCAGATGCAGTTTGGAGAAGCAGGAGGGGGGTGACCCCCAGGGCCGGCTCCATGCTCCCTGCAGCACTGCTCTCCCTTCGGAAGGTGCTTCCCAAGCCCTGGGAAAAACACACCAGGAGCTCAGCTCCTCACAAACCATTTGGCATGGGAAAATCAGTTCACGGCTATTGGGGGAGAAGGGATCTGGGAGCAGCCCCTGCCCATGGGGACGGATCCGGCCCTTGCGTTGCTGTGCCCCTGGAAACGGAGGACACCAGCAGCATGTCCTAGGGCTGATGGGAATTAATGGGGAAGTCGGTCACCCCAGAGCAGGTATCCCTGACCCTGAAGTGCCCCAGGATTTCTCTGTACCATTGCAGAGAGCTCAGGATGGGACTGGGCATCTGCGGAGGGGCTGCGGGCGCGCTTGCTTGGGATGTCCTTGCAACCCTGGGTCTCCCCAGTAAAGGGATTGAAAGGGCTGGGGCTGCTCCCATCATGACGCTCGTCCTTGCAGCTGCTCTCTGGATCATTTCCAGACGAACAGCACTGAATTCACCGCGTTTGCCGGGGAATCCACCACGGCGTTTTGTAGAGGCTGCATGGTCCAACCTGGACTCCAGCTCCTCTCTCCTCGGGGGTCTCAGGATAAAGCAGGGCTTGGTTTTCCTACATTGTGGCCCCGGGGAGGCTGGGAGCAGGCTGCTGGGCTGCCTTGTACACCCTCCCCTCACTTGGGGGGGCCTAGGGGGGGCACAGGAGCGAAGAGTCCCTGGTGGCATGAGCGGTCAAGCAGAGTTTGATTTTTACGCTGTGAAAAATGGAAGCTGTGTTTCCCAGTGGCGACGGAGAGGAGGGATCCGGAGAGAGGCCATGCTGCATAGCTGGGATATCTGCCCGAACAAAGCCAGGTCTTTTTTCCCACCCTTGCTCTGAGTCCGAGTGGCGCCCAGAGCCCATGGACAGCAAACAGAGCAGCCCGGAGGGGAGCTCCCATGGGAGGAAGGGGCTGGACCCATCGGATAGGGAGGGGCTGGGCATCCTGCCCCCCCATCTGCGTCGCCTGCCCCAGCAGCACTTTAGGCTCCGTGCTGAGCGCCATCACCTCCTGTGGCCTGAAGGCTCTGGGACCCTGCAGGTCCGGCCACTTGCCCGAGGATGAGCCCCGGGGTGCCCCCAAGCTGTGCTTGCTTTGCGGTTTTCCGGGGCCCTTTGGCTGATGCCATCGATCCTGGCCCTGGCAGGATGTCTCCACACCGGGGCATCTCAGTTTGGCGGGGATTGGAAGCTTCCCCAGCAAAGCTTCAGGCTGCTCCTCCCCAGGAAAGGGAGAAGGGAAGTGCTGCCATTTCTGGTGCCTGATGAGGAGCCAATGCTCAACATGTCCAAAACTTTATTGCAGGGCAACCCAAAGCACCCCTGAAGTGTTCCACTGAGTGCAGCTGCTTTGCCTCTGGGATAGCAGCCAAGCGGATAAGGAGCTACCGCAGGACAGAGCCGCGCTGCACCAAGCAAGCCATCATGTAAGCACTGCGTGCCCCCGCCATGCCCCCACTGTGTGCCCACTGTGCCCCATCTGGCATTAAGCCAGTCCCACAACAGCAGCAAAGCAAACGCCCTCACCCCAGAGCTGGGAGCGATCCGGCAGCCAGGTGGGCGCGGGCTTTATTTGAGGAGTGGGTGGGGTTTGGGGTTTTTCCCCCCTCTTTAAAGACCAGCAGCGTCCAAGTGGGGTCCGGGGCCCAAACAGGGGCACAGGGACAGGGAGAGGGATGGACAGATGGACGTGCTGGCAGGATGGGGCGGTGGAAGGGCTCACGCAGAAGCAGGTCTTGTTGCTGAAAGCAGTCTCAGCCCCATGAGCTTGGCTGGATGAGGACAAAAGCTGCGTTTTTCTTTTTTTCCCCCAGAATCGTTGCTGGTTTTGACTCTCCCAGGGGGTGAGGCCCCATCAGAGCTGCTTTGCTGTGCCACAGGCCCGAGGGAGCCAGTGCTGCTGGCCCCACGCCTTCCCTGCCACGCTGCTCCCGAAACCTGGTGTTCCCCTTACGATTCCTTTTTATTTGCAGATTTACGACACTGAAGTCCCTGGAGATTTGTGCAGATCCAGAGGCAGACTGGGTGAAGGAGATCGTGGAGAAGCTGGACCAGAAAAAGGCAGCAGCCGCCCCGCGTCCCCATGACGCCAGCCCAGCCGTGGCGCCGGAGGAGCCTGGCCTTTTCCGGAAACGCGTTGGTCTTACAGCAATGGCTTTCACTCAAGCCGCCGCTCCGACTGGTTTCTTCCAAAGCACAACAGCTTTGGAGGGAAGGCATGTTCCTGCTGCCATGACGGAGGTGGCCAGCAGGTCCCCGCCAGCCCCGCAGGACACTACCCTGCTCCTTGCAGGATCGTCCCCCACCACTCGGGAAGCTGCTGCCTGGTCCGGAGTCACTCTGGGAGCAAACAGAGATTCCTTAAAATCTCCTGCCCCTCCCACAGCCTCTGCAGCTGGCGTGGGCTCCATCCCACCAGCCTCACGTCCCACAGCTCTTGTGCGTGGCTTTGGCAAGGCCGCAGGGTCCATGGAAGGGCCTGTAGGACCTGGCGCAAATGCTCTGGCTGATGTTCGAGGCACAGCTTCTCCCAGCTCTGATCCAGCCCCCACGGCCATCACCGAAGGACCAGACCATCCTACACCTTCTGTGAATGAATCCCCGGACCCTGCAGGTGCAAGGGCTGGTGCAGTGGGTGCCGCTTCCAGCAGCTGGGGCTCAGAGCTCCCCTCTGCCCCGGGCAGCATGGAGATGTCCACGGTCCCGGCCACCCCAGCTCCACCAGCGACTGCTCTGGTTCCTACCCCAAGCCCCACAACTTTTCATTATCCATCGCCCACGGGAAAGCGAGGTCCTTTGGCCACACTGGTTTTTGCTGGCCTAGCCTCCCCAAGCCAAGCCAGAGTGCAGCCAATGGCAGAAGGACCAAGCCGCCCACCCCTTCCCAGCCTCCTGCCTCAGTTCCCAGCGTATGTCGTCATCCCAGTTGCTGTGCTGGGCGGCCTGATGGCCTGCAGCATTGCTGTCGTGTGGCTGTATCTGAAATTCGGCGTCAAACCAGAGACAATGGCTAGAGAAATGGTACAGGGCCTGCTTTACCAGAAGAAGGGGCACCAGAACAACATCTACCCTGTGGACGCCCTCTGAAGGCTTCATGGCACGGGCCCTGCCTTGCTGCAGGAAAGCAAAGTTTGTGCTGAGCTGGGGACCAGGACAAAACCTTAAGGCAGGGAATAAAAACACTGGAGAAAAGGAATCTATTCTGTGTTTTTACAGAGTAGAGCACCCAAAGGCATCTCTGCACCATCACTGGCCAGCAGTGGCGGTTTGCAGATGGATGAGAGGATGCTTTTTGTTCGGCCTGGCACTGTTCCCTGCAAAGGCCGTGGCTGTTCCCAAGCCGCTTGCTGGCTCCCAGCTGGCCACTGGGCAGCTGTGAATTCCCAAACCGGTCCTGGAGGACATTTCTGCCTTGCGTCATGGCCTGGCTAAGGAGCTGGCTGCTCGCCCGCGCTGCTGGGCTCAGGCGCAGCCACCCTGGGCTGTCCCGGCACCAAAGCCACGCCTTGAACTTGAACTCTGCCGCTGCTCTTGTTGCACTTCAGCTCGTGCCCCACCGGGCAGCCGGCTGGGTGCTGGCCCCCCTTGGGGGGATCGACCCCACCTTGCTCTTGTGGAGACGGCCGTGATGTTCTCATCATTTTTCCGCAGCCGCACAGGGGACCGAGGGCCCGACCTCGCCCTTGGAGGCACCGGCAGCCCACAGCCCAGCCAGCCCCCAGGCCCAGCCGCCCTTCTCTCTGAGCGCTGCAGGCATTGCTGCTCGCAGTCTTGGCCGGGGACCTGGCTCCTGGCAGATCGATGGCCCTGAAACCCTCTGGCCGGCTGCTGCACCCTGTGTCCTGTCACCTCCAGTGCCACGGCAGGACCACGCGGACGAGCCTTTCCGTGTGGGAGAACACCAGTGGGTGCCAAGGATTCTGCTGCTCCTGCAATATCTTGGAGGGGCTTTGCCGTTCCCTGCAGGCACAGAGCCCAGGGTGCGTTCTCCTGGAGGGGCTAAATCCCACGCCGGAGGCAGCCCACTAGGAGCCACCCCTGTCGTGCCCCCCTCCCACCTTCCCCCCAGGAATAAGCATGCTTGCCGACCCCCAAATCAATGCACAAAGCATTCCTGGCCCCACGCTGTGGCCGCATTTCAGTTTTTCTCTCTTTTTTGCTGCTCGCTGGTGGGGCAAGCACAGCCGTAGGACCTGGGCAGGTGAGAGTTTTAACCCAAGCTGGTTTTGATTTCTGTCCCCCAAGCCGTCACCGTGCGTGGCCGTGTCCCCCAGCCGTAGGCAGCTCCCAGAGGCTCCTTTGAAACACTCATGCCAGCGCGAGCGCTGCTCAAGCACCCAGGGCCCTCACCGACGTGGGGCTCTGCAGGCAGAACTGCGTACCAGGGGTCTGACCCCCCTCCCACTGATCCCGATGGGACAGATTCCGAAGCACAAATGTGGATGCAGGAAAAAGAAAGCCGAACCCACGCAACAAGTGGGGCGACCAAAGCAATGACGCCGGCCAGATGTGGGGTGGGACGGGGGAGGGGGGCCAGCTGGGCCCACCAGCTTGCCCCCTCCAGCCAAGGACCCTCAGTGCTGCGGTGTTTGGCTTCTGCCCTCCTTCACCCCCTTATTTCTGCGCTTTGTTGACTAGGGAGAGGGGAATCGGGGGCTCATCTTGGCCATCATGAACTCATTGTGATCAGGAATTGGGGGTGAGACACCTCCACGCACCCCCTGTGGCCATGGTTGATGTTACCCAGTGGCCAATGCCATGGCTGGGGTTTGTGGCCCGGGGTGGGGGGGATGCCATGCTGTTGTTTTTACATGAAACACCCAAAATGTCATTTTTTTTTTTTGTAAAGTCCCGTGGCCATTTGAATGCAGGCAGTGCCCCGGCCTTGCTCCTGGCGCGGTGCCGAGGCCTCTCCGGGGAGACCGGAGGATGCGGTGCCCTGGCCCTGTCCTCACTGGCCTCAGTGGCTTGTGCTCGCCTGTGGGAGATGGGTGGCTCTCGCCCAGGGCGGGGGACCCCGAAGCGCTGTAGGCAGGCTGGAGGTGACCGCCGGCATGGGGGGATGGAGCCTGCAGGTGTCACTGCTTCCCAGGGTGTAATGTGGTGTTTGCTGTCGACCGCAATAACCGTTACGCACGCCACTACGCTTGCGTCCCGCATCGGCACGAGCGTGTCTGCGCCTTTTTTAGCAGTCAAAGCAATAAAGTGCTCACGTAAAAACCCTGTGGCCTTGGGGGGTCCAGCCCAGGGCAGGGGGACCAAGGCCGGGCCCTGTGGGGGGGATGCAGTTGGTTGAGCACCGTGGGGGGAAGCCCAGCATCCAGGTGGTCCTCTAGTGGTGGGGCTGGCAGCACCTTTGGGTGCTCCTCCAGCATTGGGGAAGGCAGTGCCTTTGGGTGCTCCTCTGGCGTTGGGGAAGGCAGCGCCTTTGGGTGCTCTTCCAGCGCTGGGGAAGGCAGCTCAAGACAAGAGCCAGTGCCTGGGGCCTTGCCTGGAGGAGGAAGGAGCAGCAGGGTCTGGGACCAGCATCTCCCCTGGATCCCTCGTCCCAGCTGTGCCCCAGCTCCGTTCCACGGAGCCGCCCTGCTCCATGCTCGGGCACCGCCAGCATCTGGGGAGACCGCGAGGGCCACGGGAACTTCCCCTCCCTGACTCACCAGGTCAATGAGGTTGCTGGGGCACAAACAGCTCTGCCGGAAGAAACGCACTTTTGTTGTTTTTCCTTTTCTTTCTTGCTCCCTGGTACAGGGCAAGGGTGGGCAATGGGCAATGCGGGCTGCATAACCGGGTCAGCCCCGGCAGCCATGGTGTGTTTTGGACATGCACAGTCGGCGCCGGCACAGGGCCATTCAGGGGCTGCAGCTCCCGACCACCGGGGAGGCTTGGGGAAACCTGGTCCCTCCTGGTGGCACCAATCCAGCCTCGCCGCAGCTTCACTGTGACAGTGCAGGGGGAGACCTGGAGCAGGGGGTGCTCAGCAGGGCATGCTCCCGCGCTCCTCTGTCGGCTCCACAGGCTGCCTCGGGTGTCGAGTTTGGCCCAGGAGGTGTCTAATGCCACCTCCATCGTGCTCGGGTGGGACACGGCTCCCTTCTGCCCTGAGGTTCCCCCAGGAGACGGCCCCACTGTTGTGGCCCTTCCTGACCCACGTCCTTGGCCTCCAGCTTGGGGATGGCAGTGCTTTGGGTGCTCCTCCAGTGTTGGGGAAGGAGCACCCCTTCACCCTCCGCCAGTGCCAGCCCTCTTTGTTAGCCAGCCGGGCTGATGGGGGTTGTGAGAATGAGGCATCCCTGGGACCTCGCTCCGGCTTCACCTCTGCACCTTCACATCCCCGCAGGACCCCTCAGACAGGACCGTGTGGGCCCTGGGAGGCACAAATTGGCCTTGCTCACCCTGGCCAACCCCACCCGAGGGACACTCATCCCCCCCACCCCCACCCCCTGCCCAGGACCC
>NW_009260400.1:2950807-2953313 GCF_000687185.1 Egretta garzetta | reverse complement strand
CCTGCTGCTGTCCCACGGGTGCCCCTGACCCCCCCTCCCAAATGGATCCTGGAGCTGGGGCCTGGCTTTGGTGCCTCCAGGATGGCCGAGGGGCCCCATTACAGGCCAATGGCTCTGCCCACACGCTCAGACTTTGCAGGGCCCCCCCCGGGTGGAGGGGACCCCTGCCCCACAGTGCAGGTGGGTCCCACCAGCCCCCACCCCACAGTGCAGGTGGGTCCCACCAGCCCCTGCCCCATAGTGCAGGTGGGTCCCACCAGCCCCTGCCCCATGGTGCACGTGGGCCCCCCCAGCCCAGGTCCCCCAGCAGGGTTTGGTGTTGGCAGTGCCAGGCCCAGCCTCCCTGCCTGCGAGGGTCTCAATCTCCTCCATTTCCCTCTGTCGTGTGCAGGGATCTGCGCCCCTGCTGAGCTGGGCATCATTGTCATTGCCCCTCACACCCCGACTGCTCGGTATCAGTGAGCATTTCTCACCCCTGTGTTGTTGGGGTTTTTGGTTTTTTGCCTATTCCTGCCTGGTTTTATTCCCAAAGCCGTGTTTTTCCTCAGTCGAACACAATCTGTATCCAAGGCCAAGGGCGGTGAGATCCGGACGCCATGGGCACGTCTTGGCTCCCCCTGCCCGCCCCACAGCCACCACTTGCCCTTGCATTCGCCCACCCCAGCGATCCTGGGGGGGTCCTGGGGCTCCACGCCTGCAGAAGGGGCTGTGGTGGGGTGCAGGGAGCTTCCCTGGCATCGGGGCTTTGGAGGAGCTGGAGAAGCCCAAGGCCAAGGCCGGCAGCCCTGTCCTGCAGGAGCCAGGGGGACAGCAGAGGAGTGAGGGGTGTCAGGGCTGTGGGGTGGGGTGCAGGGCCTGTTGGTTCTTCCCTGGGGAAAGTGGCGCTGGGATCCAGCAGAGCCATGCCGAGCGCCCAGGCTGTGCCCGGCAGCCCCCAGACCAGAGCCATCAGCACATTTGCTCTGCTTCCTTCTCCTTTCTCGTTCCAGAGAACCCACACACGCGCGTGAGGCAATCGCCAGCGAAATCTGCTTTAACCCTCCTGTTCCCCCTGGCCCCCTCCTGCGCTCCCACCCCTGTCCCCAAGGTACTCCCTCCTGGGCCCTCACCTGCCCCAGACACCGCAGCTGGGTCCTGGGGGGCAGATCCCTGCCTGTGAGCAGGGAGGATGCCCACAAGCGCTGCTGCCACCAGGGCCTGCACCTGCAGGGCCCCCTCAGGGTCCTGGGACGCCTGCCCTGGGGTCGTGGCAGGGTTTGTCCCAGTGCCCTGCAGGAACCTGCGCTGAGGGCCAGGAGCCTCCGTCACCCCCCCACTGCTGGCATGCAAGGCGGAGGCAATGCTTGGGCTCAGAGCGGGGCTCTCCCCAGACACCCCACCACTGTCCCCCTATTTCTTCCCCTTCTACAAAGCCTCCTGAACCGCCCAAAAGCCTCTCGGCCACCCCTGCACTGGGGTCCCTCCTAGTTGGTTCCAGTGGGGATTTTTCTGCCTGAAAACATCCCATCCCCTCCCATCCCATTGCATCCCATCCCATCTCCATCCTTGCTTGGTTTGTGGGTGCAGCTTTGGCTTCACTTATTAAACTCTCTTTATCTCAACACCCAAGGCTTCTAACTCTTACCCTCCCAATTCTCTCCCCATCCCACTATGGGTGACTAAGCGAGCAGCTGTGTGGACTTCTGGACGAAGTAGTCTACGAGTGGCTGGCAGAAGTCTCTCAAAACCTAGTGCTACTTCCCTCTCTTGAGTGAGGTGCATCTCATTCACCCGCGACACCCTCTCCAATGAGCAAGTATGGGCAATGACACCGCGTACAGCGTGTTACCCATGGTTAGAGCAGCTCCTGATCATCTCTCCTCAGCTCCTCTCAGCCCACACGTCTGCTCTGATCACACTTCCCAGGCTGCCCAGCGGAGCTGTGGAGTCTCCTTCTCTGGAGATACTCAAACCCTTCCTGGACAATGTCCCGTGCACCCTGCTCTGGGTGACTCTGCTTTAGTGGGGGGTTGCACTACATGATCTCCCAAGGTCCCTTCCAACCCCTGCCATTCTAGGATTCTTTGCTTCTTTGCTTCAGTCTTTAATAGCCTGACGAGTAATCTCCAGAGTACTCAGCCCCCTGAGGTGGAAGACAGGGATGGAGAGTGGAATAAAGCCCATGTAACCCAGGAGGAAGCAGTTTATGACCTGCTACGCCACCTGGACACCCACACATCCATGGGGCCGGATAGGATCCACCCGAGGGTGCTGAAGGAGCTGACGGAGGAGCTGCCAAGCCAATCTCCATCACTGATCAGCAGCCCTGGTTAACGGGGGAGGTCACAGGCAACTGGAGCTTTGCCAATATGATGCCCATCTACAAGAAGGGGAACTACAGCCCTGTCGGCCTGACCTCGGTACCGGGGAAAGTTGTGGAGCAGTTCATGCTGAGTGTGCTCACCAGGCACGGGCAGGACAACCAGGGGATCGGGCCCCGCCAGCACTGGTCCCTGAAGGTGCGGTA
>NW_009260400.1:2948390-2949580 GCF_000687185.1 Egretta garzetta | reverse complement strand
AGTCCCCATCGGTGGGGGTATTTAAAAGCCGGGCAGCCGATGTGCTTAGGGCCAGGGTTTAGTGGTGGGATGGCAGGGTTAGGGGAATGGCTGGGCTTGGTGGGCTTAAAGGGCTTTGCCAACCTCAATGATTCTATGGTTCTCTGCTTCTATGATCCCACCCCCATCCCATCTCCGTCCCATCCCACCCCATCCCATCCTAAGTGCTCCCTTGCTTCACCCCATGCCCCTGCCCCAGGTCGCTGGGCTCCGGCTCTGGAGGGGCTCGTTTGCTACTCACCCTTGGGGACGGAGCCATGCAGGGCACCCACGCGGGCCTTGAGCCACCTCCCCTGTTAGCCACCAGTGGCCCCACACCAGCCCCGGCCCCGGCCCTCGCGGTTTCCATCCCCTTCCCTGGGCACATTTCGGTTCCCTTGAGCCTCCCCACAGCTCTTCCGCAGAAAGCAGAAGTGGTCGCGCCACCCCTTGGCTCCTTCCACCCAAAATAAACAACACCAGAAATCCCCCCATACCTGGGAAGAGCCTTCTCAGAACAGCCCCGAAATTTTTGGAAAAGCAGCGGCAGTGGGTGGCGAGGGGAGGATAAATCGCCACGCGGCCCCATCTGGAGCCCCAGACACCAGGGAGGGCGGCACAAAGCGGGACAGAGGAGCAACCCTTGTGCAGGCCCCCACGCGGGCCTTGACCCCCCCCCCCTGTTAGCCACCAGTGGCCCCAGCTCAGCCCCGACCCCGGCCCTCGCGGTTTCCATCCCCTTCCCTGGGCACATTTCGGTTCCCTTGAGCCTCCCCACAGCTCTTCCGCAGAAAGCAGAAGTGGTCGCGCCACCCCTTGGCTCCTTCCACCCAAAATAAACAACACCAGAAATCCCCCCATACCTGGGAAGAGCCTTCTCAGAACAGCCCCGAAATTTTTGGAAAAGCAGCGGCAGTGGGTGGCGAGGGGAGGATAAATCGCCACGCGGCCCCATCTGGAGCCCCAGACACCAGGGAGGGCGGCACAAAGCGGGACAGAGGAGCAACCCTTGTGCAGGCACCATGCTCGTGGCAAGGACAGTCGCACTGCTGCTTACCCTGTTCCTCGCCCTTGCCCCGCACCGTGCTGCAGGTGAGGCCATGGGCTGCCGCTGCAGGATGGGGCTGGGGGTCCCTGCCAGGGGGGCCGGGCAAGAAACGGGGGCAGGGTGG
>NW_009260400.1:2947592-2947892 GCF_000687185.1 Egretta garzetta | reverse complement strand
CTCCGGCCCCCCCCCGCTGTCCACGCTTCCCCGTCCCACCCATGGGTGCTGTGGGAGGTGCTGAGCTCCCCTGCGGCCCCCGGTGTCCCGCGGTGCCACCGTCCATCCGTGCCGTCCGTTGCACAATGCTGCCAAGGGTGCTCACGTCCCCCCCTTCCCTTCCTTTGCAGCCCACTTCACTCCCACTGAATGCTGCTTCAACTACGCGCAGAAGGCCCTCCGACACACGCAGAGCTTCTACGAGACCCCCAGTGACTGCTCCTTACGCGCCGTTGTGTGAGTGCTCTGGGGCTTGCCCCC
>NW_009260400.1:2909759-2947357 GCF_000687185.1 Egretta garzetta | reverse complement strand
GGGGGATGTAGCCGGGTGGGGGGCATGGGCTGTGGGAGACAGCTCCGAGCCCATGCCCAGGATGGGGCCGCGCGCAGGGCAGGAATGGTAAGGGAACAGCTCTCGGTTTGTGTTTTCACCCTCTTGAAGAGAGAGTGAAAGTCATTTTTGCTTTCCTTGCTTTCTCCCTGCAGACTTGTGACCTCCACCGGCAACAAGATCTGCGCCGACCCCGAGAGGGCCTGGGTGAAGAAAGCCCTGAAAAACCTCCGGAGGAAAAAATGAAATCCCCCCCCACGGGGCCATGCACCCCGTCCCCCACCGCTGGAGGGGGGGGGGCGGTGCTTCATGGCATCTCCCTGGGGGGTCCCATGGCAGAGCCAGCCCCCACCCCGGCGGGACCGGGTGTCCCAGTGGCACGGAGCGGCCACCAGCTCCCTGCCCCTGTCACTGCCCTGCTGGCACGTGCCCAGCACAGCAGATATTTATAATAAAGGCTCCTTTCCCCAGGCTGTTTCCCCAGGCTGTTTTTCCTGATTCCTCAGCCCAGGGAGAAAATCCCTCAAACCCAGGGCAGGGTGCAACTGAAAAAACCCCTTTACCACAGGCAAGCGTTCCTCCAGGCTTGGGGCGAACTGTGCCTGGGCATGGCATGCTCCACTGGGAACACAGCAGCGGGGCCGGGTCCTGACCCACAGGCCAGGGACCTGTGAGTGAGGACCTGTGCCCATGGGAAGGGCCATGCGTGCGTCTGTCCGTCCAGGCTCTGCAGGCGCTCCAGAATGAGGTGGTTGGGTGTGGGGGAGTGGAGAGGAAGAACCTGAGCTGCCAAACCCTTCGTGCCAGGGTCAGCCTCCAGCTGTGCTCCCATTGCTGCAGACTGCACAGCGGGGAAAATGCAGGAAGGTGAAGGCAAGGAACATGGCGAGCGCTGGGGCTGAGCCTCAGCCCAGAGCTTCATGGGCGCTGCGGGCCCACGGGCAGGACAGGGCAGGGCTGCATCCTCCGGGACATCCAACGTCGGCACGGGATGGGAAAAAAACCCAGTCCCAATGGTATTTTTGCCCAGGAACCGCAAGCGCCAAGCAGTGGTGGGAAGGAAAGCTGAGGTGGGATTGGACCGGGGGATGAGTGCCTCCGGGTTGTGCTTGGCCACTCACAGGCACAGCGTTCCTGGGTGTCACCATTGCGGCGTGGGGAACCGAGGCTATGGCAGCCATGTTGGCTGCTGAGGGGGAAAACAGATTTGCAAGCGGCTGCAGGAAGGGGTGAGCTCATGGCAAGACACCCCCGTCTCCGTTTCAGGGACTCTCTGGTCATGTTACTCACTAAGTAGCATCCCCAGTCGTTCCCATTTCAGGGTGGCAAACAACAGGTCCCCTGGTTTTTAACCACCGAGAACCAGCCTCACATTGGCCCCCAACCAGAGCATCACAGGCGGACAACGCGGTGTTCGAGGGGACAAACTGCTTCTTGCCAGGGCTGATCCAGGCGTTGCTGACCTGCAGGAAGAGCTGGGGCCACGAGGTGTGGAAGATGTTACAGGGGGCTGCGGCCACCGAGGGGTGAAGATACTGAGGAAGAGCAGCGGAACATGGAGGGGTGGGTATGGGGATGGCGCATGGCCCCTCTGTAAGAAAGGTGGTGATGGAGATGAGGGATGAGCATCATCTGCCCCCCTATGGAGCCGCCCTGGTGAAAAAAAAAATCATTATTGTGATTTCTCGTCCCATTGCCCGTTTCCTGGGAGCAGAGCCCAACCCCTCCCTGGCTCCCCCCTCCTCTCAGGCAGTTGTAGGCAGTGATGAGGGCTCCCCTCAGCCTCCTCTGCTCCAGGATGAACCCCCCCAGCTCCCCCAGACGCTCCCCAGCAGCCTGGGGCTCCACACCCCTCCCCACCTTCCTTGCCCTTCTCTGGACACGCTCCAGCCCCTCCAGGTCCTTCTGGGAGTCAGGGGCCCAACCCTGAACCCAGCATTCCAGGGGCAGTGGTCCCTATCCTTTCGTTAACAAACTAAACCGATGCTCCCTCACGCATGCCAATGCTATTCCTGAAGCTTTTATCACAGCCATGGCCTGTTTTGGGTGATGGGGAAGGGAGTTGCGGACCCCAGGGACCTCCTGCTCAGGTACGGCTCACGTGAGCTGACGTCACTGGTGCGGAGGCATCAGGACACAAGATGCAGGGGGTGGTCGGTTAGAAACGGGCACCGACCGAACCCCCCCAGGCCCTGCCCTCGGGGTGCAATCACGCACGTGTGCTGGAAGCATTGTGGGGCTTCGCAACTGCGGGGGACACCGCTTGCAAGGAGTGTTACCAAGCAGCCATTGGGTGCTGTCTGCTGGGGGGATCGCACAGCGGGAACACAGACGGGCATTAGCAGATCTATAGGTGTCAGCAGATGTTTCTATAGGTGTTGGCAGTGGCTGTGTCACCAACTGCCCCTCCAACACCCGTCACCACTGCTGGGCAGGACTTACCTGAACGCCTTAGCGGGAATTGCTCGCTTCCCTCCAATAATTCCCGGTGAGGCAGCAGTGCCCACGCCATGAGCCTGCCCCGGCCGCCGAGGGACAGGGATGAGCTTCTGCTGGCAGCTGCTCACCCCTGGATGGGGAGAGCCCAGCTCCTTCCACCACGGGGTCTGCTGGCCGATGCCTCCCCAGCCATGGGGCCCAGCGGCGTTGCCCACCTCACTGCACACAGGCAGCCCTGCTCCGGCAGGGCTGGGGCCCATCCCGTCCCAAGGGGGGGATGCAAGCTACCGCCCCCACTGCCCCCTTTCCCCAGCGCAACGGCGGGGACTGACAAAGCACAGGGCTCCAAGCCAGCTCCATGTGTATTTTAATAAAAATAGTCCTGTCAGCACCCAGTAGAGCACCGGTCTCCGTTGTGTTCCCAGGACATTCCCATGGGCTCTTGCCCAGTTAAAATTCTCCCCCCCACTTTTGAAGTCTTCATGTGAAGTGTCAGGTAACTCCGTTCACAAATACCAAGCTTAGGCTGAGCCAACGGGCGCAGTTTGGGTAATGTCCATTTAGCCAACGCTGTACCAAAGAGGAGACCCCCCACCCCTAACTGGGGGGACTTGCTCCTCCGAGGCTGGTTGGAACTTGTGGAGACCTCGTGCCTGTGCTCCAGCCGAGCATTCTGCATCCTAGACCCGAGTGCTCAGCAACCAGCAGAAGGAAGTTTGACCGTGCCAGGGGCAGGTCCCAGGGCTTGTGTGCCTCCTCAGCTGCGAGCCACCAAGAGCGGGCATGTGTAGGACCGGGAGATGATGCCCAACGCCTGTGCAAGGTCCCTGGGCTGGAGGAGTCACCACCACGCTTGTGTTTTTAAAATTCCTTTCTCCAAATCCGAGCTTGGGAGAAGCCAAGCCTGCAAAAAATCCCCCATGCGCCCCACTGAGGGAAGGGGTGGCTGAAGCCCCCCTGGGCGAAGGGGCCGGAGCACGCACCTGGGGCCACCAGAGGTGCCTGCCTGGCCAGCGGAGGCTCGGCAGGGAGAGGGGGGCTGTGTGGCCCCAGGGATGGTTCTGCAGTTGACACCAGCATAAATCCCCCTGACTGGGGGCTGAACAGCCGGCCAACTGTCTCCGAGCTTGCCCAGTTGGGTGCCCCCTGCAGAGACCAGTGCTGCCATGGCCTGGGCACGGTGGCTTGCAGGCTCGCTGGAACAGGGGACCCCCTGGCGGGGCCGTCTGCCCAGCAAGGCTCACAGTTTGCTGCCCCTTACAGCATGCGAGCAGAGCCCGGCCCCGGCCCAGCAATGAGAAAGTGCGTGGACAGAGCCCAACGGAAGTAAAGTGCGTGAAAGGTGTGTGTGTGTGTGCCGGGCTGGGCTCTACAGAAAAGGCCGCAGCCTCAGACAATGGGGGAGACCACTGGAGGGTGTGCACCATCACCCAAGATTGGGGGGAAACCACCAAAGACTGTGCGATCACTGAAGACCCTGTGCAAACACTGACCCCCGTGTGTGATCCACCACCACTGCAGACCCCAGAAGCACGGACCCCCAGGACGCTGCAGATCCATGGTGGTGACTGTCCGCGCCCTTCCATCTGGACCTCTCGCTTCATTTCCCATCTTTCCTTCCTTCCTTCCCCATCGCTGCTCACTCTCTTTCCCCCGCAGTCAATAAATGGCTTAGGACATCTGCCCTCATCTGTGTCCGAATCTCGCTCGAAGGGATTAAACCTGAAAGGAGAGGTTGGTCCGGCCGCCCCAGCCTCCCTGATTCCGGAAAGCAAGGGGGCCCTCCTCTCATCCAACAAAATCGGATCCTAACGAGAGTCTGGTGTCCAGAGCACAGGGCTGATGGGTGCCTCCCACCGCCTCCCTCGCAGCCCCCGGCTGGGGACACTGGGCTGAGAGCTGAGCCCCTGCGGTGGTGCAGCCACGGCAGAGCTGGCAGAGGCCTTGCCATTGGGCCCTGGGAAGGATGGCAGAGCTGGAAAAACTCCCGTGAGGCTGCCCGGTGAGAAACGCAGAGTCTGGCTGTGGCTTGGGAAACCTTCTGGGGTGTGAAGTCAGCCCAGCAGAGAGCCCCCCACGGCATCAGCCCCACACGATGGAAGCCTGATACATGCAGCCATCAGCGTTACAGTGCAGGGCTACAGCCGAGCCCTTGTGACCCTCGCTGGGGAATGGGAAGCCAGCAGCTTCTGCTACGGCCACGCAGCTCTGCTGAAGGACCCTGGGGAGAAGCCACGCTGGGAGGGTCAGCCCAGACAGAGCGGAGCCTCAGATGGGCTGCTCTGAGCTCAGCTGCTACTCAGCAACAAATGTGGCTCTTGGAGTAACATATCCCCAAATTGCTTTTGGTAAAGGAATGGTTAAACCACACGGAGCTTCTGGCCAGGGGTGCAACCATGTTCAAAGCTGAAGACCTCAACTCGATTCGGTTCTGTTTGGTTTTGTAAAATGACGACAATTCCAACCCAAGGCTCAGCTGATGTGAACCATCAGGGAGAGGCCAGGGATGCCCAAAGACCAACCTGGGAAAACCAAGTCAGAAATCTCACCATGGGAGCAGGGGTGGGTTGGAGCCGGGACCTCCACCGCTTACCGCAAACACACCGAGTCACGGCCGCGTCAGTCAGAATCCAAGCATGGGAAGCAGAAACCATGAGTGAGATCGCAAGAATGCTTGAAATGAAAAACCTAAACCCCAAGCAACAACTCTGGGGCAGATATGTCAGAGCAGAAAAGCCTTTGCACCCCCAAAACCCAGAATTGGGACACCAGCTACAAGACCTGGGGCGCGCAAGGAGTGGAAGCATCTGTGGTGTGGATCCACAGGGATCCGCTGCCACAACACCATGGACATTGGTGGGGGCTGGGGGGACCCAGCCCAGCTACATGCAATTCATGGTCATTAAGTGTGGCCTCAGTGCTCACCTTGGTGTGACAGCAAGATGGTTTTACCACAGGGACGGTCCCCATGAGAAGGCAGAGACCACCCCAGCACGCGTTCCTTGACTCCGGAATAACCAGGCATCCAGGAGCACCTCTTGGGGCTTTTTGTAGAGAAAGGGAAACCAAAACTAAAAGAAACGCTCCAGGAGGGCCAGCAGAGCCTCGTTGAAAGAGCAAGCAGGGCATTAATGTGAGACGTGGCAAGGAGCCCTGGCTTAAGGGAGCCACGAAGAGAGGGAACAAAGAAAACTCTTGAAGAGATGCAGGTGGCGTTGCTGCAAATATCATGGCATCATGGAATGGCTATGTTGGAAGGGACCTTTAGGGTCACCCAGCCCAACCCCCCTGCAGGGAACAGGGACACCATTAACCAGAACAGGTTGCTCACAGCTCCACCCAACCTTGTTTTGAATGTTTCCAGGGATGGGGCCTCCACCACCTCTCTGGGCAACCTGTGCCAGTGCTTCACCACCCTTGCTGTAAAGAATTTCTTCCTTATATCCAGTCTAACCCCACCCTGGTTTACTTTAAAACCATCACCCCTTGTCCTGTCACAGCTGGCCCTGCTAGAAAGTCTGTCCCCACCTTTTCTATGGGCACCCTTTAGGCACTGAGCAGCTGCAGTCAGGTCTGCCCGCAGCCTCCTCTTCTCCAGGCTGAACAACCCCAACTCTCCCAGCCTGGCCCTGTCGCAGAGGGGCTCCAGCCCTCAGACCATTCCCATGGCCTCCTCTGGCTCCACTCCAGCAGGTCCCTGCCTGTCCGTGCTGGGGACCCCCAAGCTGGATGCAGGGCTCCAGAGGGTCTCACCAGAGCAGAGCAGAGGGGCAGAATCCCCTCCCTCGATGCTGGCCACACTGTGGGGGGATGCAGCCCAGGGTAGGGTTGGCAGGTTGCCAGCTCACAGCCAGCTTTTCGTGAAAAGATGCAGGATGGTTTGGGCAGCAGCAGTGACCAACAGCTGGGGAAGGTGCCAAAGGTGGAAGGCAAAGCCAGGTATTTCCACCCCGAGCACCCACCACCAGCCTGTCAGTGTGGGGCCCTAAGCCTGGCTCTAAGGAATGGGGACGAGCCCCCCACCAGGGCAGGTTCATGCACTGCCTCAGGGCCAGCCGCAGTGCTGGGGCAGGGTGGGTTCAGCCGGGCAGCTCTGGCGGCTCCGGAAGGAAATTCTGCCCGCTGGGCTAACACCTCCGCAACTGCAGTGCTGGGGCAATATCCACCCCCAGGATGACAAGCAGAGGTGGAGATCAACAGAGGAGCTTCCAGGCACCTGAGCTGGTCCCCAGAACAGGAACAAAAGCCCTGGATTTGGGAGTTAAATTCTCCTCAGCGCAGGTCTCTGCTTCCATCTGTCCAGAGGAATCCCAGAATCCCAGCATGGCAGGGGTTGGAAGGGCCCTCTGAAGATCACCCAGCCCTACCCCCCTGCTCAAGCAGGCTCACCCAGAGCAGGGTGCACAGGACATCATCCAGGAGGGCTTTGAATAGCTCCAGAGAAGGAGACTCCACAGCCCCCCTGGGCAGCCTGTGCCAGGGCTCGGTCCCCCTCAAAGTCAAGAAGTTCTTCCTCCCGTTCAACTGGAACCTTCAAAAGGCTTCAGTATGCAGAGCTCCCTCGGCTTTTATCAACTCTTATGAGCTGATCTAATAGAAATACCTCCTCCACCCCTAAACCTCACATTGCCTCTGTTCTTGATGGCCACGGCTCGAGCACTGCTCTGGAATCTTCACTGAAAGGCAGCGATAGGCACTGCTGAGCACCCCCAACACCACCTGCGCCTTCCCTGCTGCAGCTGGGAATGTCCATGGTGTGGGGACACCTGCCCCCCTGCGCTGCCTTCATCCCAGACCTCGCGTTCCAGCTGCAAATCTGGCCTGCAAAGGCAGCCAATCCTGCCTGCTCTGGGCTACTGCTCAGAGGCCAACACCACCTCCACCTCCCTTCTTCAGTGGCACCACCTCCCCTCCCTCCTTTGGTGGCACACCAGCTCTCCTGCCCTTGAAGTCCTGGCACAGGCTGACCACCGTTCTAAGGGCAAATATCAACACAATCTGTTCATCTTTCACTGAGCCTTCAAAAAAAAAAAAAAAACAAACCAATATTAAGAGCAGCAGTAAAATACACCTTGGGTCTGAGCTCCCCTGAGTCCTCCTCAGAGCAACTGACCTAAGATTAATTCGGTGCATTATTACAGTTCCTCCTGTATGGCCAGACTGGACCCGACGTCTCCTACGGGTACAGCAGAGGATGCAGAACAGGCGGCCCCGCTGCCCGGCCCCACCGTGGCAAAGCACGCACAGAGGAACACCTGCAGGCTGATGGCTGGAGTACCAAAAGCTCAGCAGCGCTTGAGCCCCTGGACCCGTGCATCCTGTGGCAGCGAGACGTTAGTCCACCTCACTTGGAGGTTGCTCACCCCCAGATCCTCGCTGGTCGCTTTTGGACCTGAAACTAAAATAACTTTTGTAAGGATCCCTAAAGAAACATTGCCACTCCCCTCTGCCCAGCTCAGACCTGGTGCAGCTAGCACAGAGCCCAGCCTGCAGCCCAGCCTTGGCCTGCGCATGGCTCACGCCAGTGTTCCTGAGATGCTTCCACAATTCAGAGGTGCTTACTTGGATCTGCGTTAGGTGGAGGGGTCGGTAAACACTGTGATTGCTGAGCCCTAGCAACAGAGCCCTCCGCTACAGAGGAAAGGGGGATCCATGGTTTAACACAAAAGGCCAAGAGCCCGATGGGGCAGCCCCCACAGGCATTTCTCACAGGCCAACGCAAGCTGCTGCCACCCATACCGCGGCAGATGATGTCATATCCGTCCCTCCTGTCCCTCCAGCTGCTGCCAGCACTGGATGTACTGATTGCTCAGGGCTGTGCGATGCTTCCACAGCGCAGCCACTAATGTAAGCGATGTTGAGCCTTCTGGTCTTCCCACAGGCAAAGGCAAACGCTGGGGAGCCCTGTGCTCCTGAAGGTGGGCACCAGGAAGGACCAAGCTCCTCCCGCTGTCATCGATAGTGCCTGACAGGACCTACCCCCTTCTGCAGGGCTGGGACCAAGTCTGTGGGCAATAAATAAGTCAGTGACTTTGTGGAGGTGGAAGAGACCTTTTTAATAAACAGGATTCAAATAAAATAAAAAAAAATCCCTCTGAACTGCCACTGCGAGAAGAGTTCAGGTAACTAGCACAGGAGGTGATGCTGTATGTGCATGATGGAGGGGGAAGGGAAGAAAAGCACAAGCTGTCACCAACCCGACGAGCTCCCTCCGTAAATCAGCAGAAACCAGCTCAGCAACACTCTCCAGGTAAAATCCCGGTGGGTCCATGAGAAACAACTCAACTCAAAGTAAAGAGAAATCCCTACGTCGGCAGGCGCTACATTAAAATAACCAGCGAAATACTGAGTGCCACCGGAGCTGCAGCAATGGCAGGGAGACGGGGGAGACCCGTCGGTTGTCCCTGGGGTCAGGAGGAGCCACGCAGCAAGGGGCCCGCTCCGCCCCATCACAGGCAGTGTCTGTGTGTCTGTGTCTGTGTGTCTGTGTGTGTGCTAGGGGTGTTGGTGGCAGGGAGGTCAGGCTATCGGACGAGGTGGTGGCGTAGAGTGGCAGCGACGGAGGGTGAAGGGCACCACTCAACAATGTCAACTCCGTCTTGCTCTGGTGGCTAGTGCAAATAGTCGTCTACTCTGGCAAAGGAGCAGGAGCCCAAGCCCACGCGAGCCATGAGCCGCAAACACTCCGAGGCCTGGCCCAGGGCAAGCATCAGCGGGGGCTGCTTTGGCAGGTTCTGAGATTCTGTGGGGGCAAAAAAAGAAATCGGTTTAGAAGAGGCGCCCCGGCTGCATGTGGGCTCACCTGCACTCGGGTCCCTCTTGGTTCTGCCCGGGCACTGAGCCTGGTATCCCTAGCAGGTGGTGCTGGGTCTGGGAGGAAGCTACTCCCGAGCAGCGCTGGCTCCTCTGCATGCCCCACCGCCCACAGCACGTCCCACGCGGGGATGCAGCTCATTGGGGCCTTCGAGAAAGTGCTGCTGTGGTGGCAGTGGCGGGGCTCCCACTACCTCGGCGTCAGCCAGGAGACCCTCAAAGCACGGAAGAGTAAGGAGAGGCAGGAGTAGCTGGCATCAAGTGAGAGACCACCTCTCCATCTCTCCAGCAGCCCACACTCCAGGCAAACTCATGCCCCGGTTGCTGCTTCTCTTCAACCTCACATTTGCTACGTACGCAAGAGGGCATCCTCAGCTGAGCTACACAAGGTGTCTTGCAGCCTGTGTGACACAGCACGTCCAGACATGTCTTTCGCGCCTTCCTGGTGACACTCTCAGCAACTTGTCCATGCTCCTCAAGCACTGGACAAAAACCAGCTGAACGGAGCCACCCTGCTGGACTCCTGCCCACGCTGGCTGCTGGGGGAAGGGATTCTCTTCCCAAATCCTATCACTTCTGCTCCTTTGCCCAGACAGAACAGGAGCCCTCACAGGTTTGGCCATCAAGCTGTTCCCTCCCCGAGAAGGTGATCTCCAGATCTCCTTTGGAGAGGTGTGCACGCCCACTAGGAAATACGCCTGGGCATGGTGAGCAAGACTGTGGATGGGAGGTGATGGGGGTTCCAATACAGAGAGGCTGCCCAGCGGGCAGTGTTTGCCAGCCGCAGATGGGCTGAGACAACCCAGGCTGGGGAGCACCCAGTGAAGTCATCTGAGCAATGACGCAGCAGGCACGGGGTGAGGTGACGGGAGCAAGGGCCCTGCCTAGAACAGGACGGTCCCTTCCTTGCAGACCAGTGGCAGGCCATAGCCTCATCATCACTGCACCCATTTCTCCACCGTGGGACTTTCTGTAGCTGCAGGTGCCTGAATGGTCAGCAACAACACTGCAAGCACAAGACTTCCATCGGGGAAAGCTCCTGCATTTACTACACCAGATTCAAGGCAGGAGAGCAAATGACAACAAGCCGTTAGGCCAAGGAAGGTGCTCGCTTAAGGCAAAGGGAAGAGCAGGCAAAGGGAAGAGCAGGCATAGACACTCAGCTCTGAGGACAGAGAGGAGGGCAAGAGACTCCTCATACCTGGATCCAACCATGACCCATCCTGTGGACACGAAGAGCAAAGCTCATTAGAAGTGGGAGCTGTCTTGCTAGCTGGAGAAACCCAACCTATGGCCAGATCTCTGTGCAGAGAGGGGCCCTCTCAGCACCGCTACAGCCAGAAGGAGCAACAGCAGCAGGGCAGGACCATAGCACAGCCCTGGTTTCACCACTGGGCTGCAGGCAGCCAGGCTCTGGGCTCTAGCAGGCGTAGCACACGATAGGAACACACGGGGGGCAATGCTCAAAGGGAGGACAGACCCCTTCAACCCTGCATGTCCAATGTGAGCTCAAAGGTAACTGGATTTAACCCCCACTCTGCTTTAGAGCCGACACTATGGAAAGCGGCCTCACTCACAAGCTGCTGCGACAGCGACTGCATTCCCTGCCAGAAAGCAGGAGGATGCCAGGACAAAACTCTGTTGACCCACACCGCACGTCAAAAAGACCTGCTGAGGTCAGTGAAATGACTCAGGTGGGTTTGGAGCAAGAAGGAAGAGGGGCAGGAAATGCATCGAAGACATCTTGGCTTCCTCAGGGGAAGAAAATCCCGAGGAGCATCCTTGGAAGCAGCACTGAGGGGGACCCAAGGACAGGAGCCAAAAGAAGATCAGGAGGATCCATTCTCTACAGGCTTCCTTCCCTCCTCGCAGTCCCCAGCAAGAGAAAGAGGGGCAAAAGCTGAACACAAGCATTCCCGAGCTTTTCCTAAGGCTCACAGGCCAGCCCTTGAGAGCCGGTCTGTCCAGTGGGAGCGCTCACCCAGGAATGGAGCCTTACCCAATATAGCGGAATTAAGAGCAGCACACACAGGTTCCCTCTGGATCGGGTCCAGCTGTTGACCAACAGGGCAGTTCCACGGGTCTGAGTAAGCTAACAAGCTAAACGCGTCCTGCAAGAGAGAGCAGAGAGGCACAGTGAGGTCATGCATGGGCACAAACGTGCTGGAAAACCACTGAGTCTGTCTGTGGGGGCACCTCCTGCCTTTGCCAAGGTGATGGGTGACATGGCAGCAAGGGACCACACTGGGCCATCAAGAGAGGGGGTTAAAGAGGGTGCCCCCTCCCTCTGGCGGGGGAGCCAGCGTGGTCGAGGATCACTTGAGAGGAGAAGAGTGAAGGCAAGCGGGGGCTGTACGTGTCTCTCCTGTGCCAAGAACTGGGGCTGATGCTCCACGCTCACTGAGTTTTGGCCTCCAATCCCCACGCAGGCCCCCTCCTTCCTCACCAGACACAGAAGTGGGGGCCACCTGGAGCTGTGCAAGAGAAGCCCCAGCCCTAGCCCTGGCCCGGAGGAGCATCCTTGGAAGCAGCGCTGAGGAGGACCCAAGGAAGGGAGCCAAAAGAGGATCAGAGCAGGAGGACCCAGTCTCTGCGGGCTTCCCTCCTGCAGTGCAGCACAAGGCCCGGCCTTACCTGAAGCATCTTTTTGTGCATTGTGTTCTTCCCGTATTCTCTGCAAAGCTGCTCGCTCAGCATCTGCAGCTCCCGTCCAAACTGGATCATCCGCTCTGTGGCAGCGTGGTGCCCTCCACAGAGCTGCCTCGGGGGGCAGCCGTCTTCTAGAGGAAAGGCAGCAGAGAAGTAAATCATCCCTCCTTCCCCACCACTGCCTGCTCCGCGTTATGCTGCCATGGACTCCTTCCCCTCCCAGAGCAGGCCGCTGTTCCCTGCTCCAAGTTTATCCCAGTGGGAGCTTTTCCTGATCGTTGCACTGCAACAGCCAGCAGCGGGGTTTAGAGCAACCGTTAGGTGTGGGGAAAACTTCAGCTCAGTTTGTTTAATGCCTGAGGACTACCTACAAATGAGGTATTCTGAGAAAGTCACGAGAGCTTGCAACTCTGTCTGTGTTACCCTTTAGCACGCGTGACACAGCGTACCCAACATGGAAACCCCTGGCCTAACAAATCCTGGACTTGGAAAACTTTCAGTCAGAGATGACAACACCCCCCAGTATTAGATGGCCACAAGACCCATTGTAACTGGAGGAATCCCCAGTTTCAGAGGGAGCGTAGCCAATTCTTCCCCTCCCTCCCAGCTAACGCACCCCCAGACAAGGCAGCCATGGCTGACCAGACCGGGCTGGGTGGCACCGGCCAGCCTCTCAGTGCTCGGTTCCTCTGCTGGAAGAAGTGCCAGGACTTCTCTGAGTGGGAATTCATGACCAAACCTTTGGCTCCTGTTGCACTCCCTGCTCCACACCACCACCAGCACCGCTGCGAGACTATGGGAAGCCAGACCTGGCTTTAGTTCCAGGAGAGGTTCCTTTTTCCCTGTGAAGTGAGCATCTGGAGAACTTCATTCACTGGGGTGGGGAAAGAAATCCAAAGCGCGTGTTTCCTCCCCACAACCAATCACAATTCTAACCCTCGATACCAGCTCTTCCTATTTCCCTTTGCTCCTCCTGCCCCCGAGGCCCTACCCATGCTGGATTCATCCGTCTGCAGGATCTCTTCGTGTTTGTAGGTGCCATTCATGATCCTGGTGGATGAATTTTCCAGCACTCCATTGGGGTAATGTTCGGCCTCCATTTCCATCTCGCTGTCACTGGGGTGGAGGGAGGAAGGAAAGGTCAGGAGTCTGAATTAGGAAGGGAAGAAACGCAGAGTTCAGGTGCCAAGTGATGCCCAGCAGCAGCCAGTAAACGAGGAAAGGTGCCAGTTAGACGATGGGAAGCCGGGTGGCCTCATTCAGCACAGCAAAAATTCAGTGCTGCAGGCTTCTGAAGGAGATTTGTGAAACAGGTTTCTGTTAGGAAAGTGCCTGTTGTAATTACAGGTGCAGAGTGCTTATCACCTCCCCTCCAGGCAGTGGCCGTCTCTGGGACAGCATTAACACATGACATAGGACACAGGGGGGAGATCTCGGCTGTGGCAAGGTGCCGACCCTCACAAACAGTGCAGTGCAAAACACACAAGGGCTCTGGGCTTAAACATTCAGAGCAGCAGCCTGGATGAGACTGCTGATTAACTGCAATGATGAGAAAATCCTGCTGGGACTTGGGCTCTATATTTAAAAACCAAAAGAATCATCAACCCAGCACTATCAAATGATCCTGGTAAATGGAGCCTGCACGAGCGATTCCCGCTCAGTGACAGCTCTGGGGAGGTCACGATAGAGAACACAAACTGCCCTGCAGAAGAGATTCTGCTTGTGGCAGGGACGTCCTCTGCTCCAGCAGGGCCTCAGGCAGCCCTGCACCACCAACCTGAGAGCCCAAGGGAAGCTGGCTTCTCGCCACAGCTCAGTGTGCTCCCCACTCTGGTGAATGCAGACGTAGGGGCCCAGACTGCCTACAGCTTCCTGGAGAAGGGAGGCTTTCCAAAGGCCACGGAACTGCCACTTCAGACTCGTCTGGACGTTGGGCTGGGTGACCTCCAAAGGTCCCTTCCAACGCAAAACATTCTATGATTCGTTGCGTTGCCCTCCTGAGTCATTTCCTTGGGCTACTGCTACCCATTGCCCATTTCCATCATAGAATGATAGAATGGTTTGGGTGGGAAGGGACCTTTAGGGTCACCCAGCCCAACACCCTTGCAGGGAGCAGGGACACCTTTAACCAGATCAGGTTGCTCACAGCCCCACCCAACCTTGTCTTGAATGTTTCCTCCACCACTGGTCTGGGCAACTTGTGCCAGTGTTTCACCACCCTTGCTGTAAAGAATTTCTTCTTTAGTCTAAATCTCCCTGCTTTTAGTTTAAAACCATCGCTCCTTGTCCTGTTGCAACAGGCCCTGCTAAAAAGTCTGTCCCCACCTTTCCTATGGGCACCCTTTAAGCACTGAACAGCTGCAGTCAGGTCTGCCCACAGCCTCCTCTTCTCCAGGCTGAACAACCCCAACTCTCCCAGCCTGGCCTCATAGCAGAGGGGCTCCAGCCCTTGGATCATTCCCATGGAGGCCTTGCTCCAGCAGGTCCCTGCCTGTCCTGTGCTGGGGACCCCCGAGCTGGACACAGGGCTCCAGAGGGTCTCACCAGAGCGGAGCAGAGGGGCAGAATCCCCTCCCTCGACGCTGGCCACCCTACTGGGGATGCAGCCCAAGGTAGGGTTGGCTTCTGGGCTGCCAGCGCACGTTGCCGGCTCACTTGTCCCTCAGTACCCCCAGGTCCCTCTCGGCAGGGCTGCTCTCCATCCCTTCGTCCCCCAGCCTGGATGGATGCCAGGGGTTGCCCCTGCCCCCACCCAGGAGCAGGACCTTGCACTTGGCCTCGTTGAACCTCACGAGGTTCACATGACCCCACCTCTCCAGCTTGCCCAGGTCCCTCTGGATGCCATCCCGTCCCTCAGGCGTGTCAGCCGCACCGCTCAGCTTGGGGTCATCTGCAAACCTGCTGAGGGTGCCCCCGATCCCGCTGTCTGTGTCACTGATGAAGATATGGAACACAGCACCGGTCCCAGTATAGACCCCTGACGGACACCACTTGTCACCGGTCTCCATCTGGATATGGAGCCCTTGACCACTGCCCTCTGGATGCGACCATCCAGCCAATTCCTCATCCACCGAACAGTCCAGCCATCAAACCCATAGCTCCCCAGTTTAGGGAGTAGCGACCCTGTAGATCTGAAGAGCTATACCGTTGTTCAGAAGAGCAGGACAGATGCCCTGCTGCTCCTCCGAAAGCAGCCTGAGCCCTCTCCCACCACCTCCCCCTCGGTCATCTTTAAAGGAAAAAAAATACCTGGTTTCTTGGTTACTCGTACTACTGTGCTGCTGAGATTTGGTGGAATCTGTAGAATTGGACTCAGAGTAGTTCACAGATGAGGGGGAGGAGGAGGAGGAAGATGAAGACGATGAACTCAGCGTTGGGTATTTACTGTGGCTCTGTTTGCTTTTTGTGGACATGACTCCATTGCTACAGGTCGGACTATCTGCTCCTGAAAGCCAAAGAGAAAGGGGAAAATGAGAGCAGGCTGGCAGGAGCACGCTGCTGTGAGGTCGACAATCAGCCAGAGCAGCTCGCTAAATTCAAATTAAAGCTAAATTTAGCTTCCCCAAAGCAAATGTTATATACAGATATTCCTCAAATAATAATATATATTCCCCAAAATAACCCTGCAGATCTTAACGTCATCATTCTTTGCAAACTCTCCTCTCACCAACCCAAATGTATGTCATAAAGCCTCCATCCAGGAAAGCTATGGAAGCACAAGTGGAAACTAGGCAACTCTCTGCATGCAGAACATCCTAGGCTTTCCCCAACCGACCTTACGTTAGGGATAGGCTCGATTCATGTGACATTTGGCAAATAACAACAATCCCCTTGAAAATCACAAGCTGATAGCCCTGGTTCAGGAGAGTGGGCATCACCAGGAGGAGAGTCACCCTACCGGCTCAGGGGGCGAGTTCAGCTGGTGGCCATCACCTTCTCCGAAGGAGTTAAGCTCTGGTAAAGCCATGCCAGGAAGTTACGTCCTCTGTGCTTGCCAGAACAGATGCAGCAACGCAGATGGAGCTGCCATGGGAACACATGGCCAGGCAGGCCTGGGGCTGCCGGGCATGCCGGAGCCTTTTGCTGGGAACGACGGCAGCAGCGAGAACAGCCATGGGATTGGGGACCAGCTGGACAACCTGCTTGGTGGCAGAGCTATAAGAGGCAGTAGAAAGGGTAACGAGCACCAAGGGGTCTGAGAACATGGTGGAACCACGCTCTGCCTCCCCAAGAGAGAAGCAGGGGCAGCCGCGAGAAAAACCCAGGATGAAGGGGGTCGCATATGCTCTCCCCACCAGGCTGAAGGCAGGAACTTAACGGAAGGGAGTGAAACGGAAGCAAGTCCAGGCTGGGGGCAGCGGGCAAACCCTCACCTTGCCCACCTTGCTCGCCCAGGTGCCTCAGCACCACAGGTACGAGGCTCTGGATGTGGAGGGCCAGTCCGTGGGTGATGTGGGCGATGGTCCAGCTACACCGGAGGCATTGCCAGGGTCAGAAATGCCCATGCCCATATCACGACCACCTCCATGAGGATGAAGAGAGGGGTTATAGTGGTAGGTGACTCCTTTCTGAGGAGACCAGAGGGGCCCGCACACCAGACAGACCCTCCTCTTAGGGCAGTCTGCTGCCTCCCCGGCGCCGGGGTAAGAACATCGCTGGGAAACTTCCCAGCCTGGTATGGCCCTTGGACTACGACCCACTACTGCTCCTCCATGTGGGTGGCGATGAAGCCACAATGCATAGTCCAAGGGCGACCAAAAGAGCCTTCAGGGACTTGGGGTGGCCGGCCCAGCAATCTGGAGCATGGGTCATTTTTTCCTCTCTCCCAGTGGTGGGCAGTGACATTGGAAGAAAGACATGCACCCAGTCTATTAACACATGGCTCCGCAGCTGGTGTCACCCTCACATTTGGGGTTCTTTGGTAACGGGATGGCCTGCACAGCACCAGGCCAGCTGGCATCGGATGGGATTCACCTTTCTCAAAAGGGTCTTTGCTCACGAATTAGCGGGGCTCACTGACGAGAGCTTTAAATTAGACCTGAAGCGGATGGGGGATGATACCAGGCCTGCCTATGACAAGCTGTGGGATGATGTGCCCAGGTGAGAGGGATAGGGTGCTAGCAAGGGCCCCCACACTGCAGCAGGCTTAAGTCTTACAGAGATGAGCCAGGGGCTCTGGAGGTATTAGGAGCCACCAGGGAAACACCAGTGAAACACCTCAAAGGCATTCCGGGGTGTTCCTCTAGGAAGGTGACTTGGCTGACAGCCCACCTGAAGTGCCTCTGCACCAATGCATGCAGTGTGGGCAACAAACAGGAGGAGCTGGAAGCCACCATGCTGCTAGAAAACTATGACCTGGTTGCCATTACAGAAACTTGGTGGGATGAATCCCCTGACTGGAGTGCGGCTGCTGATGGCTACAGGCTGCTCAGAAGGGACAGGCGGGGAAGGAGGGGCGGAGGGGTTGCCCTCTACATCAAGACATGGATAGGTTGTGAAGAGCTGTCCCTGAAGAATAGCCACAAGCAGGTTGAAACCTTATGGGTGAGAATCAGAGAGAGGCAACACAGGGAACCTAGTGGTTGGTGTCTACTACAGGCCGCTGGATCAAGAGGAGCCGACTGATGAAGCCTTCTTCCTCCAACTCCAGGTAGCTTCGCGCTTGCAGACTCTTGTCCCACTGGGGGACTTCAACCACCCCGACATCTGCTGGACAAGTAGCACAGCGAGCTGTAAGCAATCCAGGAGATTCCTGGAATGCATTGAGGACAAATTCTTAAGCCAGGTAATAGACACCCCTACCCGAGGGGATGCGATACCGGACCTGGTGGTCACCAGTGCAAGTGAGCTCATTGGAGATGTCAAGATTTGAGGCAGCCTGGGCTGCAGTGATCACATGCCAGTGGAGTTCACGCTCCCGAGGGATATGGGAATAACGAAAAGTATAGTCAGGACCCTGAATTTTAGGAAAGCAAACTCCCAGCTCTTCAAGGAGATAGTCAGAATGACTCCCTGGGAAATGGTCCTGAGGGACAGGGGAACAGAACAGAGCTGGCAGATCTTTAAGGATGTGATCCACAGAGCACAAGAGCTCTCGATCCCTAGGTATAAAAAAATCGGGCAAAGAAGGGAAGGTTGAGACAAGAGATGCTGGTCAAACTAAGGAGGAAGAGGGAACTGCACAGGCAGTGGAAGCAGGGACAGGCACCCTGGGAAGAGTATAGGGACGCTGCCCAGTTGTGTAGGGATGGGATCAGGAAGGCCAAGGTGTGGATGGAGCTGATGTAGTTGCCAAGCCACTCTCCATGATATTTGGAAAGTCCTGGCAGTCAGGTGAAGTCCTGGGGACTGGAAGAAGCGAAGCATTGTGCTCATCTTTAAAAAGGATCAAAAGTAGGAACCTGGGAACTCCCGCCCTGTCAGCCTCACCTCTCCGCCTTGGGAGACGACCATGGAGCAGAAGCTCCCAGAAGCTGTGCTGGGGCACATGGAGGCCAGGGAGGGGATTTGAGATGGCCAGCACGGCTTCACCAAGGGCCAGTGCTGCCTGACCAACCCAGTGGCCTTCTATGATGGAGCAATGGCATCAGCGGGCAAGGGAAGAGCTACGGCTGTCGACTGTCTGGGCTTCTGTAAGGCCTTTGACACAGCACCCCCAACATCCTTCTCTCTAAACTGGGGAGCTATGGGTTTGATGGCTGGACTGTTCAGTGGATGAGGAATTGGCTGGATGGTCGCATCCAGAGGGCAGTGGTCAAGGGCTCCATATCCAGATGGAGACCGGTGACAAGTGGTGTCCATCAGGGGTCTATACTGGGACCGGTGCTGTGTTCCATATCTTCATCAGTGACACAGACAGCGGGATCGGGGGCACCCTCAGCAGGTTTGCAGATGACCCCAAGCTGAGCGGTGCGGCTGACACGCCTGAGGGACGGGATGGCATCCAGAGGGACCTGGGCAAGCTGGAGAGGTGGGGTCATGTGAACCTCGTGAGGTTCAACGAGGCCAAGTGCAAGGTCCTGCTCCTGGGTGGGGGCAGGGGCAACCCCTGGCATCCATCCAGGCTGGGGGACGAAGGGATGGAGAGCAGCCCTGCCGAGAGGGACCTGGGGGTACTGAGGGACAAGTGAGCCGGCAACGTGCGCTGGCAGCCCAGAAGCCAACCCTACCTTGGGCTGCATCCCCAGTAGGGTGGCCAGCGTCGAGGGAGGGGATTCTGCCCCTCTGCTCCGCTCTGGTGAGACCCTCTGGAGCCCTGTGTCCAGCTCGGGGGTCCCCAGCACAGGACAGGCAGGGACCTGCTGGAGCAAGGCCTCCATGGGAATGATCCAAGGGCTGGAGCCCCTCTGCTATGAGGCCAGGCTGGGAGAGTTGGGGTTGTTCAGCCTGGAGAAGAGGAGGCTGTGGGCAGACCTGATTGCGGCCATTCAGCCTTCTAAGAAAGATAGGGACAGACTTTTTAGCAGGGCCTGTTGCAATAGGACAAGGAGCGATGGTTTTAAACTAAAAGCAGGGAGATTTAGACTAAAGAAGAAATTCTTACAGCAAGGGGTGGTGAAACACTGGCACAAGTTGCCCAGACCAGTGGTGGAGGAAACATTCAAGACAAGGTTGGGTGGGGCTGTGAGCAACCTGGTCTGGTTAAAGGTGTCCTTGCTCCCTGCAAGGGTGTTGGGCTGGGTGACCCTAAAGGTCCCTTCCCACCCAAACCATTCTACAATTCCATATATGAATGCTGCCTTGCGTTGCAGGTTTCTTTACGTCAGCATCTACCATGTCTTACCAGGAGCTTTTATGGCCTGGTGAGACCATTCTATCAAGTCAGACACATGCCCAGCTTTTCTCACAATGCAGTATAGGAACACAAAGATCCTGGCTTGGGAAGGTGACAGCTTGGAGGCGTTTAGGTCATTCCCTTCCTTACACTCAGATGGCTGTGAGCAGCACGAGGCTCAGGGAAGTGGCTCAGGCTGTTTTCAGGGGCCCTGCAGATCATACTCCCGGGCCCACTCTGTCTTCACAGCTCTACTCAATAATTCCTGGGGAAGATAGCCTGGGTGTCCTGGTTTATCTTCTTCTTTCCACTTCAAATCCTAAAGTTTCACTTCCCGAAGTGCACAGAATTGATGTTTCAGAGATGGGGTTTGCAGAACCATTCCCTTCTCACATTTCAAGCTTGCAAGGTCGAACTCATTGGAGAAGAAGCAGCTCTCGTTCAAGGCATCCCACCCCCCTTGTGCTGTTGGCCAGAACAGTGCATCTTCTGCTTGGTCCTTACCAGAAAGCAGTTCCTTTGCAAACCCCAAGGCCCACGAAGCAGGCTTTGCCTTCCACGCCTCCTTACAGCTCAGTCACCACACCACTGGTGGCTGTGCTAGAAGGCCACCTTCAAAAGCTTCTTCATTCTGAAAATAATCTGTTCTGCAGACAACTGTCTGTGGGCAATAACCAACGCAAACCCAATTCTGTAACAGGACAGAGACACCCACCACAGCAGTGAGTCTGCTTAGCTGGCTGTCAGAGAGCAGAGGAGCATTTCATAGCAATAATGTACAGAAAGTAGCAGGCAACGGACAGCAGGTGACCCTTAACGTTTACTCTTCTTGCCAGCAGGCACAGAAACCACACTTACCGGTACTATGGACATGGGAGTTGCTCGATCCATGTCTAGGACTTAAGCTGGGGGAGCCGGGGTAACTGTCCTGGGACCTGGGGCTGCGGGCACTGAAACAACGTACTTCACTGTCTGTCCCGTTCACCATCTCCACGAACTGCCGGCACCTGGTTTCATAGGAGGGAAGAAGGAGAAAAGGGCGCGTGACAGCCAGGATGCTCCGCATTGAGGTTTTCCTCCTTACTGAGTGGAGAAGGCCTAGGGCTTCAATTTCTTGGCTTTGAAAGACACGTTCCAGACTCCTGGTACCTCCGTATTGCGAGTGCTCTGACAATGCTACGGGAGGAAGGAGTTCAGAAACTGCAGCCTTGATGCTAATGAACAGCGAGGCATTCCCAAAACGCATGTCATTCCCATTGTGCTAAGAAGAAGCTGTTCCTTTACAGCATGCTTTCATCTCCGCCACCTTGGCAGGCATTCCAAAACCAAATCGTGGCGGTTTTTCCCAGGGAGAAGACACTATATCTGCCCAACATCACTGTTCCCCCACTACTCCAACAACCTAGAAATACTGGTGGCCAACAGCAAATAGACAAGGAAGGGTAAAAAATGCAACACACACCATGACAGTGGGAACAGCTCCCTGTTTAGCTTTACTGGGAACTGGCCTTGCACAACACAGGGGGCTGGGAGGATCCACCTCCACCTCAATTCACGAGGTAAAGCCCCAGAGGGTCCGAGGAGCAGCCACGAGCACTGTGCAAAGGACAGAGCCTGCGTCCTCTCCCACTGCTCCCAAAGGCATCTCAAAGAGTTTGAATTCAGAGCAAGGCGCCCAGCTGGACTGGGCGGCCGGGCAGCCTCTTTCTTTCCTCCATCATCTCACGCATTAGGGGGTACAAAGCCATGCATACTTACTTTAACATGAAGAGCAGGTTGGGGTTGTGTTCTAGGAGGCCAGGATAGAGCTGCTGGGTGGCTTCTATAGCCTCTCCCACTCTGCCTGCTAATACGAGCTTCTGTATTCCTGAAAGCAAAAGGATGGAGAGCTATTGGCACACAGGACCGGCCAGCAAGAGTGGCCAGAGGAGCTGTCTCACATACGCCATGCAGCTGCCCCCTGCCACCTTCACGAGGGCTAGGGAGGACTGGGGACCACGTTCTGTTTGTTATGGAGGAGGAAAAGCCCATGAGAACGAGGGAGAATCTGTTCGCAGCTCAGAAACAGCAAGGGTAGAAGGATCTGCAAAACGAAGCAGCTGTGCTGGGGTGCTCTGGGACTGTGGTCCTTCAGCTGCAGAGCTATGCAGCAATGGAAAAGCAGGACAGGAGAGCCAGTGGGGAGCAAGGAGGCTGCTGGGGAAATGACAATTTCAGAGGGGAAGCTGCTGGGTCACCCCTGCATTACAGCCTCTGGCTGCTTCACAGAGGCACGGCTGAGCATCAGATAAGCAGAGTGTTCTTGGAGGGTCTGTGGGCTCAAACCACAGCACCACGCTGTTTCCCAATGTCCTTACCTCTAAGTAGAAGTAATTACACCGACAAAGCTAGGTTCCTGCAAGTCCCACCTCAATATTCCCAGGGAAGTAACTTGACCTGCAATGAGGACTGGCACCCATGTGCTAGCTCCGGGAATCAGCCACAGACTAAGCTGGAAACAGCTCGACAAGTCGTACGCTTCCAGGAGGCGCAGAGATGCAAGGCAGGAGCCATCCATCTCCCTGGGTGTTCCTGTCCCACCTATGTTCCTTTGGTGGGTCAGAAGACACAAGGGCAAGACTTGAGATTCTGCCCCTTGAGCGCTCAGAGAAGCTGCTGATCTACAGAGGTTCACTTTTTTTTTTCTAAATGTGTTTAAAATGAAAAAGGCATTGCACTTCCCTCTCCGCTTTTCCAGGGCTCCTTACCAACAGCAGGGAGGAGGTTTGGAATCGCCCGCAAGGTGCTTGGCAAGCCGAGCAGTTGAAAGCCCAGCCCGGTGACCCTCATTAGCGAGCCCCCGTCACAATCTGTGGTGACTTGCCTTGGCTCCCCCTTCTTGGTGTCTATGTGCTTGTCATCGTAGCTGGAAGCTAAGCCCAAAGACGTGGTTCTCACGCCAACGCGTGTTGCAGAGCCTCCTCCATTTTACTGTTTTTTTTACTGACTGGCACGTCCATTCCTGTGCTGGCTGCTTTCGGCAGCTCCCCTCCTGGCCTTGTTTGGCACCTCGCATGCATGTCACTGCCTTTTGTATTCCCTCCTCTTTTTGGTCTCCCACCTGTGTTTTCCTCGTCGCCCCTATTTAAGCCCCAACCTCAGAGCTCTGCATTCCCTCCCTCCATCCGCCTCATCATCTGCTCTCTGACACAGAAGCCTGCGCTGCCTCATGTGCCTCCTGTCGGGCTTTGGCAGTTAAAACCACACCAGCAAGAGCGCTGGCTGGGGTCAGGGCAGCGTAACGTGTGACCTGGAAGCACAGAGCCCATCAGCATTAACAGGCAGCAGCTACGAGTTGTTTTGGGTACAAACCGGGGCGCTGGCTAAGCGTATGGAACGTGTGGAGAGGGACCTGCAGCGGGCACGGTGTTCCTGGCACTTAACATCCACGTGAGAAGTGGCTCACAAAGGGAAGGGAATGCAGAGAGCGGGACACAACCTGTGTTCAGCAGCCAGGAGAATGCAGAGAACATGCAAACGTTCCCTGACTCACAGTCTGAGCCTGTGAACAGAAAAGCTAAAAGCAAAAAGTAGAGCTGGAGAAAGCTGTGAGCCTTATTCCGCAGGAACCAAAAGCTCTTACAGCTGTACCGACCAAGTGAGGAACCACTTGGGAGGAAGCAGCAGTAACCAAACCAGACACAGAATGCAAATTCCTCACCTAGCGCCAGCTAAACACGTTGGCTGTGAATCTGCAAACCCCTTAGTATGCAAAAAATTCACCTGAAGACAAAACGTGCAAAGGGACTGGAAGACTTGTTAGCTCTGGGAGCTGCAGTCAAACCAGATCAATGTGCCCGGGTCCCTGTGACTGTGCTAATGACACTGCCCCCACCGCAAGAGACCATGCTGGGGAACCCAAATCCAAATGGTTCTCTGGTGCGCAGAGACCTCAGCTCAGGTAAAATCCAAAGCAACCAGTTCTTTCCTCCACCAATTTGGCACCACCTCCTGGAAAGTGCTTTCTGCCCTGATGTGTGAAAGCACTGGACTCAAAGCTGAGGGTCACCCCACCTCTTCGAGGAGCCTACCGCTCATTTTTGACAAGGTCGAGGAAGATCAACCAAGCAGATCAGGCACCATAGCCCACTGAGCGCTGCTGGGCATGCAGGCCACGCCAGAGTGGGCAGGTGAAGGCAAGGACAGAGCAGTTCTCCGGGCAAAGAAAGGCGGCAGAGGGTGGAGGAGGCAGAGCGGCGATGGGAAAAGCACTCCCAGCCGGGGTCCCTGAGCTCTCTGGACCGACGGGCAGCGACGCCAAGTCAGCAGCATGCTGCGGACGGCTTTGTACTGCCGTGGGGTGACCCTCCTGCTGCCACGCACTCAGCTTTCTCTGCGCAGCCCTGAAGACGACACACAGCCAGTGTGCCACACCTGGGGCACGCCTGCCCCAGAGACTTACTTTGTCTGTTCTTTATTGAGGTCTGCTCTTCCTGGATTGTGGTGTCTGTGACTCTGGCAAAGGCAGTGGCTGTCGAACAGTACCCGTGGTGAACCAAATACGATGAAACCATGCTAGAAAAAAAGAAAAGAAAAAAAAAAACAACAGATGGAGAGGCACTGGTGAAACAGCGTAATCACGCCAGAGAGATTAAAAATCAGCACAACAGAAACTGCGATTTCAGTGACCAAACTCAGTTCGCTCAGGACATAACCAGGATCCTACTTTTGGGTCTGGCAGTGTAAAGTTACCAGAGAGGCGCCTGGTCCTCAGCAGACAGGAGGGAGGCTGTAAATTCACCTTAGAGAAAACCAAAACCAACCCCAGAATAACCCCTCCCGCTGTATCCATGGTGTTTATTTGTTTATTACTGCTGTCCAGGGGTCACTTGTAAGAGCTCAGTGCTGTGTTACTGCCAGCGATGTCCTACCCAGACATAAAATCCAGACCTTGGAAAGGCTCCTGACTTTCAAGTATATCTCAAAAAAAAAAGAAAAAGGTTCTGGTCCTGAATTTCTTCCATCACTTATTTTGGCAGCAATTTTATCTCTGGCAGTTGAATGAGTCCTACACATCCACAGACACTTTTATCTGCTGATTTACAAAGGGCAGACCGCCAGCACCGACGTTACAAACATTAAGTTGTGTTTTCAAAAAATGACAGGCAAGAAGGTAGTGTCACTGTCAGAAAACAAACACAGCAGCAGCGTCTCTCCAGACAGACCATGTCTAAGGCCTGCCCAGGGTACGTCAGGTAGGTGTTAGTGCTCACCAGACCTCTAACAAAACCCGAAATGCCAGCATGGGATCGCCAGGCTTCTCACGATGAAGCTGGCATTGATCTGATGGAGCCGCAGCTCGTAACACATGTTCACCTTGGCTACTTCCAGTACAGTTTATGGCCTCAAGTTGTGCCAGGGCAGGTTTAGGTTGGACATGGGGAACAATTACTTCCCTGCAAAGGCTGTCAGGCCCTGGAAGGGGCTGCCCAGGGAAGAGGTCGAGTCCCCATCCCTGGGGGGATTTAGAAGCTGGGCAGAGGAGGTGCTTAGGGCCAGGGTTTGGTGGTGGGATGGCAGGGTTAGGGGAACAGTTGGGCTTGGTGAGCTTAAAGGGCTTTTCCAACCTAAACGATTCCATGGTTGTGTGATTCTAAGAAAGAATTATTTTATGAGTCAGCGATAATTTTCAGGTGTGACATTGCAAGCAGGCGTGGAATTTTTAAAACTTGTTTAAAAATAAGTGCTTCCGAGCACTGTTGGTACAAGACATGCCCTTAGCCCTTAGCATGGCACAGACAGGCACAATGAACCGCACCCCCCCGGCTCAGCCAGGCTGAAATGCTGCACACAAGGATGCGGTGGGCAGGGGTGGAAGGGAAGAGCCAGACCCTGTTTCAGTGTAGTTTAGTAGCCAGTGAAGATTCAAATGCTCTGCGAAGCTGCACAGAGCCTGAATCCCTGCCTACGCCACTTCTGCCCAAGGCACCACAGGAATCATCCCCACATGGGTGCATGGCACCGTCACACACTGGTCGCTACACCAGGCTGATTTTTAAGCAATGACTTCTCGGCTCTGGGTCCCAGCTGCTTACTACAGCAGCACTGCACTCTCAAACATTCAGCAGCACATTTGCACCCAGGGTACCTCTCCTGAAGGGCTGGGAGAACATCATCACACTCTGCTGCGACCTAGGTAAAATGTCCACTGCAGACAACAAAACCCTTTCAGAATCCCAGGTTCTCTCAAGGAATAGTTTTTACCACTCGGGAGTGTCCTGGTTCCGGCTGGGATAGAGTTGATTTTCTTCATAGTGGCTGGCACAGCGCTATGGATTTGGTTTAGGATGACAGGAATGTTGATAACACCCTGATAGTTGAGTTGTTGCTGAGCAGGACTTACACTGGGCAAGGACTTCTCAGCTCTCAGCTCTGCCAGAGGCACAAGGAGCTGGGAGGGGGCCCAACCAGGACAGCTGACCCCAACTGGCCCAAGGGCTATTCCAGACCATATGATGTCATGCCCAGTACAGAAACTGGGGGAAGAAGGAGGAAGGGGGCGACATTGGGAGCGATGGCATTTGTCTTCCCAAGTCACCATTACCCATGATGGAGTCTGGCTGTCCTGGGGATGGCTGAGCCCCCGCCTGCCATGGGAAGCAGGGAGTGAATTCCTTGCATGCACAGCTTTCATTTTCCCTATTAACCTGTCTTTATCTCAGCCCACAAGTTTTCTCAATTTTACCCTTCCCATTCTCTGCCCCATCCCACTATGGGTGGAGCGAGCAAGTGACTGCATAGGGCTCGGTTACCAGCCAGGGTTAAACCACACCAGTCTTTTCTGTGCCCAACGTGGGGCTCAAAGGGTTCCAGATAACGACAGGTTTGATTGGAATGTGCCAGATTGAGTTTATAGCTGTTAGTGCTGTTCGCTGTTAAAGGGCTGGCTCTGGTGCGCTGCTCGCCTCGCTGTACGTCAGAGTCCAGCGCTTATGAGTGGGTGCTTGCTGCATTCGCTGCTCGCTGTGCTGCTGATCATCTCACTGTGCTGCTGATCATCTCACTGTGCTGGGCCTGGGAACATTTTGATAACAGCCATGGCAATGGGCCTGGGCTGGCCAACAGCCAGGGCACTGCTGCTGTGCTGGACCAGCTGGAAATCCAGTGTGACCTCGAGTTGAACGGGCTGTGGCCTGGGGATGAGTCTGCGCGGGCGCAGGGCACCCCAGTAAGGCAGGTAAACCCCCCAGCAAGTACAAGAGCCTGCGCAGTAATAGCTTGGGGGTTAAACCACGACAGGGAACTGCAGCTGAAGCTTGCTAAGAGCCCAAGTGCTCAAATGGCAGGAGCAGCTATCTCTGCTGCACCCAGGGGTGCTTCTCCCCCAGAGCAGCCGCGGCGGTGGCAGAGAGGCTTGTACCATCCGTGGCTTTCCTTCTTCAAACCAGAACTCAGCTGCACGCTTCTCTGTACACGTTCCATAGAACTCTCCTCGTTCTGCACAGTACCGCTTAGATTCTCAAATGAACCGTACAAAGTCCCCACTTTATCAGAAATGGGGACCTACACGGTTCCTCCTCCCATAGTCAACCACAGCAGCTGATCTCCAGTCTCATATGACTCCTGCTCATATTCTTCATGGCAAGAGCTAGAAAATTACAGATCCCATAGAATCATAGAATCGCTTTGGCTGGAAAAGACCTTTAAGATCATCGAGTCCAACCTTTAACCTAACCCTGCCACCCGACCACTAAACCATGTCCCTAAGCACCTCATCTATCCTTCTTTTAAATACCTCCAGGGATGGGGACTCCACCACCTCCCTGGGCAGCCCATTCCAGAGCCTGACAACCCTTTCAGTGAAGAAGTTTTTCCTAATATTTAACCTAAACCTGCCCTGGTGCAGCTTCAAACCATAAGACCATAACACACAGAGAAGACAAATTACCCACGCAAGCCCCTTTCCAGGTTTCAAGCACTTGAAAACCGTTGTCAGATCAGCCTCTCAGGTGACAGCGTATCCAGGAGCGCAGCACAGATGAATGCATGATGTGATGCATCTTACAATGCTGAACTGCGCGATTAGACATTAAATAGGATATTACAAAATCTACCAAAGCCACAGGATGGGATGGGGAGGTGAACCTGCTTTAGCAGGAGGGTTGGACTAGATGATCTCCCAAGGTCCCTTCCAACCCTTGCCATTCTGTGATTCTGTGACTCTGTGACCGTCCCAGGAGCTTCAAGGGAGCTCCAACCTGAAACAGCCGTACCACCAAGATGGGGATGAGCTCTGACCCCAGCCTGCCCATGGGGAGGAGGAAAAATCTGATCTGTACAAAGAAGCCCAAGGGAGGCATGAAGGACTCTGGATCGGTGACCCTGACACCTCCGCCATGCACGGCAGGAGAAACAATTCTGGCAGACACAAGGAACGAACCCAGGGATACGCTGATCCCACTGCAGAAGAACCCACAGCTTGTGTAAAGGGGAGTCGTGGTGCTCCGATTTGGTGCCACTTTTGGAGTTCAGTCTGGAAGCAGGCAGAAGAGAGATCTGCTGCAGTCCGCTTGGTTGTCCAAAGACATTTCAGAATCTTTTGGCAAACCCTCTTGAAGGCTCTGTGTTACTGTGCGATAAAAGGGAAGGTCTAACGTGGCTGAAGAATGGGGTGGCAAAAAAAGGTCAATTTTACCAGGGAAAGGCAAAAACACTCTAGAGCTGCAGGAACTAGGGCCTTTGACATACTCATAGGACTGAGCTTGACAGAGCAGTGCTCTCACCCAACACAGGCGCCCTTACCTCCAAGGATGCAGGCTGCACTCCTTTTCCTGAACACATTGCTTTCTGGGTGCTAAGAAATGAGGACCTGCACTTGAACACCAATTAACCTCTTCATTCTCTGTGGCTGCTAAGCAAGCTTTCCAAAAGTGGATCCAAAAGTGGATCCTGTCTTCCCACAGCCTGATGAGATGCATTGCAGAGACTGAAATGACCCCAGCACGTCATGTCGGAATGAAAATTAACGTTCAAGTTGGCAATGTCACAAAGCTTTAAGTCTCCAAGCGCATCCGTCCTGGCTCAGACCAAACACCCAGTTAGCCCAGTACCTCCTAACTGGCAAAAGCAAACGTTCAATGAAAAATAAAGGAATAAGGTACCTATGAAATTACTTTTCCCCATAACCCTTCCAGCTTTCAATGGTTTGGCAGATTGCTTCCCGTCCTAGAGGTGGATCTCTCCCCATTGTAGCTCTGACAGATTTTTCTTTCTAATAACATCTCCAGTCCCTTTTTGAATCCATGCAATTTTCCTGATATCTTATGGCAGAGTGCGAAACAAAACCCTCACCCTCCTTTATTCTTTCTGAATGTGCCATCTGGTTAACGGCACCTGATGCCCTTTAAGTTTTGCAGGACAATGAACACTTGTTCCTTCAGCACCTTCTGCAGGCTATTCTAGATACTATTTTTTTCGCACTTCTGCCTTACCCCTCATGATCACAGACTCTCAGAATCCCAGCATGGCAGGGGTTGGAAGGGACATCGGGAGATCACCCAGACCAACCCCCCTGCTCAGGCAGGCTCACCCAGAACAGGGGGCACAGGACTTCATCCAGGAGGGCTTTGAATATCTCCAGAGAAGGAGACTCCACAGCCTCCCTGGGCAGCCTGGGCAAGGGCTCGGTCACCCTCGAAGTCAAGAAGTTCTTCCTCCCGTTCAACTGGAACCTCTTCTGCTTCCGTTTGTGCCCATTGCCCCTTGTCCTGGCGCTGGGCACCACTGAGAAGAGTCTGCCTCCATCCTCGTGACATCCACCCTTAAGGTATTTGTACGTGTTGATGAGATCCCTTCTCAGCCTTCTCTTCTCCAGGCTAAACAAGCCCAGCTCCCTCAGCCTTTCCTTGTAGGGGAGATGCTCCAGTCCCCTCATCATCTTTGTAGCCCTCTTCTGGACTCTCTCCAGTAGCTCCTCATCCTTCTTGAACTGGCAAGCCCAGAACTGGATGCAGCGCTCCAGATGGGGTCTCAGTGGGGCAGAGTAGAGGGGGAGGAGAATCTCCCTTGCCCTGTTGGCTACGCTCTTCTGAACGCACCCCAGGATGCTGTTGGCTTTCTTGGCAACAAGGGCACCTTGCTGGCTCATGGTCAGCTTGTTGTCCATCAGGACCCCCAGGTCCCTCTTGGCAGAGCTGCTTTCCAGCAGGTCAGCTCCCAGCCTGTGCTGGTGCATGGGGTTCAACCTCCCCAGGGGCAGCACCCGACGCAATCATGCCCTTCAGCGCTGCGGGTCTGTATATTTGTCCCTTGGCTTACACCCACCCCATACCTTTGCATGTCCTGCCTGGAGGGTTTTGCACACTTTTCTCGCTTCTACTACCCCTTTTTGGAGACAAGCACTGAAGCATCACACAGTATTCAAGTTAGGGGGGCACCACACATTCACCCAAGTAACAGAACTGGGTTTGTCCTCTATTTTTCCCCTAACAAATACTGGATTTTTTTTTTTCCCCCCGTTTGCTACCAAAAAAATGAGCTTACGTTTCGGTGCAATGATTCACCGTAACCCAAAGATCCCACTGCCTTCTTGCCAGCTGTTTATGAACACCCTCAATACCCCAGACATCACTGGCATGCACCCATGCCTCTCTGCAGTCCCCTCCTCCCACAGTGATGATCCCTTACCCGCTCATTCCCTTTCCGGTCTCTTTTAAACAACTCACAGTCCACATTGGGACATGTGCCTTCAGACCCTGGATGCATCCTGCCCCCTTCGTTTACAGCAAGAGGATTTCTCCGAAAGCCTTTTGTACTTCCAGGACAAGGAGAGCAGCCCAAGAACCGTACCCACGCGTCTGCTGGCTCCTCCTTGCAAAGCTCCACCATGTTTTCTCTCCGACGTGCCCAGTGCCCTTCAGCAGGGCTTCTCCAGGTTTGTCCAAGCCAGACATCAGGGTTCTGTCAGCCCCTTCCTGCCTGACTCTCTCCTGAAATCCTTCATGAAACACGGCACCATTTGCACCATCCTCCCCTTCTCTGGAACCAAGGCAGTCTGGGGAGATGCTCTGCTCCGCAGCCACAGCTCCCCTGTTTTCTCCAGTAGGACTCTGGGCAGATACTGGGTAAAGATCTGATCCCAGAGACTTTCTCCACTTCCCCTCACCTATTTCTTCCAGCGCTGCTTTGGCGGACACTTCAACCCCATCCTCTGCCAAGGCCCTCGCCGAGAAGCATCCCAGCAGGACAACCCTTCTGGTTTCTGCACGCACAGGCAAAGAATTCAACTGGGTATGATCTCATCTTCCCCAGGGTCTCTTTTTATACTGCAATCCTCTAGAGGCCCTACAGGACCCCAGCAGGCCTCCTGCTCCTGATTTTCTTGAAAAAAGTTTTTTTTTTTTTTTTTTCTTTCCTCATAGCTTCTGCGAGCTGCTTTTTGAAGGCTTTGCTGGTGGGCCTGAATTATCTGCAGATAATTAAAGGCAAGACTAGAGGAAAACACGAATGATCGCAGGGACGCAATCATCACTGCCTCTGAGCCTCCTGGATGGCAGTGACCAGCATCGGGTGTTTAGGTTACAGAATAAAAAAGGGAAGCACAGAGCTATCTGTAATCAGAAACAGAAGAAACAGCCATAAATTTGGGGGTTTAAAATATAATTACAGAATCAGTCTCCAACAATTACCGTGAATACTTAAAAGTGCATCTTTTTAAATCCAATTATATGTAAACTACCATGATGAGCAGCAAGTCCCACAGTTTCACCATATGCTTAGTGAAAAAAATATTTAATTACTTTTTTTTTTTAAGCCAGAAGGTGCTTTTTCTCAAGTTCTTGTGTTTTGAGAAGCAGTGACTAATGGCTTCCTCGCTACGGGTATGCGGGTGTATGCAACTGGCAGACAGCTCCAAGCACCTCCCTCGGTTGCCTTCCTCCCAGATGCAGCACCTTCAGCCAGCTCTGCCTTTCTCCAGGCAGGAGAGGCACCTGCCCTCTGCTGCCTCTTGCCAAGCGTTCTCAGCAAGTTCTGCTCAGGCCTTTTTGCAATGGGAAACGCATTCAACACCGCATGAATGTATAAAGTGCTCTGCTTGTGCTTCCAGCTGAGTTGGGTGTGGGAGCCTTTGGCCTGGGCTATTGCTTGCTCTCTCATTTCTGAATGCAGCTGACTTATGTCCCAGCTTTTCTCCTACGTTAGAGTTGTTACGGTGTCCTCTCCAATCCCCTTTTCCCAGGTCATCACCTCAAAATGTACATTCCTCCAGTCCTACAGGCTTTCACGCAGTCTTTGGCTGAAAATGCCTCCCATACCTTTTACATTTGAAATAGCAGCAATCTGCACAGGGAAGGCTCTCAAACAACAAAACAGAGGGGAACACAATTTCAGCAAAATGCACTGACTGGCAAGTTTTGCCCTAAGAAAGCACAAACTGGCATAAGGGAAGTATTTCAGGCCAAAGAAAGCAAAAGCAGCTGCAGAGCGGAGCAGTGACTTACTTCTGCAGCATGGCTTGCCACTCGCCCAGTCTGTCTCCTATGGGAAACCGCTTGATGGTGCTCTGGATCTTCGCTCGCCATTCCCTCATGTAATCCTCAATGTCGAACACAAACGGCTGCTGCCCAAAGTTGGCATCGACGATCTCTCCTGGAGTCTGGAGACCCACTGTAGGGTAGAGATTTGACTGGGAAGGAAGAAAAAGAAACCTGTATCAAACCCAGCTTTCCCCTTCGGGTTCCAGTCGCACCGTTGGATAAGGCAAAAGAGCTGCTCTTCCAGTTGAACCATGGAAGAGGAAGGTGCAAAAACCCATTGGGTACACCTCAAGGAATCCTGGGGCTTGTTGTGTGCTTATTAAACATCATTGCATAGAACCAGAATGGTGGGATCAATCCCCCAGCAGTCTGTGACTCACAACATGACTGCTGTCCATGGCATGCCTGTTTCCTGGCTCCGTTTTCTGCAATTTCTACCTAAGTTCAACAGTCAGTAAATAATTAAAAAATAAAAATATGAAAGGGGCATCAGCTCAATCAGCAGATCTAAGTGTTCTCCACTGTTTCAACTGAACTCATGGAGTTGCGTCAGGCCAGGTTTAGGTTAGACATTGGGAAAAATTCCTTCCCCGCAAAGGCTGTCAGGCCCTGGAAGGGACTGCCCAAGGAAGGGGTCGAGTCCCCATCCCTGGGGGGATTTAAAAGCCGGGCAGACGAGGTGCTTAGGGCCAGGGTTTGGTGGTGGGATGGCAGGGTTAGGGGAATGGTTGGGCTTGATGAGCTTAAAGGGCTTTTCCAACCCAAACGATTCTGTGATTCTATGGTTCTGTGATTCTAACTCTCGTATTTCTTGGAAGCTTCTGTGTAAATATTTTACATCTCTGATGAAAAGGGAGGGGATGGCAGTGGAGCTCTGAGGTTAGGTCTTGGATGACCCCAAGACAGCAAGCCATCCACACAAGAAATTCCACTGCTGATCGATGAATTTCACATTTCAAGAACAACCATACAGATCCAAATGGGAGTTCCAACACGCCCTACACACCCGAAACATGGGGAAAGGAAAAAGTTTACCATCGTGAAAATACCTCTAAATTGAGCCAGTAATTCCGCTTGCAAAGAGGACGATCTAACTGAAAACAGGAGGTAAAGGTCTACCTAGAAGTTCTCTGAATTCAGGCTATTTGAAGAATAAGCTTATGGGTACGAATCAAATCCCTGAGCCCACTTAAATATTGGAAAAAGGGCGGGCATCAGGGAAGGTTCAGGGATGCCTGGTTCTCACTCTGTATCGCATTTTTGGAGAGCATGTTCCATCCACCGCCATGTTGCTTTTCTGCAGCACAAATCACTTTTCTGGCTGTGACACAAACGTCACCGCTCCTCTGCTTCGGAGCATCCGCTGCCGACCTGCGGGGCATAGGAAGGGATCTCCCTGTGCCACCCATGAACTGCTTGGCGCTGGGTTTTTTCACTTCACATTTGCACACTGGTGACTGCCACAGCCAGAAACCAGGCACTGGGCAAGGCACGTGACTGCATGCGGTGAAACCGAAGTCTGGAAGGTGCCTGGCTGCGGGGTCTTGCTCGTGGTTGTACCCGTGCCAGATGTCAGATGGGTGGAGGAGCAGACCACTCTCTCCAGGTCAAATCAGCGAGGACCACGACTGGTGGTTAGGATGCCAGCCCAAAGGAAGCCAGGGTGATTCTCTCCTCCTCCATAGCAAGGGGCATGGGCTTTCCTACATTGATCTGGAAAATGTATTTGACTATTTCTTCACTATTGCAGAGACCTGAAACATGGGCAATGTCATCAATCGCCCCTTGAGACCTACTGCAGTTGTGGATTTTACTTTTTACTGAAGGTATTAAGATGGTTACGAGGTAGAACTCAATAGAACCCTGATCACATCAGCAAACGTGGAGCCAGCCTGTCCCGGGCAGTGATTTCTTCTCCCCGCTTCCACTGGCATGGCCACCTCTGTGGTGCTGACTTGGTTCCCCGCCTCCACAACCCCATCCCCAGGAGAAGAGACCCATTCACAAATGGGGTCCAGCAGAGCTCCGCTGAGATGGTTGGCAGGTTGGAGCACAGGGCGAGCAAGGAGGGGCAGAGGGAATCAGCTTGGGGATGAGAAGGCAAAAGGGAAAATCGAACAGCGAGTCTTCCCTGCAGGAGGTGATAGACAAGACAGAGAGGGATTCCCCTCAGAGGTGCCCAGCGAAGGGGCACAAGTTGCAGCCAGGGGAGTTCTGATGTGGCAGACAGATTAAATTCTTCCTGGTCAGGATGATTAAAGACTGGAACAGGTTCCCCAAGAGAAGCAGCACCTCTGTCCTCAGAGATTTTCAAACCTCAATTGGATGAGTCCCAACCAACCTGTTCTACCTTTGAAATTACCAAATCTCAAAAAAAAAACCAAAGGAAAAAAACAGATCTATAAACACAGTCTGGAAATTGCAATCAGAAATGAGGGTGATTGCATCACTGCTGACTCAGCACCCCTCATCCTCACCTTCTCTTGCACCACGAAGTCGCTGGCTTAGAGGTGAGGGCAAGGAAACACAGCATGATGGAAGCGACCAGAGGAAAATGTCATCTTTAAGGTCAGCTTCTCCTTTCTTTCAAACCCAGCTGATGAGGAAATACCTCTAATGAGGGATGGGATCTTCTCCACAGCCCCTATTTCAGACTCTCTTATTAACTTAACTTTTTAGTATTGTGAACCCAAGGACTTCCACAGACAGGAATCAGAGCCTCAAAATAGTTAGCAGGAAAAACGCCCTTCTTTTTCAGCCTCTTTTGGATACATCCATCTTTGAGGGGAAGGCAGCTGCCCCCACCTTGTCTCAGTCTCCCAGTTAAAATTCCATTTTTCCCATGTAGGAAGCGTCCCCCCATTCCGCAGCCCTTGGGAAGTACAAAGTACCTGCACCACCCTGCCAGATGCCAGGAGATGCCGTCCTAGAGCCCACGGACCAGGCAGGTGCCAAGTGCTTCAGGGCCACCTTCCCTGTGACTTTTGGGCCGCCTCTTGCCTCTGATGTTGGTGGTCAATTGCTCACAACCCCCTGGTTCATCCTGACTTGGTTTTTAACCCCCTTGCCCCTGCAATCCCACCCTGGGCTCTTCCACATTCTGCTGTTTTACATCACCGATTGTCTCAGCAAACTGCCAGGCACGATAAACCTGATATGGGCTTGCGTAACTAAGAGTTAGGCCTAAGCACCGACCCAAATTGGTGAAAGAGGGGAAAACTCCCTTGGTGGGAGATTCCCTTCTAACTGCAAGCAGTTATTTTTGTATTAACTTCAACCTGTGCTAAGGCAAAATGCAGTTTTTTTCCCCCCACCATGTGTTTGTACAGATGCAAACACTCTTCAGAGGGAACTGAAACAAGCTGAAGCCTAGAGGACTTCACCGTGCATCAGAATGATCACAACAAGATGTGGTTTTCAGCTGAAAGTCTCCATTTCAACCCCCTAATATTGCAAATATTGCAAAACAGTCTTCATCGTTTGCCTCCGGAAGGGGAATTTTGCAATAAGCACTTCAAGGCACTAATTTCTAGACTGGCAACGTTCTGAAGGGTCAAGTGAATTCCTTGTGCAATCTGACTGACACGCCAACCCTAAACCTTTGTTAAGCTTGAAAGGTGTATGAGTAGCAGAGCTTACTGGCCAGGCTTCTCACCAAGGAGTGCAACCAGGCCACTCCAATATCACGTCAGCTGCAACACAAGAAAAAGCTTCCACCCTACAGTCCCTCCCAGGGGATTTCAGTCATTAGGTAGGGAGCAGAGCCGTAGCCAGAACATGGGCGCCAAGCTGCTCAAACCAGAAGACCTCCAGGGTCCCCCCAGGTAAGGCTCCTGGTTCCATTCCCGTTTTCAGTTACATTTTTAGACTGCAGCTTTAGCAGGGGCAGAACACAGGTTACATTCGGTATCTTCCTATGGTGGGTGTGTTCTTTTCTTTACCTCACCACGAATGGACATCATGTTCGAACCTGGATCACTGCTATAATAAATGAGAAATACCACTTGCACTTTATACCAGCCTCGCATTCCCTCCTCCCTCCCTTCTACAATCCTGGACAACAGTCGGTATATTTAAACCAAAACTCTGTCCTGGGTTTGGCATCCCCGCCTCCAAGTAAGGGCAGCAACCTCAACTGTCTGGAAGAACAATCAAGAAGCCACAGACCAAGGGAGCAAAAAGGGCAAGGGAAGGACACAGAACGCAGAGGCGTCTGCAAGGGGGAGGGGAGCAGGCAGTAATTCAAGGGAAGGGTATTGGAAAAGGAAGATGGGAATGATGGAAGTCAGGTGCAGGCGTCCTTAGGATGAAGCTGCCAACACAGCAGCTGAGCTATAGAGAGGAACGCCCAAAATCCACGTGGAGGCCCAAGTCCCCTGTCCTTGCTGACATCGACAGTTAGGGGTGAAATGACCCAGTCAAGCTTCTCTTGCCCTCTTTTTAAAAGAGAAATTATCCTGAGGAGGACAATTCTCAACAGCGGGAGGTCTACAGGGCATCCGCTGCTCTCCTTCCCGGCCCAGAAAAATGGCGTGATGATTTCCATGGAAAACACCTCTGCGAACTCAGGCTGGTAAAAGGCACAGAGAGAGCATTTAACCATCGGGCACTCTGCTACGAGGCGTGAAAACAGCTGATCCCCAAAACACCTGACCACCTCTTCCTCCAGTTCAACTTTAAAACAACATCTCCCCCATGCAGGACACAAGCTGAAACCCTGAGGGATAACCTGGTGAGGTCAAGGACCATCAGGATGGGGGATGTCCCAGGCTCAGGACGGGTTTGGGTTCAATCTCAGCAGCAGTGCAGGACCTCCCGGCGCAATAAGCCCGTCTGTCTGGTCTGCTCCCATGTATCTTCCCCTGCTACCCAGCCTCTGTTTCTAACCGGGACTCAACACCATGCAAACAGCCTACAAGTGCACGTTGAACGTGTACATCGGCTGCCTACAAGCACATGTTGAACACATACATCAGCTGCCTAGAAGCGCACATTGAAAGTGTACATCGGCTCACTGCACGCTCCCAGACTGAAAGGGTGCAAGTTTGTCTGAGTGGGAGAGGCAATCTCAGCCTGCTGAAGCTGCGCTGGGAAACCCTGCAACAGCACCTTAGCCAGAAACAACAAAACAACAGAACGTGTGTTTGACACCTACTTTTGATTGATAAGAGCCTAAATAGTAAATATCTATCTGCCTATCCATCCATCCATCTATCCATTCGTCCATCCATCCATCCATCCGTCCCCATGCAGATTGCTCCCATCTCAGAAAAAGCAGCCTAGCCAAAGAGAAGACAAAAGTGATGACAAAATTAGGAGGAATTCAATAAAACCATGAACCCTCCTGTAATTACATCCACAGGGAAAACAAAGGAGCACCTAAAGCCATG
>NW_009260400.1:2905799-2909694 GCF_000687185.1 Egretta garzetta | reverse complement strand
TCACAGGAATGCCTTCGTGCCCTGGATGCAAGGCTGTCACAACACCTCACACCAAAGGTCAATATTCATGGACAGGTAAAATCTTCTTTTAATTTGATAAACTAAGCTTGGCCCAAGTGAAGAAACAACCGTGAAACAGCCCAGGTAATGAGGGTCTCTGGTTTAGAACACACTGCAACGTTACCAAGTTCAAAGAGAACAAAAACTAAACCAAACCGCTGTACTGACGGCTGATGTGAGAGGGCAAATAACATAACAGGAACGTCCTTCAGCACAGGCACTGGCTGGGCTGTGGGAGAGACCTGGAGAGCTGCAAGTCCTGTTGGGAAAGGGAACAGGGAGGCATCGCTTCTCCCAACACAAAAATTAAGAGGAACAAAATAAATTTTTTGGCAGGAGGTGCAAAACAAAGCAAACCAAGGTTTCTCCCAGGAAGTGTGGAAGAGGGCCAAGGAATTCAATCGCGTTAGAGGCCTAAACAAGTTACAGAAGCGAAGAACTTCCTCGGAGGAAATTCATTTGGGGTTATTAAGTACAAAGACAGGAGGGCAACCTCTGGGACAAGGAGTTCCATGCACAAGGGAAATGGAAGCACTGGATGCACTGGTGTGTGCCTGACCGGGATTCATCTTCTTTTCCTAAATGCCTGCTCCTTCTCCAGGACCACTCAGGTCTAGAAAAGAGCAACCAGGTTTTTGTTTGTGACCCACTGTGAAAGCTGCACTCCTGTACAACTCGGTGGCCTGGTGTAACTCAGCCGGCGTCACTGCACTCGAGAGGAACTTGGCACTGGGGCGGGTGAATCAGAGGGGTAACTGTCAACCCTGGGGGGTGTGGGTGGGTGTGCAGAACACATTCCTCCAGCAACTCCACAAGCTGGGTACTCGGCACGGGCGGAGGCTTGACAAAAGCTGGGCAATGGGCCAGCTGCGCCTGACCATTGCTCTCAGAAATACCCTTCCCTAACTGCACCCTGGAGAGGGGATGACTCCGCTGCAGAAAGGGAAAGACTCCGCTGTGGCTGCAAGACTCGGATGAGTTGGGAAGAAGCTGAGAATGACATCATCAGGCATTTTGGGGCTCTCTGATGACAGGATGTGCGAGGCTACTCGGTGACTTTGCACACACACTTCCCCTACCCCAGTCGAAGCTGTGTTTGGAAGACTGTGACCTGGAATGAAGTTTGAATCCTCATTTTAATTCCAGGAGAAGGAGCAACACATTCCTGGAGGTGGTGAGGGATGCAAGGAGGCATGCAAGCAGCCCACAAGCCCAGCCACAGGATTACGAAGGTGCAGAAGAAGGAGCATCCACGTTGTTCAGTAACACGCGTTACCATTTTTTAACAGGGCAGCAAACAGGAAAAAAATAAATCCCCCCTCCCTTCTGTTTGCATCCTTAGTTAAAATACTGAAAAGAGGCGTACTTACAGGGAGGTCTGTAAAGGCTATACCTGTGGGGGGAAAAATATTAGAATTAAAAAGACAAAGGACTTTTTTCCCTGCTCAGCTACACCCTTAACATCCTACAAAAGCGTTACTGTGCTGCACTAAATCCCCGCTCTGACCCTGCGTTTCTCCAGCTGTCAGATTTGAAGTAATTTCCCTCCCCAGTCCCCTGCTCTGCAAGGTTTTGCATCTGGAGAAAGGTTCAGGGGAAAAGCCTGAATGTTTTGGATATCTCTCCCAGAAATCGGGGTTTTCTAAAAAGTAGTTCCTCTTTTCTTTGCTTCTCCCGTTATTATGAAGGAGTTGGTTTTCAAGACTCGCTGTGGCTTTAGAACCAGAGTTTGACTGTAAGGTTGCTTGGGTTTAGGCTGTACCTGCTCCTGCTTACAGCTGGGGAACAGCCTCACGGCATGACTAAGCTGCAGCCGGGAGCACCTGAGAACACCCTTGCAAGGAGCAGCTCCATCCTCAGCTGCACTGCTACAGCACCAAATGAGGGATGGGAAAACAGGGCACGGTTTCCCTTTCCATTTATATTTGGTGTGCCAGGAAAGGGAGGTCTCCTCAAGTGGAGGCAGTTGCCACCTAGGATCACTGTGGCCAGGGACAAAGCTCTGCTGCGGAGGCGCTCGTTGCAGCTCTGCAATGCTTGGCAGCTGATTTCAATGGGACTACCCCTCAGAAGGGTGGTCCTCTCCTCCCTCTCCTGCCGTATGCGTCCTCGCACCTGCCGCAGGTGAGACCCAGCAGATGGGCAGCAGCGCGATGAGATGGATCAGCCAACAGCTCCAGCCCAGGGGTTTTGCATCCCCCTCACTGACAGCACAGGGGAAACTGCTGCCGTGACCTGTTCACCTTTGCAGGCTCAGCTTAGCTCATGCTTTAAGCTAAGATTTCAGGAGTCAATCAGGAAGCTGCCAGCCCTGCCCCAGGCGTGCTCCCAGCAATATTTTCTGTCCCCAGCCAGAAGAAGGCCAGCATCCACACCAGTACGCCCCGTTCCCACCTCTAAGCCACGTGGTGGTGCCTTCTGGGGGGCAGTGAAGCAGCTGCATGGAAGCAAAAGCACGTCATTCTCTGCTTTTAATGTTTAGGAGCGCCCTAACCAAGAGCTGCAATGTAACGTTGCCAGATCGGCCTGAAATGGTAATGTAAGACAATTTTAGGAGTCAACATAGGAAGCAAATAACGACTGTTCGACACAGCGCAGATCCAAGATCAAATGCTCGGAAAAAAATCCTGAATATTTTACTAAATAAATGGCCAGTAAGGTTTAATTAACACCCTGGTGGACAGCCAATGAGGTTTAATTAACACCACAACAGTTTTGACCTTGTCCATTGAGCACCCACTCTACAGCCCAACCAAAAATTGCACATACAGGCAACGCTGAACACCTGGCTGAGCATTCAGTAAGCCTTGCTCTGACCCCAGCACCTTCCCCAATCTTGTTCCTCACTCAGACCTGTTGTCCACTTCACACTTGTTTTGGTCATCTGGATGAAAGCTTCCTTCCACCCTTACAGCAGAATGAGCCAACCTCCTTCAGCCTGCAGCCCACTGGGGTCCTCCTCTGCCACCCAGAACCAAGGGTGGCCTGGCTTTCCCCTGCCGACTTGTGTAGCTGTGTGGCTGGGAGCTGCATGCAGCACATGAGCAAGTATGCACCTTTTGAGTGGACTACAAGGTGGGTGGAAAGTTGAGTGGGCCATCAGGATCAGGTTGTGATCAGCAGCTCGAAGACCAAGTGTTGCCCCTCCAGGATCAATGGTAGAGCCAGTACAGTTTGATGTCTCTGTTAATGACCTGGATGATGGGACAGCATGCGCTCTCAGCAGGTTCACAGATGCTACCGAACAGGACAGTGGACAACATGCTAGAGGGCTACTGCTGTTCAGAAGGACCTCAACAGGCTGGAGAAATGATCCAGCACAAACCTTGTCAACAGAGTTAAATCCAGTGGGTGGCCAGTCACAAGCGGCGTCCCCCAGGGCTCAGTTCTAGGGTTGGTCTTGTTTAACATCTTTATCAACGGCCTGGACGAGGGGATCAAGGGCACCCTTGGTCAGTTTGCAGATGACACTGAGCTGTGCAGGAGTGTGGGATCTACTGGAGAGGAGGAGGGCTCTGCAGAGGGACCTGGCTAGGCTGGATCCATGGGCCCAGGCCAAGGGTATGAGGTTCAACAAGGCCAAGGGCTGGGTCCTGCCCTGGGGTCATAACAACCCCACGCAACGCTACAGGCGTGGGGAAGAGTGGCTGGGAAGCTATGTGGCAGAAAAGGACCTGGGGGTGTTGGTTGACAGGCGGCTGAATATGAGCCAGCAGTGTGCCCAGGTGGCCAAGAGGGCCAGCGGCATCCTGGCTTGTATCAGGACTGGTGTGGCCAGCAGGAGCAGGGCAGTGACCGTGCCCCTGTGCTGGGCACTGGTGAGGCCGCCCCTGGA
>NW_009260400.1:2905288-2905703 GCF_000687185.1 Egretta garzetta | reverse complement strand
TGTTTAGCTGTGAGCTGTGTAAAAATTACTTCCCTGCAAAGGCTGTCAAGCCCTGGAAGGGGCTGCCCAGGGAAGGGGTGGAGTCCCCATCCCTGGGGGGATTTAAAAGCCGGGCAGATGAGGTGCTTAGGGCCGGGGTTTAGTGGTGGGATGGCAGGGTTAGGGGAACGGTTGGGCTTGGGGATCTTAAAGGGCTTTTGCAACCTGAACGATTCTGTGATTCTAAGCTCAACAAAAGCAACTGAAGAGCCCTCCCGCCAGACTGCAATATTCCCAGAAAACAGGACAGGCTCGGGCTGAACACAGAGAAAGCAGATCTGCAGGAAAGGATGCCAGGGGTCCTGCTGGGCAAGACGCTGAGCAGGAGTCAGCAGCGGGCCCTTGCAGCGAAGCAGGTCAACCCCACCCTGGGCTG
>NW_009260400.1:2881547-2905278 GCF_000687185.1 Egretta garzetta | reverse complement strand
GTTAAAAGAAGGGATTTCTCCCTTCTCTTCAGCACTTGCGGGTCTATACCAGGAGCACAATGCTTGCTTTGGGGGTCTCCAGTAGAAGACAGACAGCAAAACCAGAGGGAGTCCAGCAGAGGCCAAGATGAAGAGCAACTATGGGAAATCGGGCTGTTCCGTCTTACTCAGGGATCGCTCAGACACCTATTGCTGCCTACAACTCCCTAATGGGAGGGTGCAGAACAGACAGAACCAGACTTTTCCCCGAGATGCACAGTGACGGGACACAGGAGGCAACAGAGACAAGTTTCAGCATGGGAAATTCTAATTAGATATTGAGGGGGAAAACTTCAGTATGGATGTGGTCAAACACTGCATCGGGGGACCAGAAAAGCCCCCTGGGGGATCTCCATCCCTGGGAGACAGTAAAGCTTGATGAGTTTCTCAGTAACGTTGATCTAGTTGGTCCTGCTTTCAGCAAGGTGTTGGATGCATGACCTCCAGAAATCCCTCCCCATTAAAATGACTTTGTGATTCTATAAATGAACTTATCACACTGCCTTTAAACTAAGGCATTTATGGTTTGCATCCTGTATTATGTAACTAAAACCAATAAAACGCTTATTGCAACTACATCATTGCACAAATACGTTTGCTTAGAGAGCTCATCCTGAAATGGTACAGCCACGCACCTGCACCCAACAAAGCCAACAGTGGAGGGGTAAAGGATCACAGGTCTAACTGGGTGGCTGGATTTGAAACTACGCTCTTTCTCCGCAGCACCTCCAAAGCCTGGATCCAGTCTAAAATAACCAAGTTCATGAATCTGAAGACATAAGAACTGGACAGCTCAGGAGGTCAGGAAGCATGAGCAAGCGCATAAAGAACCTCTCTTGTGAGTCCGCGATGGTAACCAAATCATCGAGGCAGTGACATAAAGACATGAAATGAGGGTTCAGTGCTGGGGGACAGTGTGACCAACACCTTCACCTACCATCTGATCAAAGAACTTTCACCTTTCCACGACTAATGCGCACTTATACACGTCCCTGTGCATACAATGTGCTTGTGGACCCCCCTAGCCCCGCTCTACCCTCCGCCCAGCAAGAATCATCCTGTCTGCCTCACACTTGGCCATTTTCTTCACAACACAGTTCAGAATTCAACTTGTAGAAGACAACAGACATTTGGGCGATCAAGCCACAACACTCTGCTTCGTATACGGCAGGGTACTCCTCTAGCATCTGTTTCAGCAAGCTGAATTCAGAGAATGGAAAAGCTGTGCTGATGGGCTGCAGTAAGCAACACCACATTTGGCACGATGGACATCTTAAAGAGTAGAGTAGGAAACATCAACCCACAAAATACATGAATACTTCTTCAACTTGCCGCTGAGAAGCGCTATGAAAGCCACCCAGCCCTGTGTGCTCTTGGGAACAGTCATTCTCCAAGCAAGTCACTCAGGTAAAACTGTTCTTCCAAAGAAATAAGGCTGTCGCCAAGTTTGATATTTTCCATTAATTTTAAATTTGGTTCCTCTAAAGTCTTGTTTTAAACCTCGCGATGCTCTTACTCTCTGCAAACTCCACTGGAAGGTTTGAGGACAAACCTGTTAAACCCAGGATGGGCATCTGTGGGTCTCTACGAAAAGCAGATTCCTTTACTATCCCTAACGTTCCTGTTAATACCTAAACCAGCTGCAGAATGGGTATTTTACCTTACAGGTTAACTTGGTCTTTCCAAGAGCCTGCACTAGAACTCAGAGTGAAGTTTTCTATGCCAAGACTTCAGGGGGTTGCACGCTCTTTTTATAGCCTTGCTGCTCCATTTACCTTGGCCTGTTGTCAACATCTGAGATCTGAAACACTTGCATGTTAGTCCCTGAGCGAACTCATCCACTTAACCCCAGAGACCCAGAGCAGTCACATTCCCGTATCATTTTCCACATCCAGGACTCGCTGTTTAATGGCTGGAGTCCCGGCATTTCTCACGTTTCTGCCTCTTATTCTCCTAGTTCATCCTCACCACACTTCTGGCCGCATCTCATCACGATTTCTACTGCCAGGGCTCTGCTGAGAACTTGTCAAAAGCATTTCAGCAGCGGCCAGAAGACGGTCAAGACATTTTCCAGAACAGAGAATTAAGACTACATAGGATGTCAAAGAGTTTTCATGTGACATCTCCAAACAAAGCTCAATACTTGGCTCCAACCAGAACATCCAGAATTTGTGATGGCCAAGAAAATAGTTCTTGTACAGTGTTCCCGGTGGATCTGATTAAATGGGAAAGTACAGAAACAATGGAATATCACAGTTAAGCAACAGGAGAGATTGCCAGAAAAACAAAGGGGAGCTGTCTAATTAACAGATGAAAAGGAGAGGAGGGAAAGAAAAAGCAACAGTAATTCTATTAAAAGCAAGACAAATTCCGGTGCCCAGAGGCAGGGCCCTGAAACCCTGCTGTCACCCTGACTGACACCGCAAAGGGGCTGATCAGTCCGATGAATGTTTTTTATATCTGCAGCAGGACTGCATGTTGACCTAATTTCCTAAGAGGAGCGACATATGGCTTCAGCTGCCCTGTGGCAGGGAATAACAAGAAAAAGGACATTCACCCCCTTCCTGGGAAATCTTGGGTTTGAAGGACACGAAAATGACATGCTCAGGTTAGCATAAATATCATGCAATGTTCAAGATCTTCATGGAGATGCTTCCACTAGGGCAGAAACCATTCTGCCGTTCAAATAAATCATTGCTTGGTCTCGGTTCCTCGGCTGAGACCTGCCTCGCCCCCTCCCACACACCTACCTGCTGAGAGCTCCGGAGAAGCCGTGCAACAGCCAGGTGATTGGGACCTGTGCCCTTATGGGGCTCAGGCACGCTCGCCTCAACATTCAGCGGGAAGCACTTCTCTTGAGGGTTGTGTTTCTTATCAAGGGCACAAACAAGGGCACTACTGGTCCTTAACAAGCGCCATCCTGGCTGAGGTTTTCATTCTGCTTTTGTAAAATGTTCCAGCAGCTTTTGAGGGGATCAGCCCAGCAATGACTGATAGTCTGCGACTCCCTGGTACTTCCACTACTGTCTCTTCCAACCACATCATCTCTCCTCTCCGAGTATGACCATCAAAGCTCAAAGAGAAGTTGGCAGACAAATGAGCTAGTTGTGAATGCTCAGGAGAATCTCCTACCTATAATCTTCTCATATGTCTCATGTCTTGCACCATGCACTTGAAGAGCTCAAGAGGAGGATACCCAGGAGACAGCCATGCCATCATCTACTGCTGTTCAATGTAAATTAGAAACCACCAGCTTTCCACCCAAAAACCCTATCTCTGAAGGAAAAGGATCACTAAAAATCAAGAAAGGAAGACCAGGAAACTTCATTGTTGCAAAGACCTTCAAATGTCCCAAACAAAACAAATCCCTGAGAAGGACACAAGGCAAAGAAGCCGAGGACAGTAATGATGGAACACAGCACAGAAGGTACAGAACAGCGTCCTTCCTTTGGCGTCCTCTGCCCAGGCACCCAAGCACAATGCAGCCCTGGAACAGAACGGAGGATGGAGCAAGAGACGACTTTTCAACTGACAACCCCTTCTCCTCTGCAGACTCCTGGCCATTAAAAAGAAATTCAATTTCAAATTAACAAATTTGTACTCATTACATAGAAGACCTGGCCTCTTCCTGCCCGTTACACTTCCATTGTCACAAAAAGTAACAGCGCTTACCCAGCTGAAAAAGAGTGAAGCTGGAAAACCACCTGCTGAAATAAAGGACAACAGCCAGAGGGGCTCAGCACAAAGCACCACGCTACTTCGAGGACGACTAAAATGAGAGGGTTTGTGAAATCTTTTTAACTATTTCAGCACCTCAGTCGCTGCGTACAGTGAACTTGTCTCATTCCTAAGCCACAGCTCCTGCCCTCCACCATCAGCCATTGCTTTTGTACCAGTACAGGACTGATGGGGGCAATGTCTGCACGTTAGGAGTTAAATTTAGAATAACCCAGCTATTAGAAATCTGGGCAATTAACTAATCCTTATGAACTACAAATGACTCCTGATGTCTCCACCAGTGACTGGTCTCGCTAGGTCATAAGCCACAAGTCTTCACTAGGAGTCCCCCAGCATCACACACAGTCTGGCTGATAAACAGTGATAATGTCAAAAAAGAAGCCAGATCAGATGCTCAGCTCTGAGCAGCACCCCACTGGGCTTCCAATCGAGGCTCCATTTATAAAAACAGAATGTTAAAAATGAGTCTCAAAGGATGCTCAAAGAATTATTTTTTTTTCCATTCAGGGCTGAGGAGCTCTTGACGCATTGCAAGGCATCAAGACCTGCTGCTGAAGGCACAGTCACCGACTCGGTCTAGCATGCTGCATGTGCGCCTCATTCTGCGCAACCATCCCTGGACAGACCAACAGACAGTCGGTATGAAATTAGAGGAAAACTAAAACAAATTTCCAAAAGAAGTTTTGTCCATGCGAGCACCAGGCCCTTCTGCATCTGCCTCAGAGGAAGGATCCTTCCTGAGACCCAGCTCCATCTCTCTGCTGTACCTGCAGCACAGCATGCTGCTTCCACAGAACCATGGACTGGTTGAGGTTGGAAGGGACCTCTGGGGGTCGTCTGGTCGCAACCCCCTGCTCCAGCAGGGCCACCCAGAGCTGCCTGCCCAGGACTGCATCCAGGTGACTCCTGAACGCCTCTACGGATGGAGACTCCACAGCCTCGCTGGGCGCCCTGTGCCCGTGCCCGGGCACACTCACAGTGAAAAAGTGTTTTCCTAATGTTCAGAAGGAACCTCCTGGGTTCCAGTTTGTGCCAACCCCCCGTGTTTCAGTTAGTGCCCATTGCTTCTGGTCCTGGCACTGGGCACCACCAAGAAGAGTGCAGCTCCTTACAGCCTCCTTTCAGGTATTTACATACATTGATGAGATCCCCCTGAGCCTTCTCCTCATCCCATCTAGGAGAGGTGCTCCAGGCCCCCAGCCACCCTAATGGCCCCTTGCTGGACCCCCTCCAGTGCATCCATCTCCCTTCTTGCACGAGGGAGCCCAGCGCTTTTCCCGAGAGCCCACCAGAAATGACACACTCTCCAGACACGCACCGCACACCAACTCCGCTCCTTCCTTCAGCCCAGCCAGGAACTTCAAACAACCTTTAAATGTTCCAAAGGGGGTATTTTTCCACCAGCTTCTTCATCCCAAATTCAACCAAGTAGAATTGACACAGCAAGGAGAAGCAAAGGAAAGCAGTGCCTGTCCCTACCAAACCAATTCCAGTGCAAAAAGTGAAGGGAACTTATCAGAATTTCCTGCATGTCTCATGTGACACAAAAAATATGACAAGAATTTATCCAGGGTGGAGAATGTGTCATCCAGGGGAACGCCATTTTAGGTGAAAATGGCCACAATTTTCTATTTTAGACAAACCCGATATGATGGATGCCTGGAAAACATCTTTGGGCAAAATTTTGAAGTCCTTAACTTTAGAGGAGCTATTGAAACAACTGTGGAATGAACCAAATTACAGGTCAGAGCTTGGGTAAGACTCCTTATGCAGAATTAATATCCAACATTGGGAATGCTTGGACCAACGCATTATGGCTTACAGATGGACCAGCCCCTTTAAAAAGTGAAAAGACACTGATACAGTGGCTTTGGGGTCAGTTCAATAAACCACCTAACCTTCCCCAAGCTTTATTTCCCTGTGGCCCGGCCCTTAGCCCAACCCTTATCCAACCTCCCATGGGCTGTGCAGTGGCAGGGGAGAGGAGCAGAAGCTGGGGGTCCCATTCTAACATACTGAAACAAAGGGAGCAGCAGAGGAACCAGCTTATGTGCTGCAACTATTGATGTCTTGGAGCCAATTTACGTCTCCTGCCTGCTGCTTAGTGCTCTTTTTCTCTCCTATTTTTTAAATCTTACCCACAAACGTGGGACAGAAGTTACAATGCATGCAAAGTCTTAAAGAGCAGCAGCTGGAGCAGAGCAGGAGCACCCCTCACCCCGGAACTCCTCCCTGTACGTACCTAAGCTGTGGCCATTTTTCGTGTAAAAGCAGGTATTGTTGATGAGGTTAACGCAGCAGCCGATCACATCCCCCGTGGTGAACGTAGGGCCGTAGGGCTGTCCTGTCCCCGAAGAACAGAAGGAGTGCCCATCGTCCCCATGGTACCCATAGGAATGTTTATCCCATCCTGCGGAAGACCAGACAAAAGAACAGGTCAGCGATGAGGCCACGGCAACTGCAGCTCTCAGGACACGACTTTCTGGCAGGAAGTTCGAAATTCGGATTCCCACTCCTTCATTCACATCAATTTTCACATACATTATGATCATCAATCATAACACATCATTTGGGTTTCAAAGAACAGATTGCCAAAAGTCATTCTGACAAAGATTTTTTTGTTCTAAAAACCCCCTCTCTGTTTCATCTTGCCCCCAGTGAAACAAGCTCCCCTTTGGAAAACCACTGTGTCTCCCACTAACCCAATCTTCCAGCAAAACCATTTCATAAAATAATTCTCATCTGATTGCAGTTTCGTCCATAAGCGCTGCTCACAGGCATGGCTGAATGGCTCGAGGCAATTTTTGCACTCTCACGTTCGTGTTTCCCTCCCCTCACATTCACGTTTCCCTCCAAACAGTTTATGAGGATTTCTGTGTTCCCCTTGGGCAACGATGTGTCCCATTCTGTGGGCAGCTTCAAACACAACCCTAAAACACCAATGGGCAATCCTCAAAGCAGTCAATTCTAACATCAATCTCTTTTATTTCTTCTGCTGGTGACACTGTGCCTGGGGTTAAAGCGAGGCTCAGGGATCACACCCCACCCACTTGCTCTTCTCTACATTTCACAATAATTCCATCATTCCGAGTTCCTAATTTTGCTCTGTTCTACCCCAATTCTGTTGTCAACAAAGAAGAGACACAAATCCATCCTTTAGAAGTTGATGTGTTCTTTAGGCAACGCCTTGGTCTTCTCTTTTCAGGACTCCCCCCTCCCTCTTGCAGAGGAGAGGGCAGTGCTCCCGTGGTTGTGGACACAGAGTGGTTCAGCGAATGCCGTCCGAATCTACTGGCCACCCCTGCCAGCTTCACTTGCCACAACTGCTCACGACGGCTTAGCTTTTCCCCTCTTAGAAGGCCAGCTACGGCAGGTAGGGCAACGAGGAAGGGTCCTCTTACCAGAGGGTTCAAGGAAAGCATGACAGCACTATCTTATAATAAGACATCCAAGAAGACTCAGGATCTTCTCCAGCTCCTTGGAGCGTTCCTATGAATCACACAATTGAAACCACATCTCACAGAGATGTACTTCTGCCAAAAAGTCCGACATAGGCACAACGTTAACAACAACCTCCTGTGTTTTAAATGGATAGGGTTGGATCCTTAGGCAGCCCGTGCCAACTCAAGCGGAAGCGGAAGAAGGTGCTTTGACCGCCTGCAGACCTTACGCAGCTGAAGGGTAGTGCAGAATCTGTTGGGGCGACGGTTTTGACAAGAGGACTAGAGAAGAAACACAAAGACCATGAGAGGGGAGGGATTAGAAAGTAGAAAGCACACATCCTGCAATAAGGCAAAAAAAGACCGAGCATACTGCAAACCCCGGAGAGGAGCCCCGAGGAGGTGGGCTGGAGCCCTTCTGCAAGCTGTGGTTTTCCTACAAAACCAACAGCAACACGAGGGCACTGGAAATCAAATCCTGTAAAATGGTGCCGAGCTATCCGCACTCCGGTATTGCATCATGGTTTCTCAGAGAAGGAATGAAATGCTCAGCACGTGCCCAAGGCCCCGCTGTTTATTGCACCGCACCACGTGAACGCCAGCGGGAAAGTCAGGGAATGGAGCAAGACCGAAATATGCCACACTCCACGATTTTGGACCTCAGGGCAAAGTTCAGAAGTGAAAGGTGTGAAAGACTCCTAGGAAATCCTAGTCTAGAAGTGGTGAATAATTGCCTCTGTCAAATCCCACCTGTAGGAATAGCCCGAGATGTCCCAAAAGTCAGCTCCATCTTCCCTAGGACCAGCTCCGAACAAGCTGCCAGCAGTAGTGCTGGTTGTGTTTAATGTCTTCATGAAAGACAGGGACAACAGCACAGACAGCACCCACGGCCAGCTCAGAAACGATGCCAAATCAGGTTGCCAAAACCAAATCATAGAATCACGGAATGTTTTGGGTGGGAAGGGACCTTTAGAGGTCACCCAGTCCAAACCCCCTGCAGGGAACAGGGACACCTTTAACCAGATCAGGTTGCTCACAGCCCCGTCCAACCTGGCCTTGAATGTTCCCAGGGATGGGGCCTCCACCACCTCTCTGGGCAACCCGTCCCAGTGCTTCACCACCCTCATTGTAAAAAATTTCTTCCTTATATCCAGTCTAAACCTACCCTGGTTTAAAACCATCACCCCTTGTCCTGTCACAACCGACCCTGCTAAAAAGTCTGTCCTCACCTTTCCTATGGGCATCCTTTAGGCACTGAACAGCTGCAATCAGGTCTGCCCGCAGCCTTCTCTTCTCCAGGCTGAACAACCCCAACTCTCCCAGCCTGGCCTCGTAGCAGAGGGGCTCCAGCCCTCAGACCATTCCTGTGGCCTCCTCTGGCCCCGCTCCAGCAGGTCCCTGCCTGTCCTGTGCTGGGGACCCCCAAGCTGGACGCAGGGCTCCAGAGGGTCTCACCAGAGCGGAGCAGAGGGGCAGAATCCCCTTCCTCGATGATGGCCATGCTGTTGGGGATGCACCCCAGGGTAGGGTTGGATTCTGGGCTGCCAGTGCACAAAGGAGGCAGTTACAGGGGCTGTAGAGTTTGCTGTCAAATGTCCACTTCTAAGACTCCCATTCAGTAAAAATACCATTGAAATTCTGAGGTTTTAACACTCTGGCTCCTTTCCACTGGCCCTTTCATTTCCTCCACTGCGGGCCTGTGAAAGCCTGCCCTTGCTGATTTGTTATTTTAGTCTCCCCAAACATGGGCCCGTTCCACGTGTGTCAGTTTGGAACATCTCTAATGAAGCTGCTTCGCAACTGCAGATGATAACTCTAATCAATTGATCTCCTAAGCCACTTAATAACATCATCCAAATACAAACCTCTAACTCTTCTGCGTTAAAAAACGTTCCTGGCATTACAACGCATTTAATAAGAACCTGACATCAATCACATCTAAGCAGTCGGATGCTGATACCTCATGCACTAGGTAGGGCTACAGTGAGAGATGCAACAGCATGCTCAACCATGTGGACAATTTCGCAATATACTTTTCCCAATGTGGACGCTACAGGTTCTGTAGTGTCAGGAAAACAAGAGGTTTCATTACCTACAGATCATGACTGATCCTACTGAAAAAAACCCTCCTCCTGCTCCCGTAGGACTGGTACCAGCACTCACTGCACCACCAAGATTAGCGACAAACACAGCGGTGAGACAAACTCCAAGGAGAAGTGGCTGAATAAAGGCTTTGAGGGCAGCGTCAAACTTGGTGTGCACTGCAATGGCGCCTGGGGAAAGGTTGATTTGAATCCTGTTCTCCCCAGACAAGCACTGGTATCACCAGTTGAGGAAAGCTCGCTCACTCAGCACTTCGCTAACATGCACACAGTTAACTTTTTCAGCTCGGATGTTGTGTAGTGTTGGATCCGGACCTGACGCAATGCTCAGTGTTTTAAATCTGGGCTGCCAGCCTCATCAAATCACCACGGTCACCTTAAAAACACCAAGCCAGACTTGAGAGTACTCATGTACTCACCATAAACACAAGCTGAGCGGCATTCGTTATATGCCCAACCTATTCATCAATCAAATAACGTATCAGCATTTCTAAAACTCTGCCCAGAATAAAAGTGAGTGAGATGGCCTATGGGTTGTTCCAGCAGCGGCCAACTTCAGCCAGTCTTCTGAAATTTCCTAATAATCTGAACTAAAAATAACGATCAGGACTTCTAACGCTCTGAGTCAGAGCGGGCCTGTTGATTTAAATAGCGTTTCCCTATCAAAAGCGTTTGGCATCATCTTGGATCACCAGCAGAGCGGGGAGTAACTCACCAAGTGTGTTGTGCAAATGCATCCCCCAAGTTCTCTCCAAATACAAAACCACTTGCTGAAAACCTGGGACTTTTGGGCATCATTAACAGTTTGCTATCGCCACCTAGTAACAGGTCTAGGATATTACCACCTCTTCTCTGACTCCTATGACACCATTCACACCTCCAGCTCCTCAACACCTTCTTCCTTTACCCAATCTATCACTATTTCAATAAGGGCTTACTTCCTATATGCCTTCCCCGAGCTTACATCGGCAAATTCTCTGGACCCGTTAACCTCTGTATCGCTCATGCTCAAGTACTCCCAGAAGGCTCTGCTGTGACCCAGAAGGCAGGGATGAGATGGTTATCTGCGTGTTCTCAAGAAGGCTGACCCGATGGGATATGGGGTCACCCCAGATAAGGATCCTCTTCAAGAAGTGAGACAGCACAAAGCATCGGACACGCACGTATCCTGCTCTTGCTGGACAGCTTTACCACGCTCCAACCACCTGTGGCGCAGAGGCACACTGGGCCACATGGAGATTCCGTTCCCTTAGTGCTCCCTGAAGGATTTTCCTTCCGTTACATCGTCCAATCCTCCTTTAGGCACATGTTTGTACCATCTACTGCATCCTGCAGCAAGGAGCTTCACAGCGTAACTGCAAGCCGCAGGAAAACGCATCTCCTACTGCTTGTATTTGATACCCTGTCATTCTTGTACTAGAGAAGGTCACACCCCCAGCCTCTGCAGAACACACGTCATTATACAGACCTCTATAAAATCCCCCATAATCATCCCCTTCCCAGATGGATGGCTCCTGGCTTATTCAGTTATTCCCTCCATTTCTGACCATCATCATCTGAACCTTGTCTGGATTCATAGCATTGAGCAGAGAGGAAGGTGCACCAGGGAGCAGGGAAGCAGGCTGGAGATGTTCTCTGTACCGTTCCCCAGCCCTCTGAGAGTTAATCCTAGCATTCTCCCCTTTATTATCCCTTTTACCACCAAACTGTTGTTTCCACGAAGCTTTTGTAACCACTCTGAAGGGCGTCATCACTCTGTGACAACACACTCACCGCACAGACTCTCATCCACCATCTTGCCGCCAGCACGCTCAGCCTCAGCTCCTCTTCAGCACCTCCCACCCTTGGTGGCTGGCAGTCCTCAGCAGCCTGGGCAGTCCATCCTGTGCCAGTGAGGTGCAGGCTGCTGCTTTTAAGAAAACCCTGGGAGTACCCACGCACAAATGGCTTCTGACAGGTGACTCATTCCAACCAGGCTGTGGGGCTTAAAACCCATCCCGTTTCAGTCTCTTGGTGATAGCTGGCATCCGGAGCAATGGACACTTCACACCTACATACAGTTGACCAAGCCTAAAAATTCTCAAACGCAAGTGCAAATTCCTTACAAAATTTCAGAAATCTGGACAAGATTAGAGAATGTGCTTTTCTTTTTTCTTACATAAAAGTAGCTCACGGAACCCCAAAGGACTGCACTCTACAGCCTGGAACCTAGGGAGCTCGAGTGGCTGGAGGGTCCTGTTAGCACAGTTCTCTTGTGCCTTCCTTTTCCCTCCCCATCCTCTCCTCAAAAGCACATCACCACTTTAAAGAGGGGAGACGGGCAGAGAACAGACAGGATTTGGCCACCTGGCCCGGGGCAGTGGTCAAAGCAAAACCTCAACACCCTGCCTCCGAAGCCTCCTGGTCTCACTACAGCTCATTTTGAAGACACGTGCACCTTGAACACATGGCTCCACAGGCAGAACCACAGTGGCTGGTGAACAACAAGAGGTTAAAACGACATCCCTTTGAATTCATAGAACCGTTTGGGTTGGAAAAGCCCTTTAAGATCCCCAAGCCCAACTGTTCCCCTAACCCTGCCATCCCACCACTAAACCCTGGCCCTAAGCACCTCCTCTGCCCAGCTTTTAAATCCCCCCAGGGATGGGGACTCCACCCCTTCCCTGGGCAGCCCCTTCCAGGGCTTGACAGCCTTTGCAGGGAAGTAATTTTTCCCCATGTCCAACCTAAACCTGCCCTGGCACAACTTGAGGCTGTTTCCCCTCGTCCCATCGCCCATCCCCTGGGAGCAGAGACCAACCGCCCCGAGCTCCCCGCTCCTGTCAGGCAGTTGTAGGCAGCAATAAGGTCTCCCCTCAGCCTCCTCTTCTCCAGGCTAAACAGAACACTTCAACCCCAAACCCAAAAGAAATGCCTAGTATTTATTAACAGCCAGACAGACACAGAAGAGCGCAGACTGTGCAATCAGTCAGAGAACGGGAAGAAAGAAAAACAGAAGCCATGAGCAGGGCTCAGGAGGACATGTTCATCACCAAACTGAAGTTCTGCTTGGCCTGCTAACAAGAACAAGCAGATACGTTGATCTTGGCAAACTGTCTTGATTCCAACGTGCAGTGAAAAAAAAAATGAACAGCAAGTTCCATTGCTGCTGCTTGATAAACAGGCCAGAATTGTGCAATGCCAGACCGTGTGGCAGAGGAGACTTGAGTTACTTCAGGACACAGCTACAGGATCAACTCGCAAATGTTCGCTCCTAGGCATCGGAACTAGATGAAGCACCCCCAACTATCCTGCACCCATCCTTGTTCAACCCCACCTTGCCCACTCAACATCAGCCCTGCTTTACTCTTGACTTTTTGGGCAGATCCTGTGTTGGGCCTAACTTCTGAATCTGAGATCAGGCTCTGCCTCACAAAGCAGCGACTGGGAAGCAGTACTGTCGAGCTGGGACACCATTTGCCTCTTAGTACTAGGGAGATATCACAGCGTTTTAGCTTTCCACATCAAGAGTGCCAGCAATGTACCCAGAACTTCTGATAAGCACTGGGTAAAACTGGCGTCAACAGCTATACCACACATCTAGGAACACCAGGACCCGAATATGCTGCTCAACAGTGGAAGCATCAGCCTGTGCACAACACAGAGGCAACACAGCGCAGGATGCCCTGGGGGAAACTACCAAGAGCAAGGTCTTCGTTATGCCTTTCCTGGCCTGCTACTCCTTCCACAGAGTGCGGAGAAGGAAGCAAATGGATGGCATCGCCCTGCACATCAAGGCTCAAACACACCAGACTTGCCCATGGGCACATGAGAAGGCAACACTCACAGGGATCCGTACGGAGCTCTCCTCTGATGACACGCCGAAGGACAGACGTGCAAGGCTCAGTGATCATGGAAGAGGGTTGTTCCAGTAAGTTGGCTCTTCCTGCTCTGCCACTTGCCGGGCTTAAAAAGATGGCAGACAAATGGACTTCACCACTGACACATGGACCGTTCACTGTCCATGCACACTCCAGGGTAGAGGCGTGTTCTGCTGCAGCTCAGCCCATACAGTCTGGGTAATCGGTACCCGGTGCAGAAGCTACCTCAAGGGGCAGGGCCTTGCTCACAACAAAGCCACTGGTAACCCCACCTGCCATCAGGAGAACCCAAAGCATCTGAAGCAGCAACTAATGCTGGTGAGTTTAGAAAGCAAGGGGTTCTACTCTGAACTTTGGGACTCAAGGGAAGGCTCCTCCTTACTCTTTGCATTTGGGCACATGAAGAGGAGATGGGAATTCCTCAGGAAGAACCTGAAGATTTGTAAGGAGCATTTGTAACCATTGCATCCCAAGCAATGCGAGAGATTGAGGCTTATTCTTCAGGACAGACCCCAGTGACTGTTCTACAGCCTTTGCATCTTTCCAAATTTTACCTGCACCTACTTTCTCTTCTGTATTTTGAAACACACTTCATTTTTCTCCACTCCCTGTTCTTGTCCAGTATTTTGACCGTGGCATTCCTCTTCCCACTTCTTTGGCCAGCAGTCCCAGCTTCCCACAGCTGCCCATGCCAGGGCAAAGAGTGTGCAAACACCAGCCACAGAGGGACACGAACTTGTGTAAATACACTGAAATAAATCAAAGTATTTTAGTAAGATTAATTTAATCCAAAATCCAGTAGAAACAGATAGACAAGTGCTGCCTATATAGTGCTAGGGGAATGGGGTATTGAGGGTGGAGCCAGCAACAGAGCCCAGAGTCACTGCTGGAGGCAAGGCCCTTCCCATGCACTGCACTGCTCAGCCAGCTCCGGGTCCTCAGCAGGCACAGAGCACGATGTCAGTGGTGGGGAAAAGTACATTAAACAGAGGCAGAGCAGACAGCCATGAGCCAGCAGGGTGCCCTTGTTGCCAAGAAAGCCAACAGCATCCTGGGGCGTGTTCAGAGGAGTGTGGCCAGCAGGGTGAGGGAGGTTCTCCTCCCCCTCTACTCTGCCCCACTGAGACCCCATCTGGAGCGCTGCGTCCAGTTCTGGGCTTGCCAGTTCAAGAAGGATGAGGAGCTACTGGAGACAGTCCAGAAGAGGGCTACATCATCAACACGTACAAATATCTTAAGGGTGGGTGTCACAAGGACGGAGCCAGACTCTTCTCAGTGGTGTCCAGCACCAGGACAAGGGGCAATGGGCACAAACGGAAGCAGAAGAGGTTCCAGTTGAATGGGAGGAAGAACTTCTTGACTTTGAGGGTGACAGAGCCCTGGCAGAGGCTGCCCAGGGGGGCTGTGGAGTCTCCTTCTCTGGAGATATTCAAGCCCGCCTGGACGATGTCCTGTGTCCCCTGCTCTGGGTGAGCCTGCTTGAGCAGGGGGGTTGGACTGGGTGATCTCCCGATGTCCCTTCCAACCCCTGCCATGCTGGGATTCTGGGATTCCGAATATAGTGCAGGGAGAAGTAGGATGTTGCTGTTCAGAGTTGCTTCTACAGTGTCCTGGGCAGAGCCGTCCCGGTGTCTGAGGGGTCCGATGGGTGTGCTCAACCCCAGGACCAGACTGGCGGTGGTTTGGCACAGGCTCCAGAAGAGGTAAAGGCCTGAGCCGTAGCCAGGCCCTGAACTCCTCTCATTTCAATCTGTCCTCTGAAAACCCACAGGGGAGCAGAGTAACGCAGTGAGCATCGATGCACGTGAGCTTGGAACACTGACCATGCGATTAACACCTGAATAGCGGGTGGCTTTTCCAAGACTCATTTACCAAGGAACAAAGAAAACTGTGGGTAGAAGGAGCCTCCTTTTCCATCGCATGGAATTTGACTACGAGCCAACCACTTTATCCTAGAAATAGGACAGCCTGAGCGAGCCTTCCTTGAGCCCCCCGTGCCAGGCAGTGTGGCTGCACGGCGGTGACCTCCCCTTGAGCTGGAACCCCTCTCGAGGTTGCTCCTCAAGGCATAGACCTTTTACCAGCAACAGATCATTGGTAAGCAGCCGATATTGTGCATAACCTTGTATACGGTAACTTTGATTTTGTCTTGGTAATTTTGATTGTGTGCTGAGTTGATGCTAATGAAACATTACGTAAGCTTTGCACATACAACCCCTTAGACACAAACCGTTGACTAAGTCTGAGACTAAGATGGGACCCAGCCACACCTAAGCTCCACCAAGAGTTTAGAAAGCAAGGAGGTCTGCTCTGAACCTCGTGACTCAACAGGAGGGTCCCCCTTACTCTCTGCATCCCTGGTCTCTCTGTGAATCATTCTAACTCAAATGTAACTCCATTTTCCTTTTTGTGACTCTTCCATGCAGTAATTAGGGGGAACCTTGCCACTGAACTTCAGGACGCACTTTTACAACATCATATTAAAACCACTTTTGCTAACACCTTTGTTGGTGATTCCTTACACGTTCTAAATCACCCTTCTGTGACAAATTGGCACAGTTGGCAGGATCCTAAAGCAGGATTCATGACAAGGGGATGGGACAAAAATAAATGTGGGGGAGAAGCAGTTATCGCAGCAGCAGCAGCACCCCCCTCTGCTGACCCCTCTACTGTCATGCAGTGGATTTGGCCGAGCCAGGGGACGCACCTTCAGTGTACACTGGCCCACAGCTGTGAAAGCTCACCTTTGCCCCTAGCAAAGGGAAGGCTGAGTGAGCCCCTGTGCGCCCACAGCCTCGGAAGCTGAAGGCCCAGTCCGGAAAAGCCTGTTGCCCCAAGGAGCATCCGGGGAGCTGCAGCATCCCAGCTGTAGTTCAGTTTTCCAGCCTTTATGCCAAACCATATGAAGCTGCACAAACATCAAGACGCTTGGGTGAGAGCAAGGAAGTAGCTTTGGTTTTCTTCATTCGAATGTGCTTCAGGATCAAATCAGCCATTGCTGTTGTGACACATCTTTCCGTTTCCATACCCAGCCTACAGAAATAGCTGCTCAGTGGCCGTCGCAACCTATGCTGTATATTTGGGGGGGTGGGAACAGGGTGCTGGCGTGGAATAGCTGGTTCAACGAAGAGGAGGTGAGTCACGACACCAGCCACAGGACAGGAACAGGACCAGGGAGCAGCATGCTTAGCGCCTTACAGGATTGTCCTGGCAGAGCTTCAAAGGCCTGGACATCTGCCCAGGAAGCGTCAAGGAAGAAAAACGAGTCCCCAAAACCCACTTACCCATGAGCACCTGGAAATGAAGAAATCCTGGCTACTAACACCCCAACCTTTTATCCATACACCTTCTTGTAACAGCTTCTGCTTCTTCTGCAAAGTGGCAAAATAACTCTGAATGCGGTAGTGGCCCACACGCTGCACTGCAGGGCTGATGGATATATAGAAAATAAATAAAACCAAATGAGGTTGTCCACCTCACGGAGGACAAACTTTTTAAAGAAGGGATTGGACATGCTCAGCTGTCATAGCCTGTGTAGCATCGCATTGAATCACAGAATCATTTGGGTTGGAAAAGCCCTTTAAGATCCCCAAGCCCAACCGTTCTCCTAACCCTGCCATCCCACCACTAAACCCCGGCCCTAAGCACCTCCTCTGCCCAGCTTTTAAATACCCCAGGGATGGGGACTTGACCCCTTCCCTGGGCAGCCCCTTCCAGTGCTTGACAGCCCTTGCAGGGAAGGGATTTTTCCCAATGTCCAACCTAAACCTTCCCTGGCACAACTTGAGGCCGTTTCCCCAGGTTCCCTAGAGCGGAGAGGTCAAGACAAGCCGTTTACAGCCCTGTGAAGAGCACACCAGCATTAAAGCACAGCTACAAAACAGGTTGGTTCGAGCTACAAAGGCAAGGCTCAAAAAGCCCTCTAGCATGATCAGGTCACCACGGGACTATTATATCCATTATATTCCCTGCCACCACGCGGGAGGGGGTGGGGGGAAGTGCAGGGGTGCAAAACAATGCAGGGCAGGGATAATAAATAAAAAAAGAAAAGTCAGATGAGGAGTTTTGCCGTTTATCTATGGAGCGGCATGGGCAAAGAACAAGTTGGATATAAAAGCTTATCCCATCCACGGGTTTCAAATCTCATCATACTAAATAATTCATGTTTTCATTAACAGGGCAACTTTTCAACTTCTAGCTGATGGCCAAGAACACCATTATAAAATATTAAGATGCCTTCAGAAAAATCTTGCAGGGTAATGGACAAGAGTCATTGTACGGAGACACTGAAGCAGAGCAGTTAAATGACCCAGCCAAAAGTGAAGGCAGAGCTCACCGTGGAACGCAGGGGGCTTGCACCCAGCTACTCTCAAAAACAATCCCTAAAGCGGTAATTAATAAGAAAATTATGAGCAAAGCACATTTATATAAACACAAGACCTTATGGAGAGAGAAGTCTCCCCAAAGCAGGACATCTCGTGATGTTAGGGGTTCAAACAAGGCCTTCTCCGTTCTGAACTGAGGTTCCTTAAATATTGTCCCCATCAGGTAAGGTAAAGCACCAGGGTCTTCTGAAGAGGATCATATCTATCCATCAGTAAATCCAGCCATTCACCATCACTTTGAGTTGTAGTGAAATTTAGGTTTGCATTGCTGCTGTCTCTTATCTGAAAGGCTCAAATAAGAGGTACAGCCGCTACATGGAATCTTTTTTAAAAAAATCTGAAAACCAAGTAGTGCTGATTACAACTCTTGCTGGCAGCTAAATTGCTGTCTCTAAATTGCTAGGTAACTCTTAACCGTCACCAAGTTTACTTGGATTATCCCTAATCTGTGCCACAGCTGGAGGCACCACCCAGGATACTGGTAAAGGCCAAACCAGAGACCCCACCGTGCAGCACCACCTCCACTCGCTTTGGAAACCCTTGTTTTCACACGGCACAAAGCAACACAAGCTACTGGGTGACCGAGAGCCCCATGCAAGGACAGGCTCTGGTGTACCTGGATCATACATTTCCGGGAATGTGTTGCATGAGAAGAGCGCAGGGCATGGAGATCAGGGCACAGAGAAGCACAGGACAGCCATACCCCCCCCCGCCCTGAGTACGAATCACTGCTTGTGCACCCACTCTGACGCCTGAGCACTTCATAGTCAGTGGAAACGCTTCCTCCGACCAATCTCCCAAGGCCAGGGGTACTGCCTTGGAGTACGTACCCATGGGCTTGAATGACATGGCCGAGCACTTTCCCAGGTATTCCAGGGTGATGCACAGTTACTGAAAGCCCAGTTTTTGGTCTGCCTCCTCCATTCAAACCTGAAGCCTGTGTGCCCAAAAGTTAGCTTAGGTAAAAAGACGAAAAGAAAAGCAAGGCCTTCCCTGAAAACCTGACCCTGTGGCTGGCAGACATTTTCCTGGCTGCACAGGGCAATCGATACAAGCAAAGGTGTGAACCGAAGTGGGCCTGAACAGGAAAAAGGCAGCAACTTTCACTTTATATCATCCTAATTTTCACGTAAATTGCCATAAATAAAACATGAGATGAAATTCAACCTAAATTCAGAAGGTCACCACAGCTGTGTGGTTCAGGAGCTGGGTTTGCTCCTCTCCAGCTCTGAACACTCCTGACGGAGGGTGCTGCATCTGGCCTTATGAGGAGCATCACATCTGACCTCACCTGAGGACTGGTCTGTCACCACCCTGCTGTCACTCTTCAGCGAGCGCCACTGTACTGAAGGTACCTGCCTGACTTCCCCGTGCCATGCCAGCTCACCCAGGACCAGCTCGGAGCAGAAGGCTCATGTTTTAAAATGCGTCCCACCTAAACAAGTTGCATCCAGCTACATGCAGGATCACCCAATGAGGGGTGACACACGCACACCCAACGAGGGGTGGCCCAGCAGTGCACAGGGACAGAGGCTTTGGCAGCCAGGAGGGTAAAGCAAGAAATCACACGTGCTCCCAGGCACTGCTGTAGCCGCCAGCTCAGCACTTCTTACTTTGCTCATTCTTGACAGCTTACACCAACTGCATGAGCCCAGTCGCTAGAAACCAGACCCTGCACGCCACACTTCTGCACCATGGCTCCGAAAAACAAGACCTGTTGGGAAGAGAAAGGGAATGGTACATAAACTAACACAGAAATGTGTGCATTTCCTGCCATTCCTGCACAATGGGTTCGTAGTGGAAGTTGGATAAGGATCAACCCAATGGGATAGCACAAGCGTCCTCAGCAGGGCTCCCCCACACCCCTACAAACCCCCTTCTGGAGGGGCTACAGACATTGGGCTCTTTCCCCAGTGCTGATTACAGGTAATCCAGATGTGAGCTGAGCACCAGGCTCCCCAAAAGCTGTTTCCCCAGACAAGTAGGCTGGCCGCGTGCGGGACAACTTGCCCAAAGGAGTGGCAGGAAAGGTAACTGCTGCTATGCGCCTGACAACCAACAACCTTCGCTTGCAACCACTGACTTCCAGAGAATGCACACACTTTAAAAGAATGGCTGATAGGAAGGCAGGTTATTGAAATGCCCCAACAACACAATCTAATCCAAAATACCAATTCACATAGCATGTATCTTACAACAAAACCATCACAGCCATCCTCATACACAAATTCAGTCCCAAACCCTCCTGTACCCCAATGCCCCCCCTCCAGTACACCCAATTAATTCTTTTCATCATATACCAGTAAGTTCTAGCTTTGGTTGTCTCCAATTTAGGCCTCGCAAATCCAAACTTTGCCAGAAAGCCCGCTATTGACATGTGAAAAACTGAAGAATCCAACAGAGGAATGTGAAATAATGAACTTCCAGTTCTTCTCGGAGCTGGCGATGGGATGTGAATGAATTCAGAGCAAACGGGTCAAAGCCATTTCAATAGTCAAGCTGGAATTTTCATACAAGTTTGGGTGACTTCAGCACACAGGCTGGGATCAAACCCACCAGAAGAAAGCAAGCTTACATGGGACGAAGGAAAGACGACAAAACGATGGAGTGGAGCTCAGCAGACCTCAGCTGATAGCGGACAGGTCGATCAGAAACACCAGGTTCACAAAGAGAGACAGAACTTTTTTTTTTTTATAAAGATCAGACAATTTTGAGCAAGAACAACCTTTTTAAAGGTGTTCACCGATCCGCAGAGAGGAGAAGCAGGAAGAGAAAACAAAATTAGGGTGAGTTAAGTTAGGCCAGAGGAACTCGGAGGTCACAATTCTTAACCACAGATGCAGCAGGGCACCCATGGCATGTTTAAAATTTGTTCAGGCACCACGTACACCTAGAACTGAGAGAGGAGATGAAAAAAGAAGCCATATAGAATCATATCGTTTGGGTTGGAAAAGCCCTTTAAGACCCCCAAGCCCAACCATTACCCTAACCCTGCCATCCCACTACTAAACCCTGGCCTCAAGCACCTCCTCTGCCCAGCTTTTAAATACCCTCAGGGATGGGGACTCGACCCCTTCCCTGGGCAGCCCCTTCCAGTGCTTGACAGCCCTTGCAGAGAAGGAATTTTTCCCAATGTCCAACCTAAACCTGCCCTGGTGCAACGCCCAGAATAAACAGCAAATGAGCATCTCTCAGATTACTTTCCTACGATGAAGGGTTTTTTATGTCCACTGAGCACATGAAATTGATTCCATACAGGAAAAGTTCTTATACTAAAAAGATGTGAAAGCTTCAGTTCAAAGGAAATCCTGTTGTTTTATTATAAGAAGCCTAAATTTCTTATCCACCTCTTTAGCTTGACCTTCATTGGTACTTAAAAAAAAAAAAAAAAAAAAAAAGAAGCTATTTTGAAAATAGCACATGGTGCAGCACAGTCAGAGCAGATTTGCAGAATGGAACAACCAGCTTTCACCAGTCTCAGGACACTGTTTCTCCAGTATGAGATTTTTTTTAATTTTTTTTTTTTTTTAAATGGGGATGGGTACCTTGTATTACTTACCCTTGTCCTGTGGGCTGAATAGTTACTAGGGGCTAGAGCGCAATAACTGTGATCCTGGAGTGCACCACAGGTAGCACAGCTGAAGATGTAAATAAAAGTACAGCAAGTGGTGACAACCAGGAGATTCACCTAAGAAATACACTCCGCTTCCAAAAATAAGAGACTCATGCAGACAAATCCAAAAGGCTCTGACTTACATAGGCCAGAAATCTTAAATCTGTAATGCATATCTTCTTGGCAGTGCATGGTCATTATCCACTGCTGTTCCAAGCCCCACCGTAATCCGCACTCATCCAGAGAAGCACTCGAGTGGTGAGGAATCCCCCCCAAAAATCCATTCTGCCCCAGAGGATCATTGCCTCTGGAGCCGAGCCACCAGGCTGACCCGCTCTGCTCTCACTCCTTCCATTGCATAGCACCAAAACCTGCAACATCCAAACATGCCGCCAACTTCACAGAATGCTGCAGACAGACACAAATTACTTTTTCAGGTCAAAACCTGGGTAAGTTGACAGCAACAAGGCCACCCAAGTGAAGTTTTTGGAGCAGTTCTCAGCTCTTTGGCAGTGCTACTGGCTCCAGAGTAACCTGCTCTTAAGCAATAGGACGCTTTCCTAGGCACTCTGCTGCATCTGGCACAAAATATATTTTCAGGGTTTGCTCGGCCTGGGCGGGCAGAGCTGGCAGCAGCGGGACCCTCCTGCAGCCACCACAAGGCCGAGGTGCCCTCTGCTTCCATCTTTCGCGTCCCTTTGTATTTTGGGGTGATTTACAGCATCCCCCTCCGTTTATTGGGAACGAACTCCTGGTGGCTTCTGCTTCTGGCAACCACTGGGCTCCTCTACAATACGCTTTCTTTGCAAGAAGCCACTGACTTCAGAAAACTTCCCCCACCACCGTCAGGACCATTTCTGTAGATGCTCTCATCCCACCGTACTCCAGGGTATTAACATCCATGGCACACACGGCACAGCCTCCTTAACACCTCACCAGCAACAAACCAGACTCAGCTTGAAGGGATTTGGCCCAGCAATTTCCCAACATAAGGTTCCCCTCCATCACCCACACTTGGATTTTCCTTCACAGACTTCGGTCCCTTGATCATTTGGACTCCAAGGTATCAGACAGGCAACAGCAAAACAAGCATACACTCTCATGGACATTTGTTTTCAATGCTTTGCTGTGTGTCGGAATGAAACAAAGCTCAGTGAAAAAAAAAAAAAAAATCCAGTCAAGCTCAAATATCATTTGACTAGTGGTCAAAATAAAAGGTACCCAGCTATCACCTTCAAGCATTTTGGAAAAAAGGCAGAGAAAGATAAATAAGTGAGAGAGACACAGACAGCCAAGCCAGCTTCAGCCCAGTATGCCCTGGCAAGATGCTCCTTCCTAAAAACCTCCAGTCTCTACAATCAGCTGGGTAACTGGCAATCAGAGGGAATGCTCAGTCTTTCATTAAGGTTTTCAGCACGCATCTTAGGCAAGAGCAGTATTTGTTTCTATCAAAAATAAATCTCAGACTGTCGTTACCCACACATTTCAGTAGAATAAAATTCCACAGAGGAGCTGTTCTTTCAACCCACCCTACCTGTATGATCAACTGGGCAGCCAAACACATCCAAGTTACCCATAAAAAGTTACCCCCTGCCCATTACTGACCCAATTACACGACCCAGTTCAGATACAGCCCCACAAACTGGTTTGCTAGGATTAAATGAGAGGGTACCAGAAGTGTAAACGAATTTATGGATAGGAACTGGCACAGCCAGCTGAAGGACTTCAGGTGTAACTAGTCCTGGAGGTGCTTCCATAAGTAGTTTTGAGGAAAATTCACATTTTTTTTATATATATATATATATAAAAAAAAAATCAATATCAACCCTGTATTTTCCTTAACATGACTTACAAAAAAAATATTAATCGCTGTACTCTATTATTTATGCAGGTACTAAAAAAGCAACATCTTTATGGAATTCCTCATGGGTACTACAGTTCTCTACACGCAAATCATGCACCAAAACGAAGATCTGGGTGCTATTCAATCTGGGTTGGACTTGCTGCGCAAATAAGATAAAATTCCTGCCAAGTCAAATCTCCTGGCTACCAAGGGGAAGTTTTAAGTATGGAGTGGCAAGTGAAGGTTGTGGTTATACATCAACTCCTCGTTGAACAACCCCAGCAGGACTCGCTGTAGATGGTATTGCCATTACCAATCTAGCAGAAGCAACGTTAACAGATCCAAATTGCCATAAAAAATATTAAATGTTGAACCAAGTATACATTTTGATACCGCTGTGATTAAACTATGCAAGTAACCACTTCTGTCCCAAAACTCTCAAACAGTACTCAAAGGTTTCTGTGGTGCTCAGTCCTGAGGAGGACCCAACAAAGCGCAAGTAGGGAATAGAAGGAAGACAGGCAAGAACGAGAGGACCGTAAGCAATGATGACATAAAAGCAATTACTCAGACCCCTTCTAAGAAACCACAAGGCTTCCTTCAGCCATTTCTCAATAATTTGAGTGGTTTAACTACAAACCTCAGTGGTATCAAGGTCTCCATGAAGAACCACAGCAACACTAAGAACAAAACAGGGATCGAGGGGGGGGG
>NW_009260400.1:2856265-2880408 GCF_000687185.1 Egretta garzetta | reverse complement strand
TATATATATATATATAAAAAAAAAATCAATTTCAAACCTGTATTTTCCTTAACATGACTTACAAAAAAAATATTAATCGCTGTACTCTATTATTTATGCAGGTACTAAAAAAGCAACATCTTTATGGAATTCCTCATGGGTACTACAGTTCTCTACACGCAAATCATGCACCAAAACGAAGATCTGGGTGCTATTCAATCTGGGTTGGACTTGCTGCGCAAATAAGATAAAATTCCTGCCAAGTCAAATCTCCTGGCTACCAAGGGGAAGTTTTAAGTATGGAGTGGCAAGTGAAGGTTGTGGTTATACATCAACTCCTCGTTGAACAACCCCAGCAGGACTCGCTGTAGATGGTATTGCCATTACCAATCTAGCAGAAGCAACGTTAACAGATCCAAATTGCCATAAAAAATATTAAATGTTGAACCAAGTATACATTTTGATACCGCTGTGATTAAACTATGCAAGTAACCACTTCTGTCCCAAAACTCTCAAACAGTACTCAAAGGTTTCTGTGGTGCTCAGTCCTGAGGAGGACCCAACAAAGCGCAAGTAGGGAATAGAAGGAAGACAGGCAAGAACGAGAGGACCGTAAGCAATGATGACATAAAAGCAATTACTCAGACCCCTTCTAAGAAACCACAAGGCTTCCTTCAGCCATTTCTCAATAATTTGAGTGGTTTAACTACAAACCTCAGTGGTATCAAGGTCTCCATGAAGAACCACAGCAACACTAAGAACAAAACAGGGATCGAGGGGGGGGGTGTAAACTGAACATTGCCATGCTTCTTTACGGCATTAAGCCTTCCTTACGGAAAACCACGGAGGGGAGGAACAGAATTCCAGTTTCTCTGTGGTGCTCCAAGGTTCCCTACCTGCTCCATAAACATCGACCATGAGTAGCTTTACCTCAACCTGACATGCACTGAGCCCAATGGGCAGCCTGCCCGTAGCCTGATGCCTGCTGGCCCAGCCTTGACACAGGGAGTCTACACTGTCAGCAGCTCGGACTGCCGCTGCTTTCTTGTCCTTTTTTCCACCCATCTGCCTTCCTAATGTGTCAACAAGTTGCAATAAGGATAGACTACATCATTAAAATTACATCTAAACGAAAAGCAAAACTTTGATTTGCTCTATTTCCTCAACACGGCACAGAGAGTAGAAGAAAAGTTACATCTGAGGCGTATTTACTAAAGCGTGAAGACCATTGTGTGAGACTTCACTAAGTCAATGTATGGAAATCCCATGTGCCATTTTGGTCAACTGTATTTAAGGACAGTTGTGGAAGAGCTTTGCAGCAGGAAAAATCCTGTCAGCTGCGTAAATAGTTAAACCATAATAGAAATAACTTCTAAAGATAGGAAACCCACTTGGGTGTCCAAAATGCCGATTTAGCCAGGAAGATTTGAAAGCAGACTGAATCACTGCTTGTTTGCCCCACACTGCTCATATATTTAATCGCATACTTCAGGGCTTTTGCTGGTTGCTCTAGAAGCCAAGGGGGAAGGTCCTTCTTTTCCCAGTTAGCTACCTAGCTTCTTCCTCTCCCCTTTCTGATTGATCCTGAGAAACTGCAAAAGCTTGGCAAGGATTTTCCTTCGCCGTTGTTTGCAGCATGGGATACATTTGGACTTGCTCCAAATTTTAATGCTTTCTTTTACTCTAGGGAGTAAGACACTGGTGCTTGCGATGCATCCAGTGGTTAGAGCTCAGGAAAGGCCAACAAGAGTTGTTACAAGTCCAGAAAACACAACAGAGAAGGAGAGGGCAAAGAGCTGGGGATGCTTGGTCTAGAGCGAAGAACACAAAGCGGCAATACAGGCCTTCGTGTACACAGCTACAACGAGGGAAAAAATTAATTATTCTTCACCTCCACACGATCCAAGGGTAATGGATTTAGACTACATGGGATATTCAGCTTAGTCATCAGGACAAGTTGCCAAGGACGATGTTGGAAGAAGTTGCCAGAAAGATAATGAAAGGCTGGTTTAGGCACACACCCATCAGGCAGGACTGATGCTGAACTGATTTAGCTTCAGATCGGACAATTTGGTGAGGTCTCATCTTCTGTAATTATGATATTCACCACCAGGACTAAGTCCTTTAGCACAGGTCCTTCATCAGTCATTGGAATTGCAGAAAGTGACAACCCAAAGCGTAAGCTGACACATGGGAATGAAGTTCTTCAAACACATTGGAAGTAGGAAGATCCCCTGGCAATCACAGAAAACAAACAAAAAAACCACAAAACCAAACCAGAATTGGCTAGAAGGAACCTCTGGAGGCCTCCAGCCAAACTTCTCACTCATAGCAGCATTAACTTAAGTTTAAAATCCAGTTGCTTAGAGCATTGTCCAAGGTTAGAAAATCTCCAAGGACAGAGCCTCTCCAGTAACCCATCCCCAATTCCAACGAGGAATAATATCTTATTTCCCAAGAGATTTTTATTTGTTGCAACTACTGCCTGTTGCCTCTCTCCCTTGTACTGTGCAGCTCTGAGAAGAGCCTGGGTCCATGTCCTCTGCAAGCTCCTTCAAACAGCGAAAGGCTGCTACCAGAGCCCTTCTCCGCCTCTTCTCCAGCCTGAACAAGCCACAGAATCACACAGAATCCCAGCATGGAGGGGGTTGGAAGGGCCCTCCAGAGATCACCCAGACCAACCCCCCTGCTCAAGCAGGCTCACCCAGAACAGGGGGCACAGGACATCGTCCAGGAGGGCTTTGAATAGCTCCAGAGAAGGAGACTCCACAGCCTCCCTGGGAAGCCTGGGCCAGGGCTCGGTCACCCTTGAAGTCAAGAAGTTCTTCCTCCCGTTCAACTGGAACCTCTTCTGCTTCCGTTTGTGCCCATTGCCCCTGGTGCTGGGCACCACTGAGAAGAGTCTGGCTCCGTCCTTGCGACGCCCACCCTTAAGATATTTGTATGTGTTGATGAGATCCCCTCTCAGCCTTCTCTTCTCCAGGCTAAACAAGCCCAGCTCCCTCAGCCTTTCCTTGTAGGGGAGATGCTCCAGTCCCCTCATCATCTTTGTAGCCCTCTTCTGGACTGTCTCCAGTAGCTCCTCAGCCTTCTTGAACTGGAGAGCCCAGAACTGGACGCAGCGCTCCAGATGGGGTCTCAGTGGGGCAGAATAGAGAGGGAGGAGAACCTCCCTCACCCTGCTGGCCACACTCTTCTGAACGTGCCCCAGGAAGCCCCGCTCCTTTAGTTTCTCCCTGATTCCCACAACACAGCATCCATCCAGCTTCCCTCCTCTGGTTGCCCTCAGAAGGGAGCACACCCTCCTGAAAAACCCTGGTGAACATCCCTAAGGGAGAAACCAGCACCTTTTTTCCTCTCAAAGGAAGGAAGAGGAAGACACATTCCTCAATCGCTTGCTCCCCTGCTTGCATCTCCTCTGACAGCACACGAGAAGCTGAGAACAAATACAGTCCTATCTACAAAAGTCAACAGAAACCTATCAGCAGGAGGAGAATGTAAAGGCAAGGATCTCCTAAGTGAAAGCCTTGATGATATTGGTGGCTGACAGAGGCGGATGGATGGCTTTCACAGAGGAGGGGAGCATGGGGATCTCTTAATTCCCAGTGCTCGTTTTTCTTTTACCTACAGGTCTACAGAAACGGGTCACTCGCAAGGACCCTTTGCTGAAGAGACACAGGACAGCTGGACAAACCGTTGCTGTTTTTGCTGACCTGGCTTAAGGCATTACAGTCCCCAAAGCCAAACCCCAATGCAAGGCAGGTTTCCATACACCAAATTCTGCCAGTTTATCCAGCTGCACTCTATTCAAGTCTATAAAACATTCTTGAATTTAAAAGCTTCTTCTTTCGATAGGGAGCTTGAAGCAGGCAGACAGTGAATAAGCCAAGTTCTACCTTTTCATTTGAAAAGGTGAAAAAATAATCCAAGTTTCACAAAACAAAACAACCGTGAGTGAAAGCCGGCGCTGCCTTCAACACGTGCAAAGCTGCAGAACAGGGCAGGTCGTATACTAACCAGAGGGTGTTTAAGGTATCTGGAAGTGATCGGTCAGATCCTATCTGGGCTGTTCCAGAAACCAAAGCAGGGTACGCTTCAGGGTATGGTTTCACAACATTTTAAGCTAAATTAAGAGCTTGCTGCTACCGTAGGGAACCATCCCTCCTTTCCTCTGCCTGGCTGTGGGCTCCTGCTGGGTTACCCTCAAATTGCCAGAAGAAATGAGACGTTCTCTCACAACAGCGTGAAGGACGCAAACCAATGCAGGGGAGAATGATCTCTGGCAGGCACATCTCGTCTGTACTCAAGGCAGGAACACCCATCCTCTCCTTTTTATGGAGGTTCAGTGAAACCTGTAGCAAATCACCAAAGCATTTTCAGCTGGGGTCAGAAAAACCTACTGGATTGAGCAAGGAACAAGAGCAAGGAACAAGAGCAAGGAACAAGAGCAAGGAACAAGAGCATTTCAGATGTTATGTTCAGGATGCAAGGGTAAGAGCATTGGCCCATGAGTTCTGAAGGAAGCCACCTGCCACAACCCCGACGGGTTGGGGCATCAGGTTTCTCTCCTTTGGTGACAGTGAGTGAGATGAGTTCAGCTGTAATGTGTAATTTCATCCTCAGATGCCAAAATGCTGAGCACACATGAAAAAAAAAAAACCAGTTGTATCTGGGGGAAGCAGCGAGCAGACATTTCAATAAAAGCCGCTAGTTTAAAGCAGAACAGTTATTAGTAAATGTCCTACAGGTCTTTTGAAAAATTAAAAAATAGTAATTAAAAAAATCATCAAGACACATTAGGGTCACAGAAGTTGGCGCTTTGATAAAAATCCCACTGTATTTTCGGACCTGCCGATCGAATTCCGAAGTGTGGCCCATAGAAACCTTGCGTTGAACAGGGACAGGGCTCTTCAAAGCCACCCAGAGGGGTGGTGTGAGGAATTGCCCAGGTTGCTCCAACCACACGTCCAGCCCACAGAGAAAGCTCAGTACCACCCCCACCAGCACAGAGCTGGACTGGAGCCAAAATAAATTTGGCACCAAGCACAAATGCCCTGACTTGGAACTGGATATGGCCAAAGTGTTTGGTGTCGGGGGGCAGGGGGAAGGAGTTTGAGACAGAACTCAGCAACAAGGCTGTTCCTTGAATTTGGGCTGACAGGATGCCAAGGATCCCCGCTGACAGTGGGAAGAAAGGGACCAATGTTGGCTCCTATGCCAGGCTTCGGGCTCCCAACCCACTACTTTCAGCGGGTCCCACAAGGCCTCGCCACCGTACCCAGCAAAAACTGATCTGTTAAAGCAGAAGCGACTTGGAAACGGTCTGAAGAGACAAACCTGGCAGGATTTCAGGTCACAAAAAGTTAAAATTACACTTTGGCATGAAGCCAAGTCAAGAGTCCCAAGTCTGTCACTTCTTTGTGAGCTCTCACTTACTCTGTGCTGTGAAGGACCCAGTAATGGTTAAGCCTGATCCACTTCAGCTACCTGAGCCATATACTATAAAAAAATAAATCAGACTCATTCTCCAAAAGGCAGCAGGGTGCTTATTGAGCTGTAATACAGAGCCATGCAGCTCATTTTACAGGGGTGACAGCAGATCGACCTTACTATGCCTACAGAATCACCCTTGGCAGCATAATCTGCAGGTGGTCAAACAAACAGGTTCATAGGATCAAATTTGTGCAATTCGTTGCTAAATGAGTGCTATCTGAAGTCTCAAGTTCACTTTATGCTTTGTTTCCCTCAGAGGAAAGAGTTCCACATTTGCCACAAACACTCTAGAAATACCGGCAGTATACAGGGACTTGGATTCGAACCAGCCACAAAACCCATGGAGCTCTTGGGCTCTAAAGCCATTTATCAGGAGTGGTTCAGATCATTTTTAGTCTCTAAAGGAAAAAAAAAAAACAAACCAAAAACAAAAAAAGAAATTATGTTGGCTGTTCAATTTCAGGACAGCACATCTATGACGTTCAGTACATGTCATCCCAGGTTAGGATTCAACCATGGGGGTTATATATATATAAATATACATATATAAAACTGTGCTATAACCCCAGGTGAATCCTAGGTTAAGCGTAATCCACCCAGCAGTGTACAAGACAATCCCACACATCTTTCCAAACGACTCCTCTCCCAAGCAACGAAGTCCTTCAGCCCTGGGAAGCTGTTGACGGGACGACGATGGGACAAGACTCACACTTCATCTTGCACAAGCACACACCACCACTTGGGTTAGGAGGGAGTGCAGAGAGAGGACGACTGAAAACTGAGGCTTCTATACCTGTTGGTACCAGATCATCTTCATCTAGACATGTCCTCACTTTTTGCAACCAAGTATCACTTGAGAAAACTGGCAGCATCCTTCCCCTGTCTAGTTTTGAGCGGATAAAGACCCATGACCTTAGTTCTCCCTCCAATGTGCATATGCTGTAGTTGCCATAACAATTATTAAGAAATCTAGTCTGCAGCAAGATGCAAATTCTTTAAAACATGGTGGTACTGAAACCATTCTCCCAAAGCCAGAGCTGTGTAGAATAACCAAGGAGGGAAGGGACCTCCAGAAGTCACCTAGTCCAACCCCCGCTCAAAGGAGGTCTAATTAGATCAGGTTGCTCAAGGCCATGTCCAGCTGAGTCCTCAATATCTCCAGAGTTAGAGGCTCCACAAGCTCTCTGGGCAGGCCTGAAATTACCAGAGAAAACCAGATGCCAGGAAGGTTGTGCCCAAGTCAGACCAACAGGTCTTAGGACTTGCCTCTGACGGTAGCCAAGAGACAACTCTCAAGGGCGATCAAACATGACCAAAGGGTACCTGGAAGAGGGAAGTCTGCCTGCAACTGTTAACCTTAGCTGGGATTATGAGTGGCCCACAAGCTGCACTGACATTTCTCACTAGAACCACAGTGCTTGTTGTTTCACTGGTGAAATTTTAACCGAACTAATGCAACTAGCCTACAATTCCAAATCATCAATGCAAAAGGTCCCAAACGCTCCCTCAGGCATTCCAAGACCTCCATGCTCCTCCTCAGTAACAAGACAAGGCAGCTGTTCTGTTGCAACAGCAGATTTACAACTAAAAGAATGGGCACCAGAAAGCTGGCTTGTTTCTGAAATCATCCGAGGGCCCTGCCTGTCTCCATCTCCTTATAGCCTTAGCAGAATTTCAGAAACACAACTATAGCAATAGACATTTCAGAAATTTGTAACAGAGCTACAGAATCACATCTTTGCCTAACAGAAGTCAGGGATTTTGCTCCAATGCTGCAACATTTTCAATTGGAGGTTATGAGTAGAAAAACTGAGTATGTTCCATGCTCTGAACAGGCAAGTTACCGGTGAAGGTGAAAGCAAAATCCCCATTGAGAAGTGAATTCACAAGGGTCTTAGCGCAAACCCTATGGAAGCTCTTCCTTTTGTTAGGACATGCACAAAACGTTCTCCTTTGGAAAGATCAAGCTGCATAATACAGGTTGAACACACGTTTCAGCTTTAAAACAACTCCACCAGAAGTGAATTCCACCCAAGATCAAAGAAAGCCCCCACCACGGGGAGCCAGCTACCATCCACTGTGGCACCTGAAGAACATTTACTCTCTACCAAACACAGACAACTTCTAGCTTCAAATCCAGCCGAAAGAATTCTCTCTACAGGAGTCACAACGTTGGATCCAAACCTAGAAATTAGAATTTTACCCACTAAATTGGATATTGTTAAAGAAAAATTACCAGTTCTTTCCTTTTAAAAAGAAGCCACCAACCAAAACCAAACCTAAACCCCAAACATTTCAAACAAAGGAAGCAACACTTAACTGGAAATACCACTCTTGTTTTCTAGTTTTTTGGAGGGAAGAGGGGAGGACAGACAATACGACAGGCCAATTTTCCTGTCGTTTTCAGATTCTTTCAGGTAAATTTGTCAAGTGGGATATACAGATTAACCCTCAAATTATTCTGCTACTTATTTTCCAGATGCAAAGTAGAGCTTGCACAGCTGAAAGCTCATCCTCTTACCCACTGCTCGTTAGTTTAACATTAACTTCTATTATTTGCTAAAATCATCATGGCTACGTTAACAACACTAGCACCTTGGTTTAGGAGAGCACTCAATAGTTTGAAACTTCCCAACATAAGACACTTATGACATTTTATTAATAGAAATGCACGTTCACAAATTCCTATACATAAATTAAAACCTTTCTTTCAAATGAACACTTAGCACAGACTGGAAGTCAAACCAGACCTTAACAGTGACTTACCAGGAAGCCTGTTCATGTTGACCCCTTGCGCAGAGAGTCCTATCCCCATGTACCTGCAAAAAACCCAAACAAAATCTCAGTCAAGCACAGAATGGCCAACCAACAAGATCTCCTGGGGCAGAAAATAGAGTGGTAAAAACCCCCCAAACGATCCACAAATCATTTAAAGTAAGAACAGTGAAATCACTAAAGATTTTCCAGTACTTTTTTAGTCTCCTCTTGAATCCAAGACAAGACATCAGTCTGCTGTAGTGACTGACAATGTTCTGACATGCAGCTACAGCTGTTCTTCAGCTCTTAGTTGGTGGAAAGAAGACTGGAAAACAATCGGCAATTAAATTTCTGGGTTTGGGTTTTTTTTTTTCCCCTTCCGTGTAACAGAAAAAGTATTTATATGGGTGATCAACAAGAGAGTAAAAAGAGAAAGGGCAGATCTAGTGTATGAGAGCAAATGTCCACCTAGCCGAATGTATTGTCTCCAGAAACAGCTGGCAGTGGGTGCATACGACGGAGCAAGCAGTTTTACTTTCCAAGAACGTTCTTTCATATATTTGACCCTCAAATTATTCTGCTACTTATTTTCCAGATGCAAAGTAGAGCTTGCACAGCTGAAAGCTCATCCTCTTACCCACTGCTCGTTAGTTTAACATTAACTTCTATTATTTGCTAAAATCATCATGGCTACGTTAACAACACTAGCACCTTGGTTTAGGAGAGCACTCAATAGTTTGAAACTTCCCAACATAAGACACTTATGACATTTTATTAATAGAAATGCACGTTCACAAATTCCTATACATAAATTAAAACCTTTCTTTCAAATGAACACTTAGCACAGACTGGAAGTCAAACCAGACCTTAACAGTGACTTACCAGGAAGCCTGTTCATGTTGACCCCTTGCGCAGAGAGTCCTATCCCCATGTACCTGCAAAAAACCCAAACAAAATCTCAGTCAAGCACAGAATGGCCAACCAACAAGATCTCCTGGGGCAGAAAATAGAGTGGTAAAAACCCCCCAAACGATCCACAAATCATTTAAAGTAAGAACAGTGAAATCACTAAAGATTTTCCAGTACTTTTTTAGTCTCCTCTTGAATCCAAGACAAGACATCAGTCTGCTGTAGTGACTGACAATGTTCTGACATGCAGCTACAGCTGTTCTTCAGCTCTTAGTTGGTGGAAAGAAGACTGGAAAACAATCGGCAATTAAATTTCTGGGTTTGGGTTTTTTTTTTCCCCTTCCGTGTAACAGAAAAAGTATTTATATGGGTGATCAACAAGAGAGTAAAAAGAGAAAGGGCAGATCTAGTGTATGAGAGCAAATGTCCACCTAGCCGAATGTATTGTCTCCAGAAACAGCTGGCAGTGGGTGCATACGACGGAGCAAGCAGTTTTACTTTCCAAGAACGTTCTTTCATATATTTGACAGAATTTCCTAAAGACAAGGTGGTGTCTCTGTATTTTAGGCCCCAACAGATTTTCCTTCATTAACCTACTTGCTTTCTGAACCTTCATAAGCTCTGGGAAAAGGCAGCATCTGGCAGCTCCACCTGCCATTGCCATCCAAGCCAGTTTTGCTTGGTACTTGAATTTTTAGAACTGAAAGAGAGAGGAACAGCATTTCTCCGTTAACTTTCACAAGGATCTTAAAGTCCTCATTCATACCCCACTCCTCAATGATCCATTCCCAAGGTTGACTACTCCCAGCCTACTCGGTTGTTCCTCTTACAGAAGCTCATCTACGCCCCTTGATGCTCTTGCCACACTTCCAGTTCTGTATCGTCTTTGAGGAGCAGGGAGAAAACAGAACCACAAGCATCACAGGGCAAACACGCAGAGATTATTAGACACCAGCATAATGACAGTCTCTGTTTTGGTTTCTACTCCTGGTCTCTATTATTCCATTTATTTTTTGACTGCAGATGAGAACTGAGCTGATTTTTCCATGGAACCAGGACACACAGAATATGTCCTTGAGCTGTAAGAGGCAGCCCAGAGACCTTTTGTTGTGTATCCTCCCTCCACAAAAATCCTTTTACACCTCTCCAGCCTGAACTGCATCTTTCATTTTATCACCTGCCATCAGCCCTTGATTTTACAACTTTAGTTAGCTTCATATCATCAGCAAAAAAAAAAAAAAAATCATCTTCCTATTAACTTCCTTTCCAGGTCATTTATTAAGGTAGGGAACATCGGAGGCGTAGTATGGTGTGACGCACACGGGTGGACCATTCATTTCTCTGCTCACTTCCTACCTGTTAACTACTGCCTAACCCATCATTCAACCACATAAGCTCCTTTGCTTTATCCCATGTTTCCTTTACCTTCCTCAAGAATTTCTGAGGCTGGACCTTGCCAAATGGTTCTTATAATCCAGGCAGGCTGATCTTCATCTGCTTCTCTGTCCAACAAGGACTGTACGGCATTGCCAGCCTTTGCAAAGGCTCCTCTTCCTCAATGCAATACTTACAAACGTACCCATTGGGTTCGCTGCATTTCTCTTCATTTGCATGGGCTGTAATTCTCTTAATTATCCCCTGGAGCCACAGAAACAGCTGCCCTGCTCAGTTTGTTTTCAACAAGCTCCCATATTTTTAGGTTACTGCGCTTTGAAATGAACAGTCAACAGAACTGTTGGGCTCTCACTCACGTAAAGGTATACATCCAAGCAGGCTACGGCCAGCATCCTGCTATTCCTTCACAGTACCAGGGTTTTTCCCGTGGTTTCTTCGACCACCTGCTCCATAAAACATTAACCACGTCTAAAAATATTATTTCAGAATTTCACCCCAAAGTTACTTTTCTTCAAGCTATGTGGCTTAAGTCTCCTGCAGCAACTGTTCCCCACTCTTGACCTCTCCATCTCAATTTATTGAGTTATGGAAATTACCATGGAAATGGTAATAACTGGTTATTTTTTCTTGTTTACACAGAAATTTTAATCCTTAGAGATCTTAGTCCATGATCTCTTTAATAAATAGCACCACATCTTCACTAACATGGCCAACTTTTTCTTGTACACTTCACGTCTTGGAGGCACGACCCTCCCTGTTTAAAACACTTGAAACCCAGTTTTAGAGTGCTTTAAATTACGTCAGTCCCTTCTTTAAAAAACACACCCTCTTTCAGAAGTGCCCCAGCTTCCATAGGATCTGGAGCCTTCCTCCTCCAAGCAGTTCCTCAGCAACACACCAGAACTGCTCCTCCTCAGCTCTCTTTCTGGTACTGGGCAAAGCACGGCATTGTGCAAAGGTGGGGAAAAGCTTTCGAGGCTGCTACAGCAGAGGTCCTGGGTTTCAACTTCCGCTGTCGTAGCTAAAAGTTTTACACATGGAACCTTTTCTGCTCTTCCCCATGCCTCCAGCACCCCAGGGACCACAACAATCACTTCATGCCCAGCAACTGGTACAACATTCGGCTGCCTCGTAGAACTGTGTACTTTGTGCCGCCCAGCCAAGCCATGCCGCCATTCTCCCCAGGGCCACAAACCCAGTCACCCATACACCTGGGCGCTCAACTGCAAGCCTTTCCCTTTCAGCTGGCCCCCGGACCCTTAGGGTTACCTTCAGGGGAAAATGATACATGATCTCATGATGTATGGAGCACCTATTGCTGGACTCTTAACTTCCCTTCGCCCAGCTCGGTGGTTTCCAGCTACAAGACTAGGGCTCTTCAAGTTCAAAGTTTCTTGGGGTGAACACTGACAAGTAGGGCCATGCCAATGTCCCAGCCAGCTACAACCAAGAGAGGCCAGCCCAGGTCCATGAGCACTCGTCAGGTACAAATTGCATAACTACACAAGCACCAGGAAAGTGTTAGTGTTTGATAAATAATAATAAGATCGCTGAACTTAGAAAAATACCCAAAAGAGCCTTTGGCAGCAGCTGGTTCAGGAGCAGAAGATTTGAAACTCCCAATGGCATTTAGGGCAAACAAGTTTATCTTGGAAACCCTCCAGTCACAGAGGACAGAGTCCAGGACATTTGGCTGGATTTGCCATTTCTCATTTGGAAGGGTAGAGATTTCTGAGGGTTTCCAAAATACCTAGGACATACATTATTGCATAGCAAATCTGATATTTTCTGCAGAAATGCCAAAAGCCCGCAGCCTCTCTACAAAAAGAAGAGCTCAAGACGCTCTGCTTGTTGAGAGAAGACAGTGGACGCTCCAGTGCAATAGAGCTCAGACACAGTGCATGCGGAAACACAAACAAATGCCCCGAGTGTATTTTGCACTGCTGCAAGCCCCGGGATGCAGGTGAGATGCCTGCTTCCTGCAGAGAGGAGCCCTAAGCTTTTAGATCCAGCTGGCTCCACCCTGGAGATAAGCCTCCTCGTCTTGCTCTGTCACGATGGAAGGAGCTAAAGGGCATCATCTTCCCCACCACAGGCTAACCAGCTCCTCCAGCACAAACTGGGATGGCTTCACCTGTGCTGCGGGGCAGCTAGCATCTGCCTGGGCATGCACCCCCTCTGACGAGGGAGTAGAGGCTGCCAAGATACAGCCTGACAAAGGACAGTCCAAAGGTTTCTGCTGCCACGTGCCACAGAGTAGCCAAGCATGATACAGGAAGAAAGTGGGGCAGGGTCATACCAAATTAAAGCCCTGCATAGTCTGCAGTAAGTCCTGAAGTAGACAACTCAATGGTAGAGACTAGCATTGTTTCAACAGTTCATTGCCCACAGACCGGGCAGAGACATGGCAAGACTTGCGGGCATTCATCCCAATACCTAAACTTGCAAAGGACCATAAGGATGACAGAACCTATTCTCTAGACTATCTGCTCCTCAGTAACTCAGTATAAACAGAAAAGCCCCTGTTTCATCTGTGGAGGGAAACCATAACCGCTCATACCTTTGTTGCACAGAGTCCAGAGGGGAAGATTTAATTTCATCTTTGGCCTAGAAGCTCCTCTGAAATGCACCTGAGCAGAGATGCGAAGTACGGCATCGTGGCAATGATCAGCTAAGACAACAGCAACTGTTGCATCAGAGCTTACGTATCAGTGAATGTGTTCAGCTTTCTATGAACACAGATCAATTCCTGGTCTCCACTTCCCTATGATGATAGAGAATATGGCCTGCAGAACACCCCTACCCACGGGCCCTCCAGCATCAACAACTGCTATGAAAAGGGACAAGAAAGACTTTGGAGCACCATAAGCAAATCACCACTGCTGGAATGCAAAGAGGTTTTGATAAGGTTCTTCACCAGAAGATCTTAAAGAAATTGCCTTGGTATAAAAAGACAGTTACCTCACAGACTAGAAACTGGTTTAAGCGATAAGACCAAGGGCAAGAGAAATGCTTGCAGGAACACAGCTGTGAGGTCAGAACATCACATTACAGGCGCAGGACAAATACCCAGGCCTTGAAGAGATTTGGGAAACTCAAGAAAAAGAAGGGGGGAAAAGAAAAGGGGGGGGGAGAGAAGACCACCATGATTAAACAATACAACAAAGAGCTACTCCCACCAACCAGCAGGTCAAGGGAAGAGATTTGTTCTCTATTCAACACCTGCAGCTCATTCGGTTTTTGGATCTCCAATACAAGGAAGAGTTACAAACTGGAGTGAGTGCAGCAGAATCCCAGCATGGCAGGGGTTGGAAGGGACATCAGGAGATCACCCAGTCCAACCCCCCTGCTCAAGCAGGCTCACCCAGAGCAGGGGACACAGGACATCGTCCAGGCGGGCTTGAATATCTCCAGAGAAGGAGACTCCACAGCCCCCCTGGGCAGCCTGGGCCAGGGCTTGGTCACCCTCAAAGTCAAGAAGTTCAACTCCCGTTCAACTGGAACCTCTTCTGCTTCCGTTTGTGCCCATTGCCCCTTGTCCTGGTGCTGGGCACCACTGAGAAGAGTCTGGCTCCGTCCTTGTCACGCCCACCCTTAAGATATTTGTACGTGTTGATGAGATCCCCTCTCAGCCTTCTCTTCTCCAGGCTGAACAAGCCCAGCTCCCTCAGCCTTTCCTTGTAGGGGAGATGCTCCAGTCCCCTCGTCATCTTTGTTGCCCTCTTCTGGACTCTCTCCAGTAGCTCCTCAGCCTTCTTGAACTGGGGAGCCCAGAACTGGACTCAGTACTCCAGATGGGGTCTCACTGGGGCAGAGTAGAGGGGGAGGGGAACCTCCCTCGCCCTGCTGGCCACACTCCTCTGAACGCACCCCAGGATGCTGTTGGCTTTCTTGGCAACAAGGGCACCAGAAAACAGTCAGAAGGCTCAAACCACATAGTGTACGAGGAGTCACTGAGGGAAATGTGTTGATTCAGTCTTAAAAATAAAAGACAAAGCAGGGATCTCATCACTGTCTACAGCTACCTGATGGGACAACACAGGGCAGGTAGAGCCAGACTTCAGACACGCCACAAGATCATGGGAAACAACAGACCAGTTGTAACAAAGAAGATTCCAATTAGACATTACTGAAAGTATTTTAACCATGAGGGTGATCAAACACTGGAAGAAGGGCCCAGAAATGCTACTGCATCTCCATTCTTAGAAACAGTAAAAACCTCGAGGAACCTGATCTAACTTTGAAGTTGGCCCTGCTTGGAGTGGGGAGCTGAAGCTGGATGACCCAGAGAGACCCTTCCCAACTGAGATTATTCAGCAGTATCTTGACTTCAGGACAGTGTTGTTGCCAGGCAGCAAACTCTTGGCTAGCAGCGCATGCAGCAGTGGCTATTGACCAAGTTGAGAAAAGACAGAACTTCCTGAGGAACTGCTTTCCATTTTTCTCATCTAATAAAATTTCAACTATTGGAGTGCATATCCCTGTCCTCTCTCACCCTGGTGTCTAATTATGTCAACTGTCAGGTCATTTGGGGTCTCTCCGGTATCTCACAGATTTTTACGCTGATCCTCTAGTATGAGGTCTCCTCAAACAGCCTCCATACCATCTGAAAGCACTTTACCTTTCTGACCACATCTTTTTATCAACTCTTCTTAAACAAGCTTCTTCCATTTACACAGGTTTGTTTTCCGGCTTTGTTGTTGGGTGGCGGGGGGTTTTGTGACGAAGTGGTAGGGTTTGGAGGACTTTCTGTAGTGCTCCTCAAAGGCCGCTCAACATGAGCACTCACGGCCAGTGCTGCAGAGCAACTCAAACATAGAGTTTTGTAAATGTTTTCTGCATTGCTCAGAGCACGAGTCAGAAGTTACATCCCTCTCAAAGCAGTCCTTTATGACATCTAAAGCCTTACTCTCACAGTCACATGACAGACACACATTTTGAAAGAATAACCTGAATTTTAAGGGTATGTTTACAGCCTTCTAGGCACAATATGGGAGATTTCTCCCTGTATCTGCAGGGAGTGCTCTGGCTCTTCCTTGTCACCTTCTCAGCGCATTGGCAGAGAAGAGCATGCTTGTTAGCATTGCAATTTTCTTATTCCTACTGAGCCTGGAACCCTCTGCTGCTCCAGAGCCTTCCTTGCTACCTGGAGGGTTTTACCAGTTTGAACTTTTTTTCAACTGCGTGCATGAGCAGTCAGGATCACAGTGAACAACTCAAACTACGTTCTAGGTCCTGTATGGCTTCTGAGAGCAGGGAAAGTGCCACCTCTGCCAACTGTTCAAGCCTCAGAGGAGCTGGGATTCCGGGTCCCAAACTGTTTGAACACAAAATAAAGGCACCACCTAAGCACCAGAGTGCTTGGTCCTGACACTGGCAAGCCCAAAAACACTTCCCAAAAACCTGTCAAGGAACAGACCACTCGATTACTCTGGCAGAACAATCCCCACCGCCTTCACCTGCTCACATTACCAAGCCTCAAACCTCCTAGGTTTGCTGGAAGCTGCCAAATTTTGTTCAATGAGCAGGACGTGCCTCTCGGCATAGGGAACATTTCTTACATCGTGATCTATTTGCCTGTGCTGAAGGTGAAACACAGTAAAACTGCGGCCACTTTGTCTTCTCTAGAGCAGCCTCATCCCATGGTGGCGTCAGCTTTCACACTCTGTCCCACACGGCACAGCTCCACTGGCCTAGGGCCCCCAGCCAGCTCTGGTCCTCCTCACTGCCCAAGGGTACTTGCCTGTTCCTCCGCCTCTACTTCTGCTGTTAACATCAGCACACCTGAGATTGAACAGAGCACAGATGCCACTGCTGCACACCACCTTGGCACACAGCTTTATCAGAACCACGGCTGCAGCATTGCCATGGCTTCCCTTCCACCCTGTCCTTTGCTGGGTTGCTGCACTGCCACCATGAAGGTGGCCGTGCTGAGCAAACCGTGGGGGATTACAAGAAATAAGATAATTGTTGAACTCTGATAAAATCCATCATCTCCCACTTCGGCTTATCCCGCTTAACTTTATTATTTTCTATGCAGACTCATCCTCCCTCTTCTGTGTTCTGCAGCAAATCCCACGCATGTAACCAAAGGCAAAACCGCATACAACAGTTATCTATCCATTTCCAGACAACACAGCTTTAAATGAGGGCTAGAAGCTCGTCTTTTTATAAAAAGCAAGTACTACAAATCCAGAAATTCTAAATTTACGATTATGCATTTGTCCTTGTTTCAGCTGGGATAGAGTTAATTTTCTTCCTAGTAGCTGGCACAGCACTGTGGTTTGGGTTTAGGATGAGAGGAATGTTGATAATGCACTGATGGTTGAGTAGCTGCTGAGCAGAGCTTACACCGGGCAAGGACTTCTCAGCTTCCCCTGCTCTGCCAGGGGCACAAGGAGCTGGGAGGGGGCACAGCCAGGACAGCTGACCCCAAGTGGCCCAAGGGCTATTCCAGACCATATGGCATCACGTTCAGTGTATAGAGCTGGAAGAAGGAAGAAGGCAGGGGACGTTGGGAGTGATGGCGTTTGTCTTACCAAGTCACTGTTACATGTGATGGAGCCCGGCTGTCCTAGGGATGGCTAAGCACCCGCCTGCCATGGCAAGCAGGGAATGAGTTCCTTGCTTTGCTTGTGTGTGTGGCTTTTGCTTTCCCTATTAACCTGTCTTTATCTCAGCCCACAAGTTTTCTCAATTTTACCCTTCCGATTCTCTGCCCCATCCCATTGTGCAGGGAGTGATTGAACGGCTGGGGGGTGCTGAATTGCCAGCCAGGGTTAAACCATGACAGTCCTTTTTGGCACCCAATGAGGGGCTCAAAGGGTTCCAGATAACGACAGGTTTGATTGGAATGTGCCAGATTGAGTTTATAGCTGTTAGTGCAGTTCGCTGTTAAAGGGCTGGCTCTGGTGCTTGCCGTGGCACTGCTCGCCTCACTGTACGTCAGAGTCCAGCGCTCATGAGTGGGTGCTTGCTGCATTCGCTGCTCGCTGTGCTGCTGATCATCTCACTGTGCTGGGCCTGGGAACATTTTGATAACAGCCATGGCGATGGGCCTGGGCTGGCCAACAGCCAGGGCACTGCTGCTGTGCTGGACCAGCTGGAACTCTGGTGTGACCGAGTCAAAGGGGCTGTGGCCTGGGGATGAGTCTGTGCAGGAGCAGGACACCTCAAAGCATCTGTGGCCACAGATAAACCCACACCAGAGCAGGTACATCTCAAAGTGTCTGTGGCCATGGTTATGTCCATGCCACAACAGGGGTACCTCTGAAGAGACTGTGGCCCAAGGATAAGCCCACGCTGCAGCAGGTCGACCTTGAAGCATCTGTGGCTGTGCATGAGGTCATGCTGGAGCACCTCAGAGCATGGGGCCATGGATAAGCCCATGACAGAGCAGGGCAAGCACAACAGCCATGGCTATGACCACACTAGAGCAGGTCAATCTCTGAAGGCATTGTGGCCCATGGGTACGGCCACGCTGGAGCATGTCTATCTCTGAAGGTACTGCAGCCCATGGAGAAGGCCACGCTGGAGCAGGTGCACCTCGAAGCAACCACAGCGGTGGATAAGTCCATGCCACAGCAGGTACAGCCCTGGGGAGACTGCAGCTCATAGAGAAGGCTCCGCTTGGAGCAGGTACAGCCCTAAGGGACTGCAGGCTGGGGATAAGGCCAAGCTGGGGAAGAAGAAGGGTTCATCACAATGTTAAATCCAATGATGTGGCCCAAAGGGACCAGGGGTGGAGACTGTAATGGAACTGCCTTTCAATTGTCGTAACCTGGGTTGCATGTTAGGGGAATCACTACAGAAGGAACCCCTTGTTGTGCAGATACACAACACCATGGAACTGTGTCACTGGGAAAAAGAAGAAAAAAAAGAACATGATCACAAGCCTTCCCAGTTCATAAAACTTTGCTCTTCAACTCATGCTCCCATTTAAAGCTTAAGATAAACTTTAAAAATAAGACCATAATGACTGTAGAGCTGCACACAGAATTTGCAGACAACCTAAGACTCTCTCCCCATGCTGGGATTCAACTCCACAGCTACAGCTTACAGCCAGAACTTGGAGTTCTCACATATAAGACTGCTGGCTATTGTTTTAGAAGATGCCAGCTACTTTGTTTGTCCCATCTACTATCGATGAACATATCAGAAGTGATTGATGAAATGAGCTTTGAGACCTACAAAGCCTCAGATAAAAATAAGCATAAAAAAAGAAATCGCTCTATTGTCTTGAAAAATTGAAGGGAAAAAAAGAAACCCTCATCTTCAACTCCTCTGCCATCAGAAGCATCAGCTGCTTTCCAAACTTCTTGGTGCAGAACAGCTTCTCGCTTCCTCGATTCCAAATGCTCGAAACCAGTTTTGCATACACAACAAATTCAAAACTAGGTAAACAGTATTGGTGGGCATCCTCCCGCACAACCTATTGCTTGTTTTAAGTGAATAAATTATAATATTCAACCTCATTCACCACAAATCTCTACAGAGCCTGCCTGCTTCATCGCTGGGTTTGGAGGCTTCAGGCGTGGGCAGACTCCGTACGGGGTATCCGTTAAGCAGAGCCCCTTTTTGAGGGATTCAAAGAGGCTCTTCAGAGAGGATGCACAGCAAGTGAAGCACCAATACAGCAGCACAGAAGAAATGTAAGAAACATCAGCACCCATGTTCAAACAGGGAAGAAAAAGGCTCTTTTTAGGGTTTTGGGTAATGATAACATTTACATCCACTATCCGTCATATGCAAGATAGATATGGGAACTAAGGCCAGGCAAAAGCAATCTCCTAAAACCGTCTTCTCAGCAGTGAGCACTGAATGCTTGGAACTGCCCCCCACGCCCGATAAGAAGCTTCAAAAATGCTGCATCAGATCAATTCCAAATAGAGCAGACAGACAAAAATAAATGCAGACACATGCTAATGATTCAGTCAGAAGTCTCGTTTCCACTTACCAGCAGCCTCGGCAGTTACCGTAGCACCAAATTTTTCCAGACTTCTCCCGCACCTCAGCCCTGACCAGTCAATACTGGTGGTTTTTTAAAACTTCAATAGACAGTCAGCCACGCAGTCACATCAGCAGCTCTGCCTCTAATCCATGCGCTGGCTCTCCTTGGCCACAGCAGATGGATGAAGGACCTCGGGAGCAAGCCCGCATGCCAAAAGAGGCCAGCTCCACACACGCCTCTGCACAGTGCACAACCAGCAGGATTGCCAATAATTTTCCTCCTCTAGATCTTACAGCACCATGGCCACGGTAAGATTAAGTGCAAAGAGACAAAGCTTTTGGGTTCCCTTCCCCAGCTCCCAAGTACTTCAGCAGTAAACATCATAGAATCACAGAATCGTTTGGGTTGGAAAAGCCCTTTAAGATCCCCAAACCCAACCATTCCCCTAACCCTCTGATCCCACCACTAAACCCTGGCCCTAAGCACCTCCTCTGCCTGGCTTCTAAATACCCCCAGGGATGGGGACTCGACCCCTCCCCTGAGCAGTCCCTTCCAGGGCCTGACAGCCCTTGCGGGGAAGGAATTTTTCCCCATGTCCAACCTAAACCTGCCCTGGCACAACTTGAGGCCATTTCCCCTCGTCCCATCGCCCGTCCCCTGGAGCAGAGCCCGACACTCACTGCTTTCCCTTCAAAACGCCAGCTACTCAATCCAACTCTTAAAGATACAGAAGATCTCAGATGCACTGACTTGGCCAGGAAGCATTGTATAGTGTCACTGGGCAGAAAGTACCCAAAAAGCTACAAGAAAAGTTATTTCACAGGAGTGACAATATTTGACTAATCAAATCCTGGAGGGATTTAAAAGCTGGGCAGACAAGGTGCTTAGGGCCAGGGTTTACTGGTGGGATGGCAGGGTTAGGGGAACGGTCAGGCTTGGGGAGCTTAAAGGGCTTTGCCAACCCAAACGATTCTGTGATTCTATGAAATTAAAAGAAAGAGCTCTCTCAACGAGGCTGTTCTAAGTGCTACACAGTCATACAAGTGGAGGAGTACACTGATGGCTGTGTATGGTTTGTCCCCAGAAAGGGAATCCACCCATGCGACAAGCAATTCTTCAAGTCGAAAGATATTTCTTCAGAACAAACACCATACCCAGAGAGCCCACCAAAAAGTCCATGTAAGAAAAGCTTTCTGGCTAGCCTAAAGCCACTTTGTGCAAGCAACCCATGAAAATCATCATGAGGCCAGCAGACAAACCAACCTGCCCTTTGGCAGCAATTAGCCAATGTTGAAATTCCAGCACTTGCATCTGTTTGGCTTTTCAAGGACGGGAATGAAGAACTCATTGGGTAGAACAGAATTAAACCCGGCACCAAAACTCCTGATACCCATACTTTATATTCTTTGGTTTTGAGGATCCCAGGAGCAGAGAACACATCCCTCTGCATGCCTTGAAAGCACCCAGCACCTGGGAGGCATTACCACAGGCAAAATAAAGGTGGGGCAGGAAGAGAGAAAAAGCAATTCGCCCATAGTGATAACTGGACCAGGGCAGTATGCTTTAAGCAAAGACGAAGGTATTTCTTTATCCCAAAAGCTACAAGACTTCCTCCAAGAGACTTCAGAAGAGTACTCATCTCAAACACCAGTTCTGACAATTAGCAGAACAGATTTATTAAGGCTCTCTGCCATGAAATGAAAGATTTCATAGTTCTCTGTTATTTATTTTTTAACATATTAAAAGCTACCAAGTCAGGATGGGGAAACGATCCATGCTGCTCCTCCCCCAAGTGCCTGCCAAGCTCACCTACAGGGCAGACCCTACCCACAAGCTGAGGAAACACCAGTGGGAAAAGGCCTCGGTTCAGCTCGGGTTGGCTATCCGACTGTCACAAGCCCAGAACCCCTGGTTACTGTGCCAGCAATGCCCCAGCCCAGCCGCCTCCCCTTAGAGCACACTTCACTGTGTATGCCAACACACACCCAGGCCCAAGCTCAAAGAGTTAAACCCACAAATGGTTTGCTTTGTAGGCCACAACTTCCTGTAAAGCAGTTGTTCCCCGCTCAGTTGGTGAGGTAACGCCACCACTGAGGTGCAGCAGAAATTCCTGGGATCGGCATTTTATTATGTGGCTCAGCCAAGGCGAAGCAACCCAGCTTAGCCGTGAGTTAAACGAGGGATGTTCCTCTCTTCCAGGGGCGAGTTCGTCATTCAAAGGCTTATGGTATCCTGCAATTTTTTCCTAACAACCCCACCTCTCTGGCAGGAATCCTGTCTTCCCAGCTATCATGCACCCCACTCTTTCAACACACACAGTTAAGTCTGAAATTATCAGGCTAAATTACTAAGGCAGAGATTCATAATATACCCCATCGCACTGGTGGCACTTCAGAGGCTTTCGGCCTCTTGTGCAAAGCTCTCGACTGTAAGTCTTGTCCAAGGCAGGACCTGACTTCATGCCAGGTTTAAAGAGTGGCGAGAAAGGATAACTCCTATCAGTTTACCACCTGAAACCACGCCGCCGCAGCTACGGTTCAGGAAGAGGCATGTTATTTTAAAGCAGTGAAAAAACAAGTTACATCTGTTTAAAAAAAAGTTACCTACGGTACGTAAAATACCGGATTCCAACTGTCTCCGACTCCTCAGTCTAACAATAAATGCTTGAGAACTACTTTGTAAGGGAACATAATGAATCTCTAACATGGAAGCGGTTCTGGTTTTATTCATGGCTATTGTGCTGCTGTGTAACAGTGCTTCAGAAATAGCACTGACGGGCTCCAGAAAGAATCGCAGTCCCCCAAGCAGAGGTCAGGACAGACAAATGATACAAGGCTGAAAAGAACCAGATAAAGGCAAGAAAACATAATTCTTAGGAGCTCATTAGAAACAACTACAAGTACCCTGAGGCGCGGAGGAGTCCACTGCACATCAGCCCTTAGCAAGGCTGAGAAGCTCCAAAAGCCAAAGAGTGTGGAAGAGGAGGTGAGCTAGCAGAACAAAACTGAGAGGCAGCAATCTGGTCCCGTAACACACCTTCCCAGTCTGCTTATGAGTAAATTCGAACACAGAGGAAGAATAAAACACTGGTTTTGCTGGACCAAGGTATCAGATACCCAGCTCCCTTCCAATTTTGGGATCACATCCAGCTGATACCTGTCAGCTGTAGGAAGGGTCAAACCCATCCCTTTCTGTGTTACCCTCAGGAAGGGAAAGGACTGATGACTTAGATTAACAATATATGTAGGAACACTGGAAGACAAAAAACACAGATCGGCGACAAAGACTTGACCTGAGCACCATTTAAGAAAGAACAGGCATAATACAAGCCTTGCCAGGCTGAAATCCCTGCTAGGGCCTGGCCAGAATAACTGGCTTCTCCACCTGCCACCCCAAGCACCATCACAGCCACCAGGACCCCAAACCCTGCAATATAGCATGGTCAAAACCACCTCTATCTGAAGCTAAGGTGTCCCACCAGCTTGGTTTCCCAACTTTTTTCAGATCTTTCACTCTTGACAGCTGACTTGGAGAACGAGATTCAACAAAGTTGACAGAAGCCACGTCAGTGGCAAATGGTGCGTTCAGTTTGGGAACAGCATAAAGCATTACCGATATTAATTCTCTAATTATTCAGGTTACACCCAATTGAATACATAGAATTTTTGTTCACTCTGTCCTGCTCATTACCAAACCTCACTTCCAAATGCCCTGTTCGGAGTTGCTGAAAATTTTTTATCCAATGTATTAGGGAAGTTAACCAGGTCCCCACGACTGAATGGCCTTAACAACCTTAACTTAACTGGTTTGGGGTACTTTTCCTGGCATGAACAAAGCCTAGAAACCAGACAGACACTAGAGGTACTGCAAATACCTAACAGAAAGGCATCCAGAAGAGGGTGAGTCCAAAGTTTCACACTGACTAATCTTGCATTTCAGTCCATTGAAGCATCAGCTTCGACCAGCAGCTTGAGACCCTGTCTGCCCCAGTAAAATGCCGGGGATATTGCATCTACGCTGCTCCGGGGAAGACACTGCTTCCAGACAGCTGGTTCTCTTCAGAGGTGTTCTGCCCTCCTCACAGGCTAATTTGCTCTGGTTTAGGCTTTGATCAGGACATTAATAGCAACCATTCTTATACAAGGAGGATTTACCTGCTAACACAAGTCTTCATGAAAACACAGAAAAAAAAAAACAACCTGCAATATTTACATAAGAACTACTCTTTTAATGTGGAAAACACCTTACAGAAAAATTAACACCCAAAGTTTTGACAGATGTATTTATGAAATAAGAATACTTTCTCTTTAAAACAACGACAAACAGGTAGGGAGCGTGCTGGGGAAGTGACACCCCCTGCATTCACAGATCTTTACGTGCTGGCATCCCCACGACAAGGGGCAAAGGCGAGACGTGGAGAGGATCCGAGCAAAGAGCTTGTAAACAAGAAGGAAGATTGGATCTCCAGGGTTGAAACTGCAGTGTGGGAACAAGAGATCCAGTCTTATTCCACAGGTACAAGGTAAACCCCATTCCCAGGAAAGCAGCTGAGGAAGCGAACCCAGCAGTGCCGCTGACATAGCACAGCTAACACAGCCCAGCCTTACAGGGCAAGCTGTGTTAGCTTCAAGGGTCAAGCTTCACAGCAGATGAAAAATTC
>NW_009260400.1:2848393-2856215 GCF_000687185.1 Egretta garzetta | reverse complement strand
AAAAGTTACATGGTTTGTACAATCCCGTTATTAAACAGGGAATTCCTTAGAAGTCTGGAACGTTTAAACAATTAGTTCCCATTCTTCTATGATTGGATTTACTAACTGCAAACGTATTCTAAAGGACTGAAGCACAATAACGTTTCACACCTACTCTAAAGACCTTCAGTTGATTTTGCTAGAGTTCACTTTTGCCATATTCCTACCTGTTCTATAACAAATATTCAGAAATAGCAGGGGAGGGGTGAGGAGAAAGGAGAAAAAACACAAAAACCCCACACACAACGAAACACTTCCAAAATTTTTCTTCTTTACTGTGCAAAATCTGACAGCTCTAACTAGGCACAAAAAAAAAGAAAAATTAACAGAAAGAAAGAAGTTATTGCAGCCTGAAATCTGGGAGGTCTTGGGCTTCAGGCCTACCTAAATGCACGCAGTGGGAGTCACACATTCCCACCACCATTTCCACTTGGTTTCCCAATTTCACAGATTATTTTAATGAGAAACTGATATTCCACCATTACAATGGATGGGCCCATGATACTGCTGTAAAGGAACGGGTTTCACTTTCCACTTCATTGATTAAAAAAAATTAAAAGCTATCAGCTGCAAACCAGACATTCTAAACTCACAATGCATTTCCATTCAAAGTGCTGTTCCCAGTATTACTCCCTTTTGCCAGTGTTTAGCAAAACAGCAACAAAAAAGAACAGCTCATACGAGATGTCGTCAGTTGACGTGAAACCTCCGCAGAAAACGAGTGTCTCCCACAGGTCAGAGCGCCAAAGCTCAGCCTTGCCGGTAACTGAGCAAGCAGGACTCTCTTGGGCAAGACTTTGCAAATGGGAACAAGGCAAGAATTGTTTCCTCGATCTACTTGGGGGGGTTTATTTATGTGTTGGTTTGTTTAAATGAGTGTCTGCTGAACAGCATGAATTCAAGTAAGCAGACACACCCGCAAACAGAAGAACAACCCCCTCTGTGTTGGCTTTGGATTCTTGGAAACCAGGATAGAAAATATAAAAAGGGAGAGGAAATCAATTATTTACAGGCTTATCAGATACAAACAAGGGATCACACAGCATGCACGGACACCAGAAACCCTCAGTTGCCCTGGAATATTCCTTGCCCTTCTCTACAGCCACATCCAGACACACATGGAAGTCATAAGGTGTCCTCAGTAAAACTGGCCAACAGGTGTGCAGAGCCGACGATGCCATTAAAGCCACCAAGGCCAGAGCATGTCATGGTCAGGCCTTCTATCAGCATCTGGAAACCACAGGAGCAAGAGGCTTTCCAAAGAGCAGTCACACTCACCATATGCTGAAGAGCCGTGGAAAGTTGGCAAGGAGAAACGTAAGCAAGGAAGCGTAGGGCAGATTACTTGTTACTAATGTAAAGGCTGTTAAACAACCAATACATCTGACCTTTATTTATTTTTTATTTTAGTCAGGGAGAAACTAAGCTATTTTTAAGTTTGGGATATGGCATCCCTGCGTAAGAAAGCTAAAGGGAGATTTTAAATAAACTATGGTAAGGACTAAGCTGGATTAGCTTTTCAGCCATTCTCCTCAATGTATTCTTTCCTCCCTCTCTCAGAAAAGCACCCATGCCCTAAGCTAGCTCTGACCAACAGGTCTGGACAACAGCCTGCACATCTTGCAGCAACTGAGGAACACTGCCAGCTGGTGCTGGGAGGAGGACACCAACTCATCCTGATGCCCGTGTCTTCCACCCTCCCTCTTCTGCCCTTCTGGGTCTCCTCTTCCCCACCTAACGCACAGAAAGCATGTTAATCAAGGACTGATCCAGAAAAAAAGTTAACATGATCCAGTTCATTATACAGTCACTGGTGCTGGCACAAAGGAAAGGGTTTAAAAAAATTTTAAAAAAAAAAAAATCATGGCAAGAAAAAAAGCTAGCCTGGCTCTTCTGGCAGCCTTCCCAAGGTGGATCCAAGTCCCCGTGAAAGCACCCAGCTCACCTGGCACAGAGGGCTGTGCCATTGGTACCTCCACTGCCCACGGACCAAGCTGGCTCTGTTTGCACGGAGCAGGCAGAGCTGCTGTGGGCAGGTGAGGCCAGAGAGGTCAGGCTTGCTGCAGAACACCAGCACGCCAAAGTATGCACCAGTAAGCCACTATCCAAACCCAAACAATTCCCAGTAAAGACAGCTGTCAACAGCAAACTGCCATTGCAAGGGCAATCCCCAGGCTGCTGGACTGTCTGTCCCAGGAGCAGCTCAGAAGTGGAAAAGAGGCTGCAGGATGGGCGATTTCTGCCAGAATCGGGAATCCATGCACAATCAGGGTCAGCCTCCGGGGCATCCCCCCAGCCACATCCCATTACAACCATGCACAGCTGGGGGAGGTAAAACAGGTCAAGACACTGAAACGGCAGTCAGGAACAAGCACTGCCACCCGCAAGACAATTCACCTTGCCCCAGCATAAGGAGGACACCAAAGGTGAACTGTCCTCCTGAGTCACAGCGGCCTGTAAGCTGTGGGTTGACTGCCCTACCCTGATGAGTCTCACGCTGTTCCTGTTGACCAAGCGGAGATCATCTAATGGGGAAACAGAAGCTGTGAGATGTGCTGACAAATCAACAGTGAACAGAAACATGAATTAGAGAGGGAGGGTAAGAGCCCGGTGCTTCACATACAGTTAGGGCTGAACTGTTATGAACACCACCACGATAGAAGCACAAGTTATTTGTGGCAGCTCAGGAACAGAGGAGTCATGCACGTTTCTGCCAGTCTGCTCCTCTAAGGAATGCTGGAAGCAAGCCATCCACAGAACCATAGAGAGGCTTGGACTGCAAGGGACTTTGGCACCTTCCTTCTCCATCCTTCTGCCCAAAGCATAAGTAACTCTGAAAGTCCTATCAGGCCTTGCCCTGGCAAATCTGAAGATGGAGATGCCACAGCCCCTCCAGGCATTCTGTTCTGGTGCTTAACCGTGTTCACGAGGAAAATTCTTTCTAGCGTCCCGCTGGCATTTCCCTTGCCACAACCTGCAAGTCGCTGCCTCTTGTCCTTCTGTTCCAACTGACTGCACTCAGCAGAGGCACACGCAGTGGCTCAGGAAATCAAATACACAGCAAGCCTTAAGACAAAGCTGTTCGATGACACTTTGAATGGAACCAAATGAGGGTTGCTGTAATCCTACCCCTCCCTCTCCCAGCTCAGCCCATCCCTTTATAGGCTCGCCTTTGACCCACGTCAGGGAGCAGAACCCCAAAAAGTAGTCAGTTGTAAAAAATAAACAAAAAACCCAGCAATTTCTGACAGTGACATCAATAGATTAAATCATCATAATTATTTTGATGTGGCCAACTTTCAACCCGTTATCTCCTCAAACCAGCCCACCACAGGACCGGGTAGCAGGTTGTCAGCACGAGGAAAGGCACAGAAACACACAGCAAATTGAAGGGCGTAATCCCCCAGCCCTGACTTGTATCATCTTAAAGTGTTGTGGAACCACTCCCTGTGTGTTCGGTGCAGACAAGGAGGTGAGAAGAGGGCTGGAACGAGAGACCATAAACTAAATTCTCCTCTGCTCGCTGAGGATAAGAACGACCTCCCCTGAAAAGTAGCACAAACAGCAGGTCAGGCCACTGGCAGATCTGATTTGTCATGTGCTATGTAGCCTCCTCATCAAGACAACTTTTCAATGAGGCCTGGCAGCCTCCCCTGCCCCAGAAAAAACAAACACAACAAAAAACAAACCAAAAAATGTCCCCAAAAACTCAGTAAATAAACATGACCTCTTATCAATAAAGACTAAAACCACAGGTATGAGAAACGACCACCACTCAGCTAAAAGTCAGTTTCAATCATCTTTAACCAAAAGGACTGTGGTGATAGCTCAGTGGGTGAGCAGTGGAAGATCCAAAGCTAATTCTTAAGTGCAGCAAATGGACTTCTCTCAAGCTATACTTTCTTTGAAATCTCCGCCAGTACATTAAGCTAGACTTCAGCGAGGCAGAGAAGCCTAGTAATGGTCGAGGGAGAGTTTTCATAACTCATTTCATTTGCTGCTTTGACAGCAGCACCTTCACAGAGCCGGTGTGTTAACGGGCAGACGAGGCAGCTTTTCTGCGGCTATGGGTGCAGTGCCCTGGCAGCCTAAAGCAACACGTGTCAGTGCTGCTGCAGTACCTCCCTCTTCCCTGGCGCTGGGGTTTGCAAAACTGAGATGCAAAGTAACCCGCCTGAAAAATCGGGGGGAGGTGAGGGTGTTTGTTTTTACTGCTAGGATACAACATGAAGGGAGGAGACTGCATAGTGGATTTAAATCACCATAGCCCCATGGAAGTGACAGAAGGGACAAGTTAAAGAGGTGGTACTGATAGCTCAGTTGACTCTGTAGCTCAGGCTTCCCCACCATGGGGACACCACCAATCCAGAGCTAGCGCTGCCTGAAGCCAGTTCAAGAACCCTCTTACCGCCGCTTATCATACACAGGCGATGTCTCCCGACAGGCTGACAGGAGCCATCACATGAGCATCAGGATTCCTACATCTCCAAGGAAAGTCACTGGGAGCTTCTATCTCACTTCTCACCTGCAACCTTAGTTGCTGTTGTTTATTAGCAACTGTCAGCATCCAACCAGCATGCAAAGCGCTGGACTAACAATTTATTAGCACAGAGAGAAGAGAGCTTTGTGTTACTGACAGGGAAAAAACACCCCACCAAAACAAAACCCAAAAATCAATCAGATTTCACTTCCTGAGATCCATTCTGCCAAAGTATTTTTCGAGCGAGCCTTGTTTTGCAACCCGGTCACTCACATTTTAAGCCTAAATGTGAAAAGCTATCGCAAACTCCAGCAAGAGAGACAGCGAATAACATCCCGTAATCCTCACCTCGCTACTCCGTATGCCATAAATAAAACAACGAGCCACCGAGCAGAGACTTTGCACCTGAAGTACCTGTTCTGGAAATGAGCTCAGGAAGATTCCTCTCCCCTTGCCAAAGGGCTTCCAGCTGAGTTCCTAGGGAGGCGCTTTACCACTTAAGGCACTTGAAAAATTCCTTTCATTCCCTCCAATCCCATCTTCAGACTCCTGGACTTTTACTCCTTTAAACTGAAGCCACCACAGTGTCACGAATGCTGGAGAGCTTTCTGAGAAGAAAGACGCCTCTGCTGCAGTTCACCATGACAAGACACTGAGCCCCCAACAGGCAGCTTCAAACTTTTGAAGATGAGGCACACAGCAGCACCTTCAGAACTGACAGACGGGCAGCAGCTACAGCATAAATTCACAACTACAGATCACCAGCACCAGGATAAAAAACTGGGAGCACTCCCTACCAGCAAAAGAAAAAACAAGGCCCAGGAACAGCCGAGACCTCGGACAAGCTCCCAAAGGCTCACCGCTGCACTGACTTGGGAGCCTGGCATCGACCTCTCCCATCCGTACTGCTGTAAGGCTAATACACACAGTGCTGTACCTTTGGAGTACTCTTGGGAAGCCGTTGTAATGAGAGAACACTGTAAAACCAAAAATGGACTATTAATTTAGAAAACTGATCTTGGGAAGCGAGCAAATTCCATTATCTCCTTGTCAGATTGATCCAGGACGCAGGAAGGATTAAGTGCTGTTCAGTGACCTCCTGTAATGTGATTTCTTTGGGAAACTGTCTTGAAGTTCACTGTAAATTATTTTAATTTTAGCAGTTACATAAACTAATCAAGCACAGGGTTTCAAAACAGACAAGCAGTTAATCGCCAAGTCAGCGAACTGAAGGAAGAAAGATGCATTTGTAAAGCACTCAGCCCAGCAGCCACTTCTGAACAGATAACCCCGCAACCATTACAGGCCTAAATGCACAACGGCTCCAGATCCTTTACAAACAGGCTGCTTCTCAGTTCAACAATGGCAGCAGATTCAACAGTAAGAAATCACTAATCATTTGGTTTCTAGTAGGAACATCTGCTGCCCTTCCCTGAGACCCCTAAGCTGGCCAGAGCTCAAACGTTATTCTTGAAGGACTGGATTCATTATTAATTAATTAAACCTTCTCCTGGGCAGCTTTCCCTTCCGGATAGTCGTACCTGCGATATTCATCCTTTAGTGATGAAAAATGCCAAACACACAGCCACCACAGGCTGGTACCTCTGTAAGGATTAAAAATGAAAACTACACCAGCAGTGGAAACCCAGACCTTTTTAGAAATGCCCTTTTATTGCTTTCCCACATTTCCCAACATCCTGAATATGGCTTTGAAGGAACTCTGCACACATCCTGGTTCAGTTGCATTTCGCATCAAAATAATGCCCAACACTGCGACCGCGAGACGGGACGAGATCCAAACCCCACTGCCTGTTCCGTTCGCCGAGGTACCACCTAGCACAGGACGGCTGCATCTAACGCTGCCAGTCGGAGTCACCATTTTTGCAGTTCTTCCACTTGATACTGTTCAAAGCAGCTTAGACTGACAGGGCAAATGCAGCCCCAGCAACCGCCTATAGTATTAAACGTTACCACAAAACCATGATTTGGTCGGGAAAAAGCTTCTCATATTTAGCATTCTGGTTCTAGCACTGTCTCCCAAGCTTCCACAGCTGTTACCTGTCACATTGCTCCGTGGCGCAACCTACCCTGAGATAACAATTTAAGTCCAAATTCAGGTCCTAGACTAAAGATGACAGCGCAGACTCCAGCTTATATTCACAATGGCCTCATTTCCCCCTCACTGAACATCTTCTCCTTGGTCATGCACACGGGGTTTCTAAAAAACAGTCTCAGAAGCTCTCCTTCCAATGCTCAAGTACTGCTATAACTGCTCTTCACCATGCAAACATCTCTCTAACACTCCAAAATTAAGTCCAAGGCTCCTCCCTTCTATTTCACTCCCCTTCTGAGGCATCAGAATTCCAGAAATCTGAGTGACCAGACCTAGCCAGCAGAGGAAAAGCGATTTTAATTCAAACCGCACTGGAGACCCAAAGTTTTCTAGATTTTTAAAACTGCCCCTATCAAACAGAACAGAAAGAAGCTGCACCTCTGCTTCCAGTGCATTCTACCACATTTACACCTATTAACCGCAAGCACAGAACCTCCCCATGATGTTACCTGCCTGCTACATCCAGCTGCCACGGGACCTCTAACCCTTCCGGAAAGGAGGTCAGAGCACAGCAGAACTGCTAAATACACATCACCAACCACAGGAACAGACTGAGGCACTTACCCATCTCTACCTTTACTGACGATCTTCACTTCAAAGTAATAAATGCCACAGGCTGCAGGAATAGGGTGCGTGGCCCTGACCGAGGCGGCATCTTTGTGATTTTTACCGTGACCTAGGGAAGAACAGAAGGGTAAGTACTGATAGGATCTGAACCCTCCCAAGTTTTGCTCTGAAACACCACTACCTGAACACAGCAGGGATCTGTTTTGACATCTATGTAACAATTTCAAGAACAATTTAAAGCTCACTTGTCAGAGAACTAGAACACGCAACCCTGCCCAACCACCACGAACGATCCACCTGCTACAAGCACCGTTGCGGTTCCTTTGTTTTTGCCGGGAGGCTACCAAGGGAGGCTTGCGGTCCTCCCCCTCCCCACACGCACCATTTGAAGACCGATGTACACCAACAGAAGACAAAAATGATTACACAAGAAGGGAATGACATCAGTGTTTACTTCGTTCTCTGCTGGGTAGGTAGGGAGAACGGCCTCCAAAAGCGAGCAAGAACAGCATCTGGGCGATCCCCCAAGCCCCAGAAGCCTGCGAGCACCTATTTTGCGTAAACCCGAGGAGCCGAAGCCCCTGTTACGCCGCGCCTCGACGCCACCCGGCCCCGCGGCCGGG
>NW_009260400.1:2830431-2847056 GCF_000687185.1 Egretta garzetta | reverse complement strand
GCCCGCCTGGAAAGCGTGAATAAACGGCGGGCAGGCTCTCTAAAGCTGCTCCGGGGACTTCAGGACACAACATTTCTCACAGCGGAGCGAGGGACTCGCCGAGGGACGCCCGTGGCGTTCGCTTGGCCGCTGTCACCGGTTACAGCGGGCTGTCCGCGGTAGCGCACAGCTTGGAAAGCGGTGCCCGCCCTGCTAGGCGTGTCCCACATCGTTCCTTTATCAAAGCACCAGCCCCTTACCATCCATCCATACCTAGTTCTAGTTAGAATAGTCACAGGAGCAGAGAGGTCTCCGCTCTGTTCCTTGCCTGGAAGGGGATGGCAGCCCTTTGCCCTGCCGCCCAGCCCTTCCCTGCCTGCTGAGCGTGCGGGGCTGCTCCCCGAGGGAGGGCAAGGTGGCTGCCAAAGGTGGCTGTGGCACAGACCCTCTCCCAGGCTGAGGCGAAGCTGAGCGATGAGTTGGGTCCAGAGTGAGCAGCTTGGAGACGGGACTGGGGACAAGGCTGCAGCATAGGTCCAAGGCGTGTCCAGGGGACAGGGTTGACAGTAGCTGCACCTACAGAGTAGCTCGGGGTGGGGGGCATGAAGGCCCAGGCCTGGGCTTAAATGGAGCTCCTGGGCCAACTGGCAAGAGGGTGGGGGGGCAAGGGTCTCCACTGAGGCTGCTCGGGGTAATTAAGGCCCATTGGAGGCTCTGACAACTGCCTGGGTGGCCTCAGATGGAAAATTCTGGTGTCTTCGTGGCCAAGCCTGATTTTCTGTGTACATTCTGAGCCTCCCTCTGGCACAGTGAAGGCCTAATTTATACCCGCAGATGGGTTTTTATCTTCAGATCGCAGACCTGTATGATGCAGGTAGTCTAAAAGTGTGCTCTCAAGGCCTTTTCTGCTGGAGAACGCGGACAGCCACGAGCCATGCCTACATCTCTTCAAGAACATTTGTGTATAGCAAAAGCAACTTTGATTCCATTGACGCTGTACATTTTGTGCTCCTGGGAGGTACCTTTCATCAACCCAGGGAGTTTTTCTTGCTTCGGTTTTGCTAGCTTTCCCAATGCTGAAAAAGCCACCATGACCAAATCCAGGCTATCTGTGCCATGGTCCAAGCAATAGTCATTCTCACTCATGGGGAAAGTCGTAGGTGCTGCTTTTTTTTTCACTTGGGAACAGGCACCTTTTAATTGCCAAACATGGGCCATCTTGTAGTTGGAGACTCTGCTTTTGCCAGGTGAGTTAAAAGCTGTCCTGGCTGGTTGTGCGCTGGCTGATGTGGCTGTAAGGATTGCCACTATCATGAAATCCCACCCTGCAAGGGAAAAAACAGCCTTGGTTGGTAAGCGCACTTGGCTTTTATGAAAGCAAATGGAAGCAAAGAGCGCTTGCTCCCTACTTTAAGTATCAACCCAGTAGCAAATTTGGCTGGTTGCTCTTGTTGGGACAGTGAGGACGGTACCAAACATTGTGCCGGTTATCAATAGCAAAGCCTGGAGCTCAGCTGCACCATGAATGTTTCCAGCAGTCCCCCCCTGTATATCATCCTGGGTGATATTTTCATCCATCGGGCACTTCGTAACTGGCTGCTCACGTTGGGTATGCACTTTCCAGACTCACAAGCTCCAACCATATATTTAATTAGTTCTATATATTTTGAAATGTTTCTGTCTTGCCACGGCACAGGACTGCTCCCAAATCTTCCTCCAAGGCTCCAGATGGCCAAACACAGATCAGCAGTCTGAAACACATCCTGCCCAGGAAACAGGAGGCTCCGGTGAGTTGAAGAATTCCAGTAAAACACCCAAACTTTGGCTAACGTGGTCAACTTTGAATCTTGCTGGAAGCCCAGGGACCACCCCAGGGACCACCCCAAACTATTAGGAAGTCAAGCAAGTCCTTTTCATTTTAATCTTTCTTTAATATATATATATAGGGAGAGAGAAAATCTATACGTTGCTGCTAACTCCTGAATTTCAGCTTCAGATGTCATCTTTGTGAATTACTTACTGCATTTTTAAGGGTGGAGGAAACAGAGGAGGAACCTAAATGTTGTTCTTGGCTGCAGCCTTTCGAGTGGACGCACACGCCAGATACTGAAGCCAGAATTTGACCCATACAGTTTCAAAAAAAAAAAAAAAGGCAACCACACGACTGTGTCCTACAGGAACATCTGGTCCCTGGTATTTGTCAGTCTTAGTAAATAAAATAAATGAGCATGGGAAAAATCTGTATTCAAATGATGAGAAAATCAGTTCCAGGAACGTGTATGCCCGCAAACTAACGGGCAGTTAAGCTCTGTCAAAGTCCTGTGTTATTTATTTTTAGGCTTGGTTTTTTCATTGGCGTTTTGGCTGCGGTTCAGAAATGCGCTGCGGCTGAGACAAGCTCTCCGTGCTGCCTTAGCACCAGAGGTTAAAGCACTGTTTTCTCCCTAGAGCTGGGACGCTCCGTGAGCACTTGCCCCATTGTACAAATGATTTTCAGCTCGCTAAATTGGAATTTACTGTTTCTCCAATGTAATCTTCCCACTTCTTGCACTGGAATTAGGGCCCTTAAAACTCCCGAGGCTTCACATTCAACCGATTCAGGGCTTGACCAGTCTGAAGCTTGGGGGTTGGAAGTCAAATCCTTCCGGTTGGCCAGTGACTATTGTTTTTGTAAATTGTACAGCCCGAATAGGGATGGATTTGTACTGGATGGTTGCAAACTAATTAGTTTGTTGTAGTAATGACTATAAAGCAGAGCAAGCCAGCAGACCTGGATTTTTCTCCCCCCAAGGAAATACCAAAAAAGTTCCAAGACAGGAATTAGCAGCCTCTTAAAATGAACAAGGTTTTGCTTTCGGAAGAACTTACAGTTTCTGAAGGAAATTTCCTTCATTGCATTCTTTTTGCCATTCCTCAGACCTTACCTTCATTGCGTTCCACACCGAGGGAAATGCAGCTGGTTCATGTAGGGTCACCAACCTGCATAACTAAGTAAATACATGAACACTCCTAATCTGCCTGGGTTAACAAGACACTCCTAATCTGCCTGGGTTAACGAGGCTCAGCGTGCCCTTACCAGGGCGCACCCCAGTGCAAAAGACACAAGACCCAAGCCAAACCCATCACTTTGGAGTAGATCTGGATTAATGCAAGACTGATTTCTTTGTGTGACGCTTCCTGTTCCAGTGGTCCCATAACCCAGGCAGCACGAACGACAGCTACTGGGAGATGGTTTAGAGCTGTTTAACAAATGGTACCAGGCTGGGACAATGATTTCTCCAAAGCACAAACCTAGTTTATTTGGTTTTTAGGTGTGGTCAGTCCTGGCTGAGACGGGTTCCAGGGTACGGTCCTTGCCTTTCTGTTTGACTGTACTGGTAGGCAGTGGTATTGATTCTGGATTTGGGCTCTCTGTTGTGAGCTTGGGGTCCTCAGATACAGCAAATGGGATTTTTTTCCTCTCAATCTTTTCAGCTTTCTGCTAGAGGCCAATGGTCCACGTGGCCAGCATTTGCATCCACACAGACCGTCCGAAGGGACCACAAGCCCTGCTGCACCCCGGAGGAGAGGCACCCGAGGTGAGCTCAGCCAGTGCTGCTGGTTAAGTCACCAGGGTTGCTGGAAGCGGCTTCTGAAAATCAAGCCCTCGCAGAGCAGAACCTCTTCTAGCATTAACGAGAGCAACAATGGTGGGTTACCCCACCGGAGCTCGGCACAACAGGGAGGACATTGCTGGTTCTGTAGCTCTGCAGGAGATGTCAAGTATTTGTGTAACAGCGAGTCATGCATGGTGTAAACACCACTATAAAATGCTGCCATGTAATGATTCACTGGCCGATGTTGTACAGGTGCTGTCAGGGCCCCAAGTGCACCAACAGGCTCTGCTGGCTCCTCTTCAGTTCCAGGCATTTGGGCACCTGGGCTCAAGTTCAGTTCTGATGCAGCACAGCTGGGTAATCTGGAGCCAGGGGCTAGAACAAGAGCTGTGTGAGACAGAGACATGAGAAGCCTTTCTTCGGGCTCACTCACCTTTGGTTCCTGCCGGAGCTATGGTGTAGCCATGTCTGTCTTGTACCCCCCCACCCCTGGCCTGCTGACTCGGGGTCCCAGCTTGGCATCCGACCTTCCTCATCATGGAAACGTTGAGGTTGGCAAAGCCCTTTAAGATCACCAAGTCCAACCGTTCCCCTAACCCTGCCATCCCACCACTAAATCCTGGCCCTAAGCACCTCCTCTGCCCAGCTTTTAAATACCTCCAGGGATGGAGACTCAACCTGGGAAGCCTGGGCAGCCCCTTCCAGTGCTTGACAGCCCTTGCAGGGAAGGAATTTTTTCCCAATATCCAACCTAAACCTGCCCTTGCTGCGGGTTTGTCTGACCATCACCGAACGATGAACGACCCTGGCTCCCATTGAGGGACCTGCTCTGCTGTTCTCGTTCAAGCCCTGCTGGGCAGGTCACTGCCCCTGGTTGCCTTGCTGTCACCCTGTGAGGTCCCTGCTCCCCTTGAGCACAGGCACCTCAACCCCCAAGGGCGAGGAAGAGCTTGAAGAGCCTCTTGGTGCAATCAGGGCAGAGCTGTGGATGATATGATAAGGACAGTTGCGCTTTTTTGTTTTAATTCTGGCTGGGTTTAAAATGGAAGACACATGATAACGTCCAGCAAAGGCACATTTGGTCTAGGACCTCCTGAGGAACCTGGGGCCTCAGGAGATGCAGAATGTTACCCGTTCTCTTTTCGAATGGCTGTTTTCCTTGGCACATTTCAAATACTGTAATTAGCATTTATTCTTTCCTGCCACAGAGAGCCCACTCACCTGGCTTTTCAGACCAAAAAGTGTTAGGAAGTTCTTAAACTGAAGAGCAGTAAGAGCAGAATGTCTGGAATAGGAATTACATCAAGGAATTTTAAATTGGCTGCTGTAAGTTTTGGGGTTTTTTTACTGTAGTACTTATATATTCTCTCATGTAAGAATAAAATCCTGCTGTGAAGCAATGGGCAGGAGGAAGAAAACCAAGACCTGTGAGCTGATTGATTATGAGTTCTTTCCTATACATATGACGCATGTCTCCATTCTTTTCCCATGTCTCTGCAGCACTAAACAGCCCTTTCTCGCCTTTCCAAAGCCACGATACTTGGAGCAACTGGAGTTCTACCTAAGGAAAGAGCTGCAGTCCCTTGATCTGACTAAAGACAACTCCCAGGAACTGAAGTTACAGGTCTGATACAAGGTTCTCTTGACTTGAAACCACATGCTGAGATGGAGGACTTAAATTGGCCACCCAAAGGAAAAAGTAGATGAAAGGAGCAGGTGCCTGTGGCTAACATTGGAGAAATGGGTTTGCAGCTCACGGTAGGGAACTTGCACAGAAAGCAGTTCATTTATATCTTGGGTTTATATGGAATCATAGAATGCTTTGGGTTGAAGGGACCTTTAGAGGCCTTCAGTCCAACCCCCCTGCAGGGAGCAGGGACATCTTTAACCACACCAGGTTGCTCAGAGCCCCATCCAACCTGGCCTTGAACATTCCCAGGGATGGGGCCTCCACCACCTCTCTGGGCAACCCATCCCAGTGCTTCACCGCTCTCATTGTAAAGAATTTCTTCCTTCTATCCAGTCTAAACCTACCCTGGTTTAGTTTAAAACCATCACACCTTGTCCTGTCACAACCGACCCCGCTAAAATGTCCGTCCCCATCTTTCCGATGGGCCCTCTTTAAGCACTGAATGGCTGCAATCAGGTCTGCCTGAAGCCTCCTCTTCTCCAGGCTGAACAACCCCAACTCTCCCAGCTTGGCCCCATCGCAGAGGGGCTCCAGCCCTTGGATCATTTTTGTGGCCTCCTCTGGCCCCGCTCCAGCAGGTCCCTGCCTGTCCTGTGCTGGGGACCCCCGAGCTGGATGCAGGGCTCCAGAGGGTCTCATCAGAGCAGTGGGGCAGAATCCCTTCCCTCAATGCTGGCCATGCTTCTTTTGATGCAGCCCAGAACACAGCTGGCCTTCTGGGCTGCCAGCGCATGTTGCCAGCTCATGGCCAGCTTTTTGTCCCCCAGTACCCCCAGGTCCCTCTCAGCAGGGCTGCTCTCCATCCCTTCATCCCCCAGCCTGGATGGATAGCGGGGGTTGCCCCCACCCAGGAGCAGGACCTTGCACTTGGCCTTGTTGAACCTCACGAGGTTCACATGTCCCCACCAGATCCTTCTGGATGTCATCCCGTCCCTCAGGCGTGTCAGCCGCACCACTCAGCTTGGGGTCACCTGCAAACCTGCTGAGGGTGCCCCTGATCCCGCTGTCTGTGTCACTGATGAAGATATGGAACACAGCACTGGTCCCAGTATGGACCCCTGAGGGACACCACTTGTCACTGGTCTCCATCTGGATATGCAGCCCTTGACCACTGCCCTCTGGATGCGACCATCCAGCCAATTCCTCATTCACTGAACAGTCCACCCCTCAAATCCACATCTCCCCAGTTTAAGGAAAAGGATGTTGTGGGGGACAGTGCCAAAGACCTTTACAAAAGCCCAGACAGATGACAGCCATAGCTCTTCCCTTATCCGCTGATGCAGTTGCTCCATCATAGAAGGCCACTGGGTTGGTCAGGCAGGACTGGCCCTTTGTGAAGCTGTGCTGGCCATCTCGAATCCCCTCCCTGGCCTCCATGTGCCCCAGCACAGCTTCTAGGAGGATCTGCTCCATCATCTGCCCAGGTACAGAGTTGTTCACATCTTCTTGTGTATTCCACATCTTCTATGCCTGTCTCCATTTTCAAATCAAAACCCAAGTCTTAAAAGACAGGGTAATCTAAAACAGACGTGAAACAGAATTTAGTCACTAAACTCCTGAAGACTCCCGTGTAACCCCATAAAGCAGCAAGTGCGTAGGTTCCCAAATTGTCACTGCAAAACCTCCAATTCCTGAAGTTTGGTTTCTGCGTGTGACAAGAAGGGCCCTTCCCATCTAGTTCTTGCCTGGGCCTAATCAGGATCCCCCATATTTGCAGCTTCTAATGGGCCTGATCCTGGGTTGCTTGTTGTGAGTGCTTGAGTACCCAGCTCACAGAGACGTTGAGATCCGCCATTGTCATTTAGAACACAGAGTGGGATGAGTGGGTGCTCCCATTTTGGTAATATCCCGCAACTAGATCATTTACACAGACTGGGAAGTTTAGATTGGATTTGCTCTGCACAAATTAATTCAACTTCTCATTCCCAAAGGAATCCTGTAGTGATGGGGAAAGAAAGTGGTAGATGCAAGAGAACAGAGGGAAACAGTCACTGATGGCACAAGAAAGCCACCATCTCATAACCGTGTTTATGCTTTGGAGATATCTTCTTGTGTCTTACCTTACAGGTTTAATGGTATTTACCAGCCAGGTACACTCGTTGAGAACATTACTTATTGTTACCAAACTCTTCCCATGGCCCAGGGACAACCCGGAAGTTTGGCTAGCCTCTCTGAACAAATTTTATTCTTATTATTGATACACAACACCTGCAGAGAGGCTCCCTGCTCTGCAGAGCTTGCCATTTAACCTAACAGGACAGGCCACAAAAGCAGCATTATGATCTTCTTAGGGATCCCTAACATCCACGTTGTTATGGCCATAGCGTAACCTGGGTTCCAGCCTGCTCCACCTGAGCTGTATCGTTTCCTTTTGGAGCCATGCCCTGATGGACTTGATCAAAACTTCCCCTTGGCCACTAAAGCGTTTGTTTGCTCTCCCTCGTGCTGCAGTGCCTTTCCTCAAGGGAGCGAACCTCACCTTCATGTGATGTGTTTTGGATGGCAGGCCAAAGGCGGAGACACAAAATACAATGTGGTAGCAGTGTTTTCATACTTATTCTCACTGTCCTTTGATGCTGTTTGCATTGGATAAAGCAGCACGCTCTGAATTGCGAAAAACGTGCCACTGTTTGTTTTCTCAAGCTCTCCTTCTTCCCTCAGCCCTACAGAGAGATCTTCGAATTCTTCATAGACAACTTCAAGACCTATAAGCCCTTGCTGTCAGCTATAAAGAACGAATATGAAGTTACTTTGGGTAAGCTCTTGAACTTGTGCCTGTGGGGAAAATACCCTAACAGAGCTGTGTTCTTATGGAGCTCAGTTGTGTCAGATACATGTATGGGATGAACAGCCTAAAGTGATGTCCACTGGTAAAACCATTTTTCTGGTCAGTTACATCTATTTCCTTCACACATAAGATGAAGTTGTTGGAGGATTTGGTTTTCTCCCTATAATATTTCAGATTTTTAGATTTAGATTTAAGTTTTTTAGATTTTCTACCATGAATCTACAGATTCACTACACCATTCAGGCAACAGCAGCGTCTCAAGGTTTTTCTGGCATCAACCACATTTGTAGTGGAGCACATCATGCCAATACATTTGGATGCGCTTGCTCTGTTCATCTGAAGCTTGAATGACTCCTGGGGCAGGGCAGGGCAGGGCACTGGCCAGTCCCCATCCGTTCTTAGTGCGCTTCAAACTCCGCTCGACATTCAGATGCCATGGCGATGCCGGTATTTTGTAAACAGTCGCAGCGGGCTAGAAATAGATGTCACCAGGAGCCCGTTTCACCCTGGGCACCGATCAAATGTCAACGGTTTCCTACTGGGATGGTCTCTTAAAGGCTGTATCTCATTTATCCCCGTCCCTGCTACCTGATCACAGTCCCTCAGTACAGACAAAAATCTCTTTGCACAGTGTGCTTCAACCAGGTGAACAAATCCATTTTAATCATTATATAAAACCATCTTTATTTAGATCAGTTTCCTTCCAGAACTCTTCAGCAGACATTTCTTTGCTTCAGCCCCCGGAGAGGTCACTGGTGTCCATGCTGTAGCCTATGTTAGGCAGCTTTCTGACGCTTTTTTTTTTATTTTAAGCACTTATTTACTGACTCCTCCATATTGCCTGATGTGATATTTCCCTTTTTTTTCTTTGAAGTCACTGGCTACCCAGCAAAACGTATCTTTTATGAGAACTTTATTTTTAGAAATCAGCTGAACGTCAGTGAACCGATCTGCCATGGCAGCAAGTGTACTTGAAGCTCTAAGAATATAACAAATGGAATATATATATTTTTTTTTTTTAAGTTGGGATTGGGATCCTCCCACTTGTCTGTGTATCAAGGGCTCATTTTCCTAACTACAGATTTGACCTTGCTAACGAGACCTGCAGGAGAGCTGACCCTTTGTAGCGAAGGGCATTGGACGGGGTCAGCCATAGGCAATTTTGGGGTCTCCATCTCCCTGCCTAGCCGAGGAAGCAGTGACCTAATCCAAGCGAACAGCTCATGGCCATGGAAACAAGAAGGTCCCGCTTCCCTGGTCCCGCTGGCGTGCTCCCTCTCCAAGCTGAGCCAGCTCACCCTGCAGGGAAAACAGACCAAGAGCTGCAGCATTTCCTGCTGGTTTAGCGAGCGGAATTGCTCACGGAAGCGTCCGTGCTAGGGAAGACACAAAAGCCAAGCGTCAGAAAGAGTACAAAGGAAAGAGAAAAGGAAGGAAACTTACGGAATTGTAGAACTGTACTCCAAAGTGCTCATCTTTATTCTGAAATTATGTCTGGTTCTGCTTAACAAAACCCAACAGCTTTAAAATGGATGAGAGGTAGCCATTGTGAGGGGTCCTGATGGCAGGGTTTCATATTCTGATTTATAGCACAACAGTGCTTAGCGTCTCAAGGTGCAGATAAACGGGACGGCTTGCTTGGGGAGATGTCTCACCCCTCCACCTGCAGCATTTCAGCTCCCTTTCGGACTGTAACTACACCGTCTTTACAGTATTGCATTTCTCAGCCAACTGGATGTTCTCTCTGTGGTCTGATTTAGTGGCCATGCCTTGCTCTGGTGTTTCTGCTACGCTGTACTAGCTTAGCCGATGCCATGTTCAATGTTATCACCGCTACACCCACTGCTGGGGTGGGTTCTCCCCTTAAATCTGCTGGCATTGGAGCCTAGTCCCAGGACAGCCAGAATAATCTGGTTGGGTTTTTTAAAGAAAAAACTATTCTGAAGTGTTGTCCTAAATCTGTCCTGCTCCCAGTGTACATTTAGCTGCACCATTTTGGCAGCATGATGTCTGAAGTAGCTTGCACATTGCAGAGCTGAGTGCGCAGAGCAGAGGCAGCAGCCGCCTCTGAGGGGAATGGGGACGCACAGCCTGTACCTGTACCCTGTGTCTTTGGCCAGGACTGGACATACAGCCGCAGCCGTAGCTCCTTTGGGTGTTCAGGTTGTGCTGAGCCAGTACTGAGGCTTTACGGCGTTGTGTCTGGAGTAAATCCACATGAACGTGACGGTATTAAGCAGAATTTGGAACATAGCACTATGGAGAATCATAGAATCCTATCACAGAATCATGGAATGCTTTGGGTGGGAAGGGACCTTTAGGGTCACCCAGTCCAACCCCCTGCAGGGAGCAGGGACAACTTCAACCAGATCAGGTTGCTCCATCCAACCTCGCCTTGAATGTTCCCAGGGCTGGGGCCTCCACCACCTCTCTTGGCAACCCATGCCAGTGTTTCACCACCCTCATTGTAAAGAATTCCTTCCTTATAATCCAGTCTAAACCTGGTTTAGTTTAAAACCATCGCCCCTTGTCCTGTCAGAAGAGAGCCATCAAATCCCTACAGCTGTTACCTTCATTTGAGAGAAAGGTTGTGTTGCTGGGAGCTCCTCTAAGACAAAGCCGAGTGACAGGGTAAGGTCTTCATAGTTACAACATCCAGAGCTGAATCCATTTCTTGATTAAAATAACACTCAGATTGCTACGTCCATGGGGCCTTCACATCGACCCCTTTGTGGTGCTCAGACCGCTGGGTCCATCCAGCAATTCCATACCTGCAATGCGCTGCACCACAGCCTGAATTCTTCCTAAGGGGGAGCACGTCTGTCCTTTCTCAGCATGGGGGGAGTTACGAGTGGTCACCAGAGAGCTAACATTCTCCGATGGCCCTGGCCAGCGTCCACACTACAAATAATCACCTTGGCAGCCAACAAGCTATGCTCTCACTTTTGATGTCCTGGGCAGCTACAGTTAAAAATGCCATTGTGCTTAAAGGGGTTTGCTCATGGCCAGGCGTCAGTTGCAAAAGACTCAAACTACGCCTCAAAACAAGGTGGCTGAAGTTTTAACACAGTCGCACTGAGAGACCAAAGAGCGTGGTGGCAGAACCCCTGTGCCAATGCTCTCATCTTTGCCATCTCGTGTCCTGTTACAAGCATCACAGTGGAAGGGTTTTGCAAAACCTTTGGTACAGTCACAGCGGGGGAAGGAAATTCACGCCCAAGTATAATAAGAAAAGTGGTTCCTGTTCTTGAATTTATGTACACATTTTAGCTTTTAAAATCTGTTGTGCAGAATTTGTACGTAAATACTAAAACCTCCAAGTCTAACTATCCAGCACCCGCTGGTGTCTCTACCCTTCTATTCAGGAGCAGGAGCGAACTGTTTTGCTTGCCCAATAACGCAGTTACTCAGAAACCGAGCAACGCTTGCTCGTGGCCTCCTTCCACTCACACCATAGCCTGTCTTTGGCCGTTTTGTTCTCCTGGTGAAATTCCATCTGGTCATAAAACCAAGCCTCCCTCTCCAGAGGAGGTGGCATCAGACTAAATCCTACCGTGTAACCATAACTAGGACGCAGGACCCAAGTCAAGTACGGCCCCCGAGCGCCTCAGGTAAATCTTTAAGAAACAGTTTCAAGTCAAAGGGGAAATAGCTGAGAGTGCAAAGCACTCATTACGGCAGTGGAAGCCAGGAAGAGCACAGGAGTTCTTTACTAGATGTGCTGAAGAGAAAGGCAAGGGGTCAAGGCACACCTAAAAAGAGGGGGGAGTGGGTAGACAACAAATTCGTGTACAAAAGCTTGCATGGGACCATGCATTTGGAGACAAGAAAGCAGCTTGAAGTTCATGAAGAATGTGCCTTCACAAAAGAGGGTAAATCACTAATAACTGGCTGTCTTTAGCCCCATACGCCGCCCATGCTCAAATGGTGCCACCTTCCCACTAGTGAAACATGACGAAGCCACCAGCACTCATTATGTCTTACCAAAGCCTTAGGTAATTGAGAACACAAAATAAAATACTGCTCATCCCTTGTCTTACAAACCAGGATAAATAGCACAAGATGAATCAGAAATCTTTATGGAGTTCACATGCGCAGGTGGATAAACAACATGATATAATCCCCAGGGATGCTACTTCCAGCCCTCAGGCACTCACCAGGCCAAGCAGTAGAGGCTCCATGTTCAGTTCCACTTCCCACCAGCACTGTTTCGAGGTTGAACATCCAACAGCCCAGCTGAGTAAAATTCAGGCTTTGTTGCTCATTGTATGCCCCCACCTCTGCTTTCTTTAGCTCATCAGAAGAGGACAATCCGTGCCCTACAGCCCCTGAAGGCTACAGTCACAACCATCTCCGAGGAGTGCACCCGGCAGATGCTGGCACTGCAGGAAAAGGAGAAAGATGAAATAAATAAGTTAAAGCAAGAGAATCGGCGTTTGCTGAAGTTCATTGACAACATGAAGGAAGAAAAGAATTCTCTCCAGACTCAGGTAAATTAGACAACGACGAGTCAAAGGTTTCCCAGCTTCAGGTGGATGTGTTTTATACACCCAATCCCTTCCCTCCCAGCCTCTTGTCCTTTGATGCCAGTGGGAGTGCTGGAGCAGGCGCTGAACCCCTGGCATGGTTACGATGCTGGATCTTGGTCAGCTCCAGGGAGCGTCCTGTTCTCCTGGGACAGGCTCTGCTGCTGCTGTCGGGAGTCTTTGCTTGTACCTCTTGTCCCACCCGGCTCTTCCAGTGTCATCTTCCCAGTACTAACATTTTAAGTTCTTATGCAAAAGTACATGCACTCTTTTACAACACTGCACTCCTGGCATCTTTAAATCTGTATCAGCCATCCTACTGCTGGTGCCAGCACGGTGATATCTATAGGCAAGGTCAGCGAAGTCTTTCCAACTGAAGTTACCGCTTTATATGGTTCTTGAACAGCTTTGGCTGCTCAGGCTGAAAGGCCACCACTGCTGGAGAGGAATGGGAGCAGGGCTGCTGCACAAGAAAGTATGAGCCAGGAGCTGAGGGTGACTGCCATGCAGTCGGAGCACCACTGAGCAGGGCATGCACCCGCAGCACCAGGCGAGGTGCTGGTAGCAGCAGTTCCAGACAAGGTATTTAAGGCCAGGGAGGAGGAAGCGAGCACTCAGAAGCAGCAGGGGATAGGGCCAGAGCCAGGACTGGAGGCAAAACTGCAGCAGACATCCCAAGGGGCCCATCCAGAAGAAGAGTGACCTACGACATCAGTCCAAGGGCCAGTTAGGATACAGAGACAGGACTGGAAGCCGATAGACCTGCAACATAGCTCAGCAAACACCAAAAGCTTCAACCTGAGGCTCAGGGTCTTTTTGCAGAGGTGATTCCTGGTGGAGCTGACCAGTGGGGCTGGCTGGCTGAGAGGAAAACCAGTGATCCACTGGTGGATGAGATCCTTGGCTGCGGGCAGATGGTGTGTGGGTGGAGGGTCCAGCTGAGGCTGATGAGAACAACTAAGGTTCTTGGGGCCCTGACAGCTACTGTAGGCAATTCAGGAACTATCAAAGAAGCGTTAGTTGGAAGGAACGTCTTAGAGTCTCCAGCCCAACATCCCACATGAAGCAGAGCTGCTGCCTATGTTCCATCGGATCAGCCATGAGCTTGGCTGGCCCGAGTTTTGAGGTCCTCCACCTCCCTGGGCAGCCTGTTCCAGGGTTGTACCATCCTCCTGGTGAAAAATGAGCAGGAGGAAGAAACAGCTTGTCCTTGTCAGAGGACAATCCTGCTGCAGTCAGAGCGGTGACAGCACCATGAGGAGCTCTACCTGAACTTGCCTTCATCCACTGGTTTAAGTACTAAGATTAAGTGGTAAAGGTGCAGAAGAACAAGCTTCAGGACAGACTGTGCAGGCTCCTTATTCATCTAGCTAGTGCCTGGTGAGCCTTAGAGGCTTTGGTTTTGCTGCTAGATCAAAATGCTCATCAACACCTCTTCCATTGGCAGTCCTGGAGCTAGGCCAGTTCCACTTGTTGGGTATGCACGGGCCCCAGTGCTCCCAGGAGCCGCAGAGAGCCTTCTCTGAAAGGAGCAGCTGAGAATTTATGTGAAGTTACCCAAGAATAGAGCCCAAATCCAAAGTCTCCTTCAGGCTACTCAAGTTTTGCAATTTGGGTGAAAGAGGTTGGCAAAAATAATTCTGCTAAAACCAAAATTCCGTTTTTGAGGCAACACTGAAATCTTCTCGCGGTGGTGCGGGTCGATACTCAAAAATTCCTCAGAAAGAACCACCTAAGCTGCTGACTCGTCTGCTGGTGGCAGCGTGGTTGTGGCTACAACGGCGTAGGGCCACGGGCACGGTGTTGCTACAGAGGGCTTGCGTTTTTGTGAGAGTAACGGAATTCAGGATTCTCATCAGAATCAGACCGGAGTCTTCTGAGCAACAAGTAAACCATCTTGATTCCCTCCCTGCTGGCAGACAGGCAGGCGTGGCAGTGACAGGGTGCACTCACATGATGCGATGCACGCTGTGGCAATGAGCTATGGTTTTACACATAATCCCAGCTCTTAGACTTCCAGATTTCTGATGGGTTTACTTTGCTACTAATTTAAGATGCAATTGAAATTACAAATTGCCACAAAAAATTAAAAATGCAGCACAAATACAATCCCGTGTTGCCATCCAAGATACGTTTCTGGCACCAGTTCCAGTGGAGTAAATTGAGAAGTGGGAGCATCTTTTTTTTTCTCCTCCTGAGTGACCAGCAACAGGGACAGAGTAATGTGCTGGAAGGTTCTCTAGAGACAGGCTTCCAACAGAGAAATAGTGTAACTCAGATGATGAAATGTGTGCAATTCACTCTCTAGAAGACTAAACACTCAGATCCCAGAATCCCAGAATGGTGGGGGTTGGCAGGGCCCTCCAGAGATCACCCAGACCAACCCCCTTGCTCAAGCAGGCTCACCCAGAGCAGGGTGCACAGGACATCGTCCAGGCAGGCTTCGAATATCTCCAGAGAAGGAGGCTCTACAACCCTCCCGGCAGCCTGTTCCAGTGCTCTGTCACCCTCAAACATGACATCCACCCTTAAGGTATTTGTACGTGTTGATGAGATCCCCTCTCAGCCTTCTCTTCTCCAGGCTGAACAAGCCCAGCTCCCTCAGCTTTTCCTTGTAGGGGAGATGCTCCAGTCCCCTCATCACCTTTGTAGCCATCCTCTGGACTCTCTCCAGTAGCTCCTCATCTTTCTTGAACTGGGGAGCCCAGAACTGGACACAGATAGAGCACTTTTTTGCACACTACACCTGAGTTTGGGGTCTTCTGTCTTATTTCCACCCAGTCCATCCTTTTCTACAGTGTTGCCCACTCTCCTGCTCCCATTTTTTCCCATTTTGCTCCCCTTATCCCACCCTCTGCTCCTTAGTTTCCGTTCCAGACCCACCACACCAGCCCCCGAGTTCCCACCCATACCACGCTCCTGACTGATTCAAGCCTCTGCTTCCTGCAGGTGGAACATCTGCGGACAAGTGTAGCCGAGGAGTATGCTCGCTATCTCAACGAGCACAGTGCCCACAAACTGCTGCTAGCAAAGCTGAATGAGATCCATAATGAGCGGCTGGACATGGCACGGCACCAGCTCCAAGGTAGAGAAAGTGGTGCTCTGTAAGAGCCGCTCCTGCCCAGGGACCCAAATGTGCAGCCCTGGGTACAGCATATCAGGGAAAATCCAGAAGATCTCTGAAATAGCTTCTGACACGTTTCGATTCCTAGAAGTTAGACAAATTCATGGCCAAAAAGTCCATAAACAGGTCAGAAAGGGAATAGGTGGGGTTGTACCTGACGGTCTGATCCAATTCAATAAGTCACTGCTCGTGTTCTCACGCACTCTTGCTTAGTGCTATGGGTAAACTGAAGACAGGAGCTGCCCAAAGCAAAGGTTCCCTGTGGATGTTGCCTCCAGTGCCAACTGTCAGCACCCAGCCACAGCTGCCAGCTTTGTGCCTGTCTGCGGAGAAAGCTGAAACTGCTGAGATTCAGGTGGCATAAATACCTGGCAGAGGTGGCTCTGTTGATCCACAGCCTGGTGGCCGGCACCCATGGTGCTACTGCTTCCTACTCACTGGCTGTAGCCACCACATCTGTGACCCCTTCCATGAATCAAAAGCAAGCCCGAGCCTCCAAACATGCATGGGTGCACACGAGAGGGGGCAGGACAGCAGGTGGGAGTCATAGAATGTTTTGGGTTGGAGAGGACCCCTAGAGGTCATCTAGTCCAACTCCCCTGCAGTGAGCAGGGACACTGCTAACCAGATCAGGTTGCTCACAGGCCCATCCAACCTGGTCTTGAATGTTTCCAGGGATGGGGCCTCCACCACCTCTCTGGGCAACCCGTGCCAGTGTTCCACCACCCTCATTGTAAAGAATTTCTTCCTTATATCCAGTCTAAACCTACCCTGGTTTAAAACCATCACCCCTTGTCCTGTCACAGCTGGCCCTACTAAAAAGATTGTCCTCATCTTTCCTATAGGCCCCCTTTAAGTACTGAAAGGCCACAATCAGGTCTCCCCACAGCCTTCTCTTTTCCAGGCTGAACAACCCTGACTC
>NW_009260400.1:2824158-2829434 GCF_000687185.1 Egretta garzetta | reverse complement strand
TGCCAGTGAAGACTGAGGCAAAAAAGTTGTTGAGTACCTCAGCCTTCTCCTCATCTGCTGTTACCAGCCTGCCGGTCTCGCTTATCAGCGGGGGTACACTCTCTTTAACCTTCCTTTTCCGGCTGATATACCTGTAGAATCCCTTTTTATTATTCTTTGCATCCCTAGCCAAGTTAAGCTCCAGCTGCGCCTTCGCCTCCCTGACCCCATTCCTACACAACCGGACCACTTCCCTATACTCTTCCCAGGATGCCTGTCCCTGCTTCCACTGCCTGTGCAGTTCCCTCTTCCTCCTTAGCTTGACCAGCATCTCCTGTCTCAACCACGCTGGTCTCTTCCCTTCTTTGCTTGATTTCTTACACCTAGGGATCGATAGCTCCTGCGCTCTGTGGACCACTTCCTTAAAGATCTGCCAGCTCTGTTCTGCTCCCCTGTCCCTGAGGGCCGTTTCCCAGGGAGTCCTACTGACTATCTCCTTGAGGAGCTGGAAGTTGGCTTTTCTAAAATTCAGGGTCCTGACTATACTCTTTGTCCTTCCCATTTCCCTCAGGAGCGTGAGCTCTACCAGCGCGTGATCACTGCAGCCCAGGCTGCCTCCGATCTTGACATCTCCGACGAGCTCGCTTGCATTGGTGACCACCAGGTCCAGTATCGCATCCCCTCGGGTAGGGGTGTCTATTACCTGGCTTAAGAAGTTGTCCTCAATGCATTCGAGAAACCTGCTGGATTGCCTACAGCTTGCCGTGTTGGTTTTCCAGCAGATGTCGGGGTGGTTGAAGGCCCCCAGGAGGACGAGAGCCTGCGAGCGCGAAGCCTCCCGGAGTTGGAGGAAGAACGCTTCGTCAGTAGGCTCCTGTTGACCTGGCGGCCTGTAGTAGACACCAACCACGAGGTTCCCTTTGTTGCCTCTCTCTCTGACTCTTACTCATAAGCTTTTGACCTGCTTGTGGCTATTCTTCAGGGTCAGCTCTTCGCACTGTAATGATTTCTTGATGTAAAGGGCAATGCCTCCGCCCCTCCTTCCTCACCTGTCCCTTCTGAACAGCCTGTAGCCATCAATAGCTACATTCCAGTCAGGGGATTCATCCCACCAAGTTTCTGTAATGGCAATCAGGTCGTAGCTTTCTAGCAGCACGATAGCTTCCAAGTCCTCCTGTTTGTTTCCCATGCTGCGTGCGTTTGTATAGAGGCATTTCACCTGAGCTGTTGGCCTCATCACCTTCATAGCAGAACACCCCTCATTTCCCTTGAGGTGTTTCACGGGCATTTGCTTGTTGGCTCCTACTACCTCAGGAGCCTCCAGCTCACCTCCGCCAGACTTCAACTTTGCTGCAGCATCCCTGGCACGCTGCTGGGCAACAGGTTGAGGGCTCATACTAGCCCCCTGTCCCTCTAGCCATTGCATATCGTCCCCTAGCCTGTTTCTGGCAAGCCCAATAGGTTCCCCCTCCCCCTTTGCATCTAGTTTAAAGCCCTGTCAATGAGCCCTGCAAGCTCCTGGGCAAAGACCCTCTTTTGCCTTTGAGAAAGCTGGCTTCCATTTGACGCCAGCAAGCCTGGTGCCATGTAGGCCATCCCATGATCAAAGAACCCAAAGTTGTGGCGCTGCCACGTTCTCCTGGATGCACAATTCTTTAATAACAACATGGTCCACACCCACTCCGCTCTCGCTGATGCTCTGTATGGTTACACGGTCTAATTATTTAGAAAACTGCGACTTCACTCCCGTGGGCCATTGTTTAATCGCTGGCTGTTGTTTAAAGACATCAAGGGTGAAGATGTGGTGAAGTTAACTTTGGCCTTAAAGATGGCTCGGCAGGACCTCACAACATCCCAGGTGAAGCTGAACAAAATGACAGCAGACTATGGAGATGTTGTGCCCAGGAGAGATTTTGAATCACTGGAGAACAAATACTCCGATTTACTGCGGGAGGTAAGTGTAGGCTCCTTGTTTTCAAGCTATAGAACAGAAATGCAAACCTAATGTGATGCTTTCGTCTGCAGGTCAAGACAGGGACTCGACCAACCTAGCGCTCACCTACAGGCATTTCTGTGGGCTTTTGTAGATATGTGAAAAGCCACGGCTGTCTAATCCTCAAAGCTCCCTGCCTATTGGAATCTCACGCTGCCGGAGCACTCCAGATCAGCACACCATCACAAACCCTTAACACCAGTTTTAAATGAATTAACACAGTAAAAGCAATAATGGCCCCCGGGCAGCCAAGAGCCCACTGGTCCCAGCTTGAGAACTGTCCGAAGTCATCGTTCATAGAAATACATCACCAAGGTTCACCTCACACACATTGCGCGGTTCTATCCAAACCATGGCTCACTGAAACTACTGCTGGGCTGCTAACGCTTATCCCTCAGCCTGGGGCTTGCCTTTTCCAGCAGCGTTAAACAGCTGCTTTACCGGAACTCCAAGGTCATCAACCCAACTGTGGGGGTGATCGATGCCTCTTCCAGATGAGAAAGAACTGAAGTAGGTTCCTCGTGTCACATCTGTTTGCTGTATTTTCAGGATAAAATAAGAATAAGTTCGCTTGGCTTGCACTGGAGATGTGCAGGAGCCATGGGCAGGGGTAACACGTGCCGGTGGCTGGGATGGGGGCAGCTTCCAACCCTGCAGCGGCAGGGTGGCGCGGGGGGATGACAATGAGAATGGCTGGCATTCCACCACAGAGCCAGGGCTCAGCCGCGAAGAGGGGTGGATGAAAACCTCCCTTACGGCAAAAACCTACCACCAGCCTTCGCGCTTCTAAAAAGCAGCTCTGGGCTGGCTCAGGCACATTTGGGCCATTGGCAGCCCCGTTCCAGCCCCGACCGACAGCGCAGCTTGATCCACTGTTCATATCCCTACATCGTGGCATAACAAATACAGGCGCAGCCCTCAAAACCCAGATGAGAACTGTGGGTACCCCTGAGTCACGGTGTACCTTCGTAGCAGTAGAGCAAGGATAAATCATACAAAAAGGAAACGCTTTCTAAATAAAGCACAGTGGCTGTGAAGGGGACGCCTGTAAAACTGTCTAGAGTAACCCCTGAGGTTTCTCTTGCTCTCTTCTAGTGATTGAGATCTATTTTTAAACACAAAACCAGGTACAAAAGGGTCATTGACGTGTTTTGTCAGGCGTGTTTGTAAATGGTAACAATAAAATTTAAGAAATGACTTCTTTTTCTTCCCATTGAGAAGCAATTAGCCAGGGACAGCTCTCTGTAAGTGTGCAGCCTACACTGGCCACTCACCGGAGCGGTCTGATGGCAACAGAAAACCTCTGTCAGTTTGTTGCAATCCTCCTTTCCCCACCCTCTAGATGAAGACTCTGCAGAAGGATCTCAATCAGCTCCGTAAGGACCACGAGGCACTGCTGGGAATCCAGGCGGAGACCACAGAAGAGCAAGACAACCTCCGCGCCGAACTGCAGCGAGTTCAACGCAACCGCACGCCCCGGCCAAACTGGGCCAAGTGTTCAGGTGCCAACCGCACCAGGCAGCCGTTTGCTGAGGGTGGCTCCATCTTCAAGCACTGTGCTGTGCTGCATTTCTTGCCTGCAGCGCTGCATTTCCCCTGGGTCTTTCAGTGGCAGGCTGCAAGCATGGTGCTTGCAGGGCATCCCACTCTGCCGTAGGCACCTTCGGACGTGAAGCGACTGCCTCGAGGGCCGTATCTATCAGAAGGCTCCCTGGGGGTTTTGCACTAAACCAGCATGCGTGGGCGCGTTCTCCTCTTCTGACAGCTGGGTGTCTTCCTGCAGAGGTGATTCCCGGTGGAGCGGAGCGGTGGGGCGGGCTGGCCAAGGGGAAGAGCAGCGATCAGCTGGTGGATGTGCTTCTGGAAGAAATTGGAACAAGAATGCTGCGAGAGAGAGACATCTTCCCTGGATGGGTACGCATAAGCTTTCTCCTCTGCTTGTTCCCACTGGGAATAACTGGCAATAAATACCCATTAGCGAGGTGGGAGAACTGCTTTCTTTGCTGGCATCTTCAACATTCCCCTTCCCGTTAGCATAATTACCAAAATGTTTAAAACTAGGGAGACTCGGGTGGAACAGAAAAGCAGAGACTGAGTGTGAGCAAACCGAAGGCACGGCTGAAGTAGCCGGGCTTTGCAGTGATGCGGCAGATGTGCAGGTAGCACTGAGCTGGGGCCCTTTCCTAACGCCCCGCTACCCGGCTGAGACAGATGAACGGCTCCCCACTGCAGCAAAGCCTCAGCTTTTTTCCTGTCCTGACCCCGGTGCTGGCTGCAGCAAGAAGGGGGCACGCAGCAGAGCAGCCCTCGTCTTCCCCCAGGTTCATTCTCTGCTGATGAGATAAACCCAAAGCACTGGAATGACTACAAGTAAGAAGGGTGATGGCGTAGTGGGGAATGACTCCTTTTGGTGGCATCATGAAGCTCATTCAGCTCATGCTGCCCCAGTCACTACACCTCAGCCTGTGGGGGAATCAGGAAGCAATTACAGGTACAAGGAGACGCTGCAAGGATTCTCCACATCGTACCAAGCGTAACTGTACCCAAAAGCTTTCTCGGGGACAGAGTAGCATTTCTTTGGTCCTTCAACGTCCCTTCTGCAGCCTTTCCAGAAGCTTGGACTGTTTTCCCCTGCCATTCCTGGAAGGTATTTCCAAGGAAGATCTTTCCTCTTCTATTTTTGCTGGGCAGAACCTCTCACCCAGCCTCATTTTTTCCGCCCCAGAGCACTCAAGACACGTCACAGAGGTGCTGACCCACACAGATGACTGGTTTTAATGGGTTTTGATGCTGAGAATGTAGCTTTGGGTCTGCATCACTGCCAGCGAGGCGCACGCCTTACCTGTACCTGTGTTTCTCTTCCATTGCTTAGGGCAAAGGTGACAGGGTGCCTGTGTACCTGAGGCATGAAGGTGAAGTCAAGAACAAAAAGCTGACCAAGAAGGATGCCGTGAACATTCTAAAGGATGTCTGGAAGGAGAAAATGGCGCAAGAACAGCAGGTTTGTCCCCTTTCCCTTCTCCACAAACAGCGTTTTCTGGCACAGTTTGGGAAGCCAGGGTCTCACCTGCATCCTGCCCGGCGTTCCAGGAGAACTGAGGTGCCTAAAGCATTGCAAGCACAAACTGTCCCAGCTGGGGGTAACACTGCAGCTGACTGGGCTCCCCAGGGCTCTGGCTGATGACTTTGGATGAGGCAGCAGCTCTCTCCCAGGTCTAAGAGGCTCCTACAGCCTCCGCTGCCAGCACAGCTGAGCGCTCGTTAAGCAGCCCACGCCCAACCACCACAGCAAAATCAGCACCCG
>NW_009260400.1:2821503-2824031 GCF_000687185.1 Egretta garzetta | reverse complement strand
CTCAGAGGCTCCTCCAGCTCCCGCTGCCAGCACAGCTGAGCGCTCGTTAAGCAGCCAACGCCCAACCACCACAGCAAATTCAGCACCCGTGCCCATGCGAGAGAGGAACAGGAAAAAAGTGGAGCAGGGAGAAAAAAATAATACATATTGATAAATTAATTAATATAGAAGGGCTTTGATTTTGTTACACAAAAGGCAGAGAATTTCCCCCTCTTTGTCCAGGGTGGGCTGGGGCTGACAACCAGAGGCTGAAGGGGTGAGGTGCGGTGTTCTCTGCTGAGGCAGATGACGTGGGTGGCCTGTCTGTGGTGATACAGGACTCAAAAAGAGGATGAAAGTGGCCATTTAATTCATCCCACATTAGGGATGGGTACAATGCCCCCTCCCCAGACACTGGACAAGCCTGGTTACCGTGCCTCAGTCAGATGAGAGCAAACTGGGGAGCAGCAGAGCTGCTCTACAGATGTCTTCTCTTGAGCTAGAAACCTAAGAACATCTCCGAGATCAGCATTAAATGGCTTAATGTTTCCTATGGCAGCTGTCTTGTGCTTTCAGCTTGGTTTCCTGGGGAGATAGGGTCACTGTAGTCACAGAATCACACAAAATCACAGCATAGCAGGGGTTGGAAGGGACATCGGGAGATCACTCAGTCCAACCCCCTTGCTCAAGCAGGCTCACCCAGAACAGGGTGCACAGGACATCATCCAGGAGGGCTTTGAATATCTCCAGAGAAGGAGACTCTACAGCCTCCCTGGGAAGCCTCTGCCAGGGCTCAGGCACCCTCAAAGTAAAGAAGTTTTTCCTCACATTCAACTGGAACCTCTTCTGCTTCCATTTGTGCCCATTGCCCTTTGTCCTGGCGCTGGGCACCACTGAGAAGAGTCTGGCTCCGTCCTCGTGACATCCACCCTTAAGGTATTTGTATGTGTTGATGAGATCCCCTCTCAGTCTTCTCTTCCTCAGGCTAAACAAGCCCAGCTCCCTCAGCCTTTCCTCGTAGGGGAGATGCTCCAGTCCCCTCATCACCTTTGTAGCCCTCCTCTGGACTCTTTCTAGGAGTTCCTCATCTTTCTTGAACTGGGGAGCCCAGAACTGGATGCAGTACTCCAGGTGGGGTCTCACTGGGGCGAGTGAGTGAGTAGTCACTGCCTGGCTTTACTTTTCTCCAGTAACTGCTTCCATTTCTCAACCCATGAGCCAAGCTCAGCTATGTCAGACATGCAGGTGGCGCCTCACGGATTCCTACACATTTCACAAAAACAGGTAGGAGATGAGAGACTTTATCAGTGGTCTCAGCAATAGAAGAGCTTTATTGTAAAAACTTGCCCACACTCAGAGAACGTTTTGGGTAGAAACTCTTTGAATGATCTAGTAACAGGGAAGATACCAGCCAGCCAGCCAGCGTGGGAATCCCCAGCAGCCAGAACCAAACTTTGCTTCAGTTCTGCTGCTTATGGAGTCCCTCACTTGTCACCCACAGACGGGCCAGCGATCCAGCCTTCCCGAGTTCTTTCTCAGCTACCTCCAGAAGAAGCACGGAGCTGCCGCTGCCATAGAATGGTCTTACACCCTCTACGAGAACATGCGACTCTGCCGATCAAACCACATCCTGAGCTCATTCTACGACATACTCACTGGGAAGGTAGGCAATCTCCGACCCAACACTGCTCCTCCGCCCTGGCAGCAGGCAAGGGAAGCCATCCTCTGCAAAGCAGCTTTGCCCCCCATTCCTCCCCCCAGAAAGCGTCACTTTTTCACGAGAATAAAAGTAAAGACTGACCCACACCGGGGAATCCTGTCTATGCAGCTCACAGCAGGCTCTTAGAGAGCTCCAGAGAGCTTCTAGACAAACCCATTTCTTTCAAACACTTCAGTCCTGTCCTATCTGCTCTCTCCGATGGCAGGCTTCTGTTTGCAAGAGGCTTCTGTTTGCCAAGCCCTTATGAGAGCCTTTAGCTCTCAGCAGGTCTTCCTGAAACAGCTCGTGGTCTGTTTCCATGCCGTGGTTGGGAAGATCCAGGCACAACCTCCAAACTGGAGCACTGCGTAGGCCCTGGCAGCAGCCTCACTCCCCGCTCCCCAGGGCTGGAGAGCCCTAGCGATGTGGCTACATGCTTCCATCTCCCGTAACACAGAGACATGCAGCCCCCCAGCCCTCTTGTACTCACCCTACTTTGGTCTTGCTTGGCGATGGAGAAGTGGCCGGGACCATGTGCCACCCTCTGGGCAGCAAGGCTGCCGCCATTCTGGGTATCCAGGGTGTGCATCTGCACCTGAGGGTTTAGCAGTTTATGTTACTGGCTGTGAACAGCCACCCCGCAAGCCACTGCGCTGCTTGCGTAATTATTTGTAAATCCCTAAAAGCCACTCAGGTAGAAGGTGCTTTAGAAGCGAGCATGGTCCTTTTACAGTTCTGCTTCCCCCCCAAAGATAGTCCAAGGAACAGAGTGGGCAGGCACTGACCTGGGGACCTTCCCTGCTTCACAGGTGGGTGAAGAACAGTACCATGCCCAGAACCGGCTCGTTTC
>NW_009260400.1:2816820-2821281 GCF_000687185.1 Egretta garzetta | reverse complement strand
GCCGGTCGCTTTCCGAGCTTGCAGAGGGAGCTGGCTGCCTGCGACATCTCCGACAGCGGATCCCTGACTGGCGAGCAGTTCAGGCAAGAGGCCAACCAGTGCCCACGCCTGGCACGCATTGGGCGGCATGATACGCCAAGTCTGTCTACTTTGCTTCTCTGCCAGTGCAGCCCAGCGAGGGGGCTTTGCTCTCTCTCAAATTCCTCTGCGGACAACTCTAGCAACTCTGTGCTTGATAACCTCAGCGTTAGGTTTAGACCAACATGAATGCTGCAGGTTGTGAGTAGCGCAGACATGGGGAGCTTCATGCACGCAGCAGGGCAGGCTGGCAGCCCCCACACCCAGCCATGGGGACAGGCGACCCTACACTGAGCCCCCACGGGCTCCGGTGGTCAGGCACAGGGCATTCTGTGCATTTTGCTAGAGGCGGTCAATCTTCTCCCGGGTAATCAATCAGCTGTGCCTTCTTAAGCGAAACTCTAAGCCCAGCGTTCCTTTGGGCCATGGCACAGGAGAGAAACACCAGCCATTTCCAGGGCATAGCTGGGAGCACGCGCTGGTACAGACCCGGTAACCAGCTTAGTCTTGGCTGCCAGCTCACCCCTACTCACGCTTGCATTCAGAGTTTCCCGCATGGCTTAGGATCCAACGCTCACCAGAGCCCTAAGCTCTGCCAAAAGCTTTACCCCTTTTTTGACATCTGAGAGCGCCCGTGCTTCTTGATATGTGAAAGCAATGAATTTTTGAAGATCTGGCCCCATGGAATACACACGCACACTGGTAGCCTGAAGATCAGCCGGCTGCACCAGCAGCCGTTGGGGCTCATCCTGTAACAGCCCACACATTTCTGTCCCTATTGCCTATCTCCATGCAGCACAGCTGTCAGGGAAGCTTTTCCCCTGAAAAGGAAAGAATCCATCCAAGAACTCGTGGATGCAAGCAGGTACAAGCTGGACAGCACTGAAGACCTCATTGACTACAAGTCCCTATTCAAAGAGGTAAGCTGCTGTTACTTAAGTTTACCTTTTGATTCAGATTAAGCCTAATTTAGGGCTTAAATTAGTTTTATCTGACTAACCAGCCTCATCCGACTAACACGGGTGCAGTGACCACCACAGGCTCTAACACCCCAAGGCCATTGGCAGACAACGGCAACTCAAGCTTGTGCCTTTCTTCCACATTTCCTCTCTTTATTTCCACTTTTCACATGGAAATCCCATTTCTGGGAGAGCTGAGTTACTTTAATACACACTGGGGGGCAGCTCCTACCCAGGCTGGAACACATGCTTGGTGCTAAGGCACCTCTAACTTCTTCCAGGATGAGGAGGGGAATGCTGAGCCGTTGGTTGCAAAGCTCAGGAGCCAGTATGTCAGGGAGAAGCAGGAGTACCTGGGGCAGCTGAAGGACAAGCTGGGGGATTTAACGTGAGTATGGAGGGACGGGGCCAGTGGGGATGGCAGATGAGGGCAGCGCGGAACCTCCCTGCAGACACAGGAGTGTCTGCGCTACCGGAGGGCCCCAGCCATGAATATAGCAGTAAATACCAAAACCTGGGTGAGTCCTGCTCTAGGAAACACTGCCCAGTCAGTGCCTGGCCCAATGGATTTGGGCATGGCAGGCAGTGAGCATAGAGGACTGGTTGTACCAACAGTCCTCTTCAGTAACTGAAATCCCACATCTTAACACTCCTCAGCTCTCCCAACCCAGCTGTGAAATCCCGTACATCCTCAGAGGTTGGGTTCTGAGGAGTGGGAAGAGTGAACAGGACTGGTCAGATTTAAAGAAATTATTCCACCTCAAAATAAGATAAACAAGAGGCAAAAAAAGGCCAGCGCCAGGCACCGAGGACGGATGGATGCCTGGGAAGTTAAGTGCTGTCCAGCACAGGCACTGAATTATAGGAGGGAAAATGGTTAGACTTTAATGGTTGGACTTGATGATCTTAAAGGTCTTTTCCAACCTAAATGATTCTAATGGTTCCATAACAAAGGATATCACAGAGCACAACAGGGTGAATTTAAGGTCTTCCTGGGTTATCCCAAGTCTCTCATTTCCTCACTTTGGTTTGAAGTTTAGCACTTGGCAGTCTTTATTATGTGCATATTTAAAAACCAAAGGGACGGCAGTAGAGGCAGAGATAACGATATCAAAAGACAGCTCTGCTCTGCAACTCAAGCAGGATGGATCCTCATGAATATACAAACAACCCTTTCACATGTCAGAGCACAGCAGTGACCGAGTCGTTTCTGAACAGAGAGGTGAGCGCAGATGATCTGAAGACCGCCTTCTGTACAATCAATCCCACCATCGATGATCAGATGCTGGATACCTATGTCGGCCTGGCTTACCAGGTCCGAAGAGGGCAGCCAGAGCAAGAAGTTGTCCCTGTGGAAATGGCCCTCGAGAGGTTGCTCACGGGAGACGTGAGAAGAGCAGGGCCCTCGCCCCAAGAGGGAAGCACAGCAAGCTTTGAAGGAGAGCAAGGAGACATCCAGTAGTAAGAATAAATGGCCTGTTTGATCTCCAGGTTTGGATACCAAGCCGAGAGTCAGAATTACTGCACTGAATACTTCTTCCCACCCATACAGATACACCTGGCAACCAGGTGAGCCAAGGAACCGTAAGGCCAATGGGCTCCATCCAACGTTGCAGCCTACATGGAGTCACCTCGGCTCAGACTTGCAGTGGGAGGTGGCCCGATCCCCAGAGGCTTCACACTCCCACAGCACTGGGGCGCCACGGGGTGTTGGGTGCTCTGCTTGGTGACAAAACAGTTGTGCTTCAACAGTCATGACCTGAACTACCATCAAACTCCAGGCTGCAGCGTGGCTGCTTCAGCCCCTTGGCCTTACGGTTCCTTGGCTCACAGAGGGAGGGTTTCAAAAGTGCGTTTGCAAAATAAGGGGCTATCAGCACCGCTGGAGTCACCCACATCAGGTTTGCCACCATGCCTGTCCCCAGGGAGACTTTGACCTTGGTATAGGTACTGTTGTCCTGTATGAAGTAACCTTGAAAGAAACTCCAGTAGGTTTAACCAAACTCTGAGCTGGAAAAGCAACACAAGCACAGAAACCATGAAATCTGTCCCTTCCTTCAAGGAAGACACTGCATGCTGCCACGGTTACTGCCCTTCCAACCGCTGCCATCAATTAATCTTTCCTGTTCATTTGTGTCCTCTCTATCCAGCACACGGCCCTCTCCAGGGAGGGGAATAAGGGTTCTGGAAACAAAAACCCGGCAGGAAAGCAGCTCTGCTATGGCTGTGCCTAAATTGCAGAGTAAGTGGTGCAAACCCAAGAAGCAAAACCTGTTCTTTCTCTTGTGACGTAAGTTTGAAAAGTAGAAAGAGGAAAGCTGACATGGGAAGATGCCTTCCTAGCACAGGCATCTCACCTTTGTCCTTCCCCAGAGGAAGGCATCGTGCAAAAGCTGATTGTGTTTGTAAAGTGGGAGGGCATCACAGCCTGCGTGAGAGCGAGCACCACCCAGATGTATGAGGCCCTGGGGATTTCTGCCTGGAATATTGCACGTGGTGCTGAGCGACTTCAGTACAAATGGCAAGATGCCAGGAAAGGGAGGATAAAAGGATTGAAAGGGAGATGCATTGTCTAGGCTGACCCAAATGCCTGGGGCATTCTGGAAGGAGGACTTGTAAATACAGCAGAATTCAATGTATCTAGAAAGAACAGGGAACTTCAACACAGGGAAGGCATCTGGTAGATGCACATCAGATTGGCAAAGCTTTTCAAGAAAGCCCTTGCTGGGGAGTACTGGGCTACAGAGAGCAGAAATCACTCGTTTTGCTTCGCCCCGAGGACTTCAGATCCCCAACAGTTAACTGTGCGTGGCAGTGCCAGGCACTGCTTGCTTTTGCCCTTCCAGTTTCATTGCTAGAATCACAGAATCATTTGGGTTGGAAAAGCCCTTTAAGCTCCCCAAGCCCAACTGTTCCCCTAACCCTGCCATCCCACCACTAAACCCTGGCCCTAAGCACCTCCTCTGCCCGGCTTTTAAATCACCCGAGGGATGGGGACTCACCCCCTTCCCTGGGTAGCCCCTTCCAGGGCCTGACAGCCCTTGCGGGGAAGGAATTTTTCCCAATGTCCAACCTAAACCTGCCCTGGCACAACTTGAAGTAATTTCCCCTCATCCCATCACCCATTCCCTGGGAGCAGGGCCCGACACCCACCTCCCTACACCCTCCCGTCAGGCAGCTGTAGGGAGCGATAAGGTCTCCCCTCCAAGTTTAGGACTTGAACAACACGTCCCTAAAAATCTTGAATTTAGTTAACCCTGACTTTAGCAACTCTAGTTCAGCAACTGGACACTGAACCCATCGCAAAAGAAGAGAAAGACAAGATGGGGAATCCGAGCTCTCCCCCTCACAATGTTCCCAGTGCAGGAACCCAGTGGCCAAGGAAGCTTTTGGCTGCAGATGCATCCCAGTGGCATGGCCGGAG
>NW_009260400.1:2806382-2816781 GCF_000687185.1 Egretta garzetta | reverse complement strand
CGCTCTTCTCCTTAGGAAAAGGGGGTTCCTAGGGTGCTTCAGCAGCACAGAGGAAAAAAAAGTTGGAAACTTCATTAGTACTTCAGATCACAATTTTCAAACTCTAAAGGCATGCAAAGCCTTGAAGACACGTGTGAACAGTCCCATAATGGCAGAAAATGTAACTTAAAGAGTACAAGGTTTGCAGTATGTTTGTTAAAAAACCAAAGATGTTTCCTTCTGAAAATCAAAACAAATCCCCTTCGTTGTACTAACAGAACTACTTTTAAAAAAAACCAAAAACCACTTGAAAAATGGCTGAGCTTTGTATCAGTGCTGCCTGCCAAGGGGACGGTCACCGTATTGGTCACCGCTTCCTTTAGTGTTGTGCAAAACCTGTTTCACTTGCAAGCGTTGCTGCCGAGAGCTGGGTTAGATTTCCAGGAGCCCTTGTTAACTGCCTGTAGTTTGGGGGAATTACACTGCACACACAGCTTAAGCCAGACTTGCGGTGGGATTTAGGACAGGCTTAGGATGGGGAGAAACAACTGGAGGGTGGCAGGCGTCCCGTGCAGCCATCAGACTGGCTGGCCTCCCCCAGGAGCCTCGGAAGTGCCTGCGGCGAGGGGACACTGGGGCTGAGCTTTGGCTCACCCCGATGGGACGTGCTGATGGCACTCAGCCCCGCTCTGTCCTGCTGGAGGATGCAAAACAGCAGCCTCGAGCCATCCCGTCTTCACAGGCCTCTGCAAATTCATTAATCGAAAGACTCAAGTCTAAGTCAAATCAATCAATTTAAAGGCCCAAGGTTTTCAAGTTCAAGACAGAGATAGGAAGGATTGGGGCGGGGGGGGAAATAAAATCTCTTAGTTTTTGTCAGAAACTGAATAAGCACTGCGTCCTACCTCGAGGATTGGAGAGTAGCTGAATAAAAGGAAACCACGCTAGCATGTCAGACTGCCGCTCTGGAAAGAAAAATGTGCAACAGAACATCCTATATCCACATCCATCCCTCCCAAACCAGGCATCATCCTTTCCCAGCTTGTGAATTGTTTTACAAAGTCACAGTCCTTTGCACCTGACATCCTCCCCTGTGGCCAACCTCATTCCTGGCATGGCTTAGGTTCACCATAAAGAGTAAAACCGTACACAACAGTTTCGCCTTGATTGTCTCCCTACTTGAGGAACACAAGGGAAGCCACAGGCAGAAAGCGAAGCGTCACTGTGGCTGACACCAGGAGCGGAACAGCGGGAACCAGCTGGGGGCGTCAGACACGCAGAGGATTGACTCACGCTTGTTACTTACAGAGCGGCCACTTGGATCTTGTGGCTTCAGATTGGGACACAGGACACCAGCACACACCCGTGCCCCCTGAGTGGGCTGACCTCTGCCGAGCAACTGGCAGCTCTCGGAGCTGTCCCCAGCTTCGTGGAGCAGCTCCTGGCACCACCTGCCTCCGCGGTGACTTTCTGGATACGTTCCTGTATGTAGAGCATGAAGAGGACAGCACCAGGGCTGGCAGAAAGCACTGGGGGAAGCGCAGCCTTACCCTGAGCGCAGTTACACCACCTGCAATGGGGTGGTTTGACCACAGGTGGCTGCCAGTTGCCTACCCAGCTGCTCTCTCACCCCCCCTCCTCCACAGGACAGGGGAGGCAAGATAAAGACAGGGAGATCGCTCACTGGCATGGTCAAACCAGACTTGACTTGGAGGAAGATTAATTTTTTGCCAGTTAAAAACAGATTAGGAGAGTGAGAAACAAAGACAAAACTAGAACGATCTTCCCCCACCCCTCCTCCTCCCCAGGCCCAATCATCTCCTCCCCGCCAAGCAGCACACAGGAGGAAGGGGGAGGGTTCAGCCAAACCATAACACTTTGTCTCTGCTGCCCCTTGCCCCACACGCTGCCCTGGTGTGGGGTCCCTCCCATAGGAGAGGGTCCTCCAGGAACTCCTCCAGCCCAGGTCCCCCCCAGCCAACCCACTCCTGCGCAGCCTCCTTGCCACGGGCCGCAGGGTGGGCACCACCTGGGCCACAGCAGGCAGCTGGCCTCCCTACGCTCTTCTCCACTGGCTCTGCTCCAGCATCTCCTCCTTCACTGGCCTCCGTCTCCGCAGGGTTGTTTCTCTTGCACTTTTCTCCTTACTCCCCCCTCCCACAGCTGCTGTGCAGCGGTTTTACCCTTTCTCAAGTACAGCAGCCCAGGCACCGCCAGGGGCCCTGATGGGCTCAGCTTCAGCCAGCGGTGAGTCCATTGAGGAGCTGGTTCTGACCTGGGGCAGGCCCCAGGCTCTGCAGCACCCCCCCCAAACCCCCTCCCCCCAAACCTTCCCATGTAAACCCAACCCACACAATTAACTCCAGCTGAATCAATCTCTCTCCCTCCTTCATCTACCAGGAAGCTTCCCCTCTAAATGGTCTTAAATTACTGCTTACTAATTGCCCATGAGATGCGATTTCTATATAAAGTAAATATAAAGTGCATTTTCCCATCTCAGCCTACAGCAGTAACGCGCTGTGGTCACAGATGGATTACGATCTACTCTTAACACAGCAGATCAGGCTTGCAGAAGGGGACAAGATTCCAGGTTTGAAAGCCCTTGCTCTAGAAAAATAGCACAGCTGTAACAAGGGTCCGCTTCTTCCCACGAGGGAGTCTGTACTCTTCTCCTTCGAGCACACAACTGGTTAGCACGAAGAGCATCAACACGTCTATTAGGAACATTTGGAACAATACAATGCAGTGGCCTTTTGGCTCCCTGGAATAAGCAGCGGTTGTATCACGCAGAATACATACAATATTTTATTTATCAGAGCTGTACAAGTATTCAAAGGTAACATAAAACATTCAGGAATAGTCAAATTACTTGTAATAATAGCTGGGGGGATCCAGTGGGCTGGCACAACAGCCCCAGCACAACCTGCACCATCAGCTCAAGAGAACATCAACTCTTTATTGCCCTGCTCATTACTGGTGGGAAACCACTGGTGGCAGAGCAGTTCCACGAGCGACCTGCAGCCAGCCTCAGCAAGCCAGCCCCCTTCCCACCCGCAGGAGCCAGCTCATTTTCAGGGGATCACTTTATTTCCACTCACAGCAACCGGAATCAGGAGCTTCCTGTACTCCAGCGGGAGGTACCGCTCTATCAGCACGTGCAGTGGCATCTTGTCTGTCACCAGCCCTTGCCTTTGTTTGGGAAGAGGAGAGCAGAGAAGAAACAGAGCTGTTAGCGAGAAGAGTTTTCAAAAAACTTTTTGAAGTTTTCTTGCAGCAAAACTTTTGCATTTAACAGCTGAAACGCTGCGGATGCTCATAACAGAAAAGCCACAGGGTTCTGTGTGCAGGCAACTGTCTCCAGCGACGCACTGGGTCCTGCCTACGGTGCAGGTGCCGGGCTTGCCTACACACGGGGGTGGACGAAGTGCATACTGGCTCCCCACGGAGCCACGTGTTTCCCAGAGTCAGCGTATTGGTCTATTCCAGCATATAAGCAGCTCATTGCTTTTTGAATTCACAATCTGCCTGCCACAGGATGTATTTTACCATTTAAAGACATGCACAGAATGATGTAATGGAAGCAAACAGCTCATTACCCAGCAGATTTTTTTATGTTCACAGTTGAGAGATGGTTGGTGTTTTCCACCCATGCAGGCCAGGTAGTTTTCCAGTCCAGCATTTTGCTGCCTGGCCTGAAAAAAATCAGCATCTCCTCATCTTGTAGAAAGAAAAAAAAAAAGCAGCATTTATTCACGCTGTCCTTGTGGAAGGAACAGAAATGCTGTTCTCACTCATCAGCCAACAACAATTCTGGATCCCGTTAGGAGGCAGCGGAAAGGCATAAGGACTTCCAGAAAAAGGTAAAACAACAAGTGCAGGGAAGCCTCAAACTGGGCCACCGCACCTCTCCTGTTCGTACTAATTTCAGCACACACCCATCCAGTGGGAAAACAACGATCTCCGGACCAGGACAGGTTATTTGTAAGCGACAGCACCAGCTCCATCTACACAGACCCATGCAGAGCGAGCGCCTTTAATCCCATGTGCCCACAAAATCCCTCAGGTGACTCCTGAAACGAGGAGCGATGAATTTGTTTCAGGCCCTGAAGAGTTCTACAGAGGGCTCCCAAGCCAAGAACAAATCCCTTGCGTTTCGGTCACAGGACAAAGTAAATTCAGTCATGAGATGAGGGAGCTGAGGGAGCCCGCAGGGAAGAGCAGTGGCAGAGGGGCTCTGAGAACAGTCACCCACACTGTCCGATGTGGGGGCTCGAAGAGGCAGCACTCAGGGGAACATGGGGGTTAGGAGAGGCCAGCCCTGGCCTGCCAGGCTGGAGGCTCCTTTTCCTGCTCTGAAGATGAACCGTCTGTCTGAACCCTGTGCATCATCTTTTGCAGCAGTGGGAAGAGCAGGGTTTCGCTTGGGAAGAGCAAGTCATTGAAACACACAGCAGGGCATATGAAAAGGCTCAGGGTATTTCAGCTGCGAGCGCTTTTAGCAAAGAGATCACTCAAGGATGCAAATGGTGCAGCCCAGCCTCGCACTTACTGTTACTGTGCTTTTTCTACTGCTGCCACTCATCTCCCAGCCACAACTGCTTCACTCTCCTCTTGCTACTCGCTCCTCAGATTCCTCCTGCACTCCCGAGCCCTCCTTGTTTCCTCTTGCCCCTCCACCACCTTCATCATGGAGCATAAAAACCCAAGTCCACGCGTGCCCTGGGCCAAGTGGCATCATGCAGATTAAATCACAAGATACCACCCTGTCTGTGGAAACCTTGGCAAGGACAGTCTTACCGGGCTATCAAAGCACCACTAAACACTGCTACAGGTTAATAACAACCACCCTCCCTTTACCTTCTCATGAGGACTTCCAGGTCAGCCATCTCCACTGTCTTCCTCCCTGCGTGGTGGCTGTAAGCTTCCAGATCGTTGCTTAGCTGCTTGAAGTACCTCTCAGAGCTGAAGGAGGATGGAGATAAATCAGGCGGTGAAGCGTGTGAACTTCTACAGGGCAAGATGCGCTACAGCCACCCACAGTGCAGGTCACAGCCTGCCAGGGAAAACGGCAGGAGGAGAAACTCTCCAGCCCACGGAGCAAAGCATGGGAGCCTGGACTCCCTGGAACTTCACAGCCAAGCTGTGAAACAGCTGTCTGTTCAACAACCAGAACCTTTCCCAAAATTCCCACCCATGCTTGAAAAGGGGTTAACTCCAAGTGAAAATTCAGACTGTTAGCTCTTAACGGTGACACTTTTCAAACAACCTGCAGGTTTCACTCATTACAGTAACAGTCTATGAATTCAAACAGCTGAGAAACCTAGATTTGGACACAACACTGCACAGCTGGAACAGCTTCACCCTATCCAGCACACTGACCATTCTCCAGAGCCATCCCGTTCACCGAGAGTGCTCAGGCTATCAGCGTGCTGCTAGCTGGAGCAGGTTGTGAATGGTGCAATTCAGGACAAAACCCAGAAGCTCCTGCAAGGTTGTGCTGGTCACAGATACCCCCGCAGTGCACCCCAGTGGCCAAAAGCACCCAGCACATTTCTGTCCTCATTTTAATAATTTTAAGCTGAGCAGGGAGGGCTGTCAGCAGCACTCCGGACAAGTTTGTTATTTCAGGAGAGAAAAGAATGACAAAAAGACTAAAAAGCATGGAAGGAGGAGCAGTTTGTTGCTGCTTACCATTTTTCGACAATTTTAAATGCATCTCTGGACACTGACATTTTCACGTAATGGCTAAATATGCTCTTTATCAAACTACTTGCTACTTCAGGCTCACGTGTTTTCCTCTGTGGTGCTCTCAAGCCCTTTGGAACTGGCTTAGCCCGCAGCGGCTGCAGGGGAGACCTTTGAGGGAAAGTGAAAATTCACACATCAAATGAACAAACCCGGGGGAGAGGCAGAGAACACCAGGCTTTGGTGAGTTTGGGCAAACCTTATTACAGAATCCCAGAATCCCAGCATGGCAGGGGCTGGAAGGGCCCTCTGAAGATCACCCAGCCCAACCCCCCTGCTCAAGTAGGCTTACCCAGAGGAGGGTGCACAGGACATTGTCCAGGCAGGCTTTGAATAGCTCCAGAGAAGGAGACTCCACAGCCTCCCTGGGAAGCCTCTGCCAGGGCTCTGTCACCCTCAAAGTCAAGAAGTTCTTCCTCCCATTCAACTGGAACCTCTTCTGCTTCAGTTTGTGCCCATTGCCCCTTGTCCTGGCGCTGGGCACCACTGAGAAGAGTCTGGCTCCGTCCTCATGACACCCACCCTTAAGGTATTTGTATGTGTTGATGAGATCCCCTCTCAGCCTTCTCTTCTCCAGGCTAAACAAGCCCAGCTCCCTCAGCCTTTCCTTGTAGGGGAGATGCTCCAGTCCCCTCATCATCTTTGTGGCCCTTATGCTGAACTGGAAGGCGTAGGAACTACCTCAAGCTCCTAATTCTTTCTCCCTCCCAATTCTTCAAAACCCTCATGCTCATGAAGCACAGTTTGCAAACAATCCCCATGTCATTACGGGAAGTAATCCAGTTTTCTGAGATAGGCACACTGGCCTAACGATTAATCAGCAAACTACAGCTCTCTCCAACACACAAATGCAGTTTTTCCCTGCATCCCTGTAGTTTCACTCCCCAGGAATGCACAGCGTTTGGCACATCCACAGGCTACCTCTGCACCTCAACAATTTCTGCCCGTGAACAAGACTCACCAGAAGCTCCTCTGCTGACACAATCTCCTTCCACAGAGCAGATGTCCACAACAACTTTTACACTGTCAGGAACGCTTTATTTAGTGGAGTTTTTGGGGGGCTTTGGTTGGTTGGGGTTTTTTTTTTTCCCTAAACAAAACTGTAAGTCCCAAAGGAAACTCCTACCATTTTCCATTCTAAAAACTGCCACACGAAAAAGGGAAGCGAAATACCAGGATTTGCTCGGCAGACAAGTGGGAAACAACAGAAAAGACCTGGAATTCAGGCTAATGCATGCAAAATCCGCATCCACAGACGGAGCGCATGAACCATTGGATTCTCTCTCCAACCCACCTGTATGTTTCTCTGTCAGAACCTCAGGGGCAGCTGGAAGGGATCAGCCCCAGAGATGAAGCAAGTCTAGCACTGAAAAAAAAGCCCCAGTCATTATTCAAAGTCCTCTGGGTTACTGTTTCCGTGCCTCAGTCTACCCGCCTGCGAGTGATTACGTATGAATGTTTGGTTCACAGGATCAGGGCAAAACTGAAGTTTAGCAACTGCACGAGACTTTGGCGTTTCTAAATGAAAAGCTCTGTGGCCCTAATCTGGGACAGCTGATCACAGTAGAACTGTGCAAGTACAAAGAGATTATTTTATAGCAGAATGCTTTAACCATGGCTCTCACATGGTTCTTACTCCACTACATCACCTAGAGTATTCCCCAGGCTTTACCCTGAGCATCACTATCGCAGGAGGCACACAGGCCAACGCACTGCAGAAAGTGCCAACAAACCATGCGGGTTTTGTGCAACAGCCTCTTGTAGTCTGGGCTCTGAACCTGTAATTACAATTGTCTGTTCTCTTGGCACAGCTCAAAACCCTGAAAATCTGTCAGTCTATTAACATCCAGAAATTCCTGCAAAGAACATGCATCCAAAGACCTGGCTTTCTTTTGTCAATGTGGACCAGCACGCTCTACAGAAGAAACAGTATTCAGACATTCCATATAAGTATATAAAAAAACAAAACAAAACAAAAAAATGACTCAGTGCAAAATCCCACAGCAAATCTGCATTCATTCAGTTCCACTTCAGCACAGTATCAAAGACTCCTTTTTCTATTTTATCAATGTTTTACTATTCGTGATTAGAGCAATCATCCGGCACCTTATGTAAGCATCATTCATCTCTGTCCACAGCCGTAAAGGGCACAAGGATTTGGTTTTATTGTTTATTCCTTCAATAAACAAAAATCTAGGAAGAAGTTCTTTACAATGAGGGTGGTGAAACACTGGAACAGGTTGCCCAGAGAGGTAGTGGAGGCCCCATCCCTGGAAACATTCAAGGCCAGGTTGGATGGGGCTCTGAGCAGCCTGATCTAGTTAGCGGTGTCCCTGCTCCTGCGGGGGGGTTGGACTAGATGACCTCTAGGGGTCCCTTCCAACCCAAAACATTCTATGATTCCATGAATCTAGAGTCATGGGCTAGAAAATTCCTCCTGTTCCCTGGGACCCACTGTTAGTGGTTCTGATGAAGCACATGGCTTCACCAAGTTTCTAGCAAAGAGGGTGACAAACATTAATTAATTTGGGTAACACAGAGGACAGGTTCACTTTCTGCCTCCAGGCAAGCTTCATTTTATACTCAGCACATGGCAAGAGCTTTAGGTTTCTAAAGTCATTACAAATACATCAGCTCATGTGATCAGTGTAACATAATCTGTAATTCCCCCCTCTCTGCAAGGGCCTCTGCATCCCATACTGGAGTCCATGGCTCCAGGGTAGCTTACCAGCTGAAAAACTCCTAGGAAAAGGTTTTGGCCTTCAGCACAAGAAAATATTACAAGAATGTTTATTGAAAAGACTTGAGGGATCCGATCTGCTCCAGGAGAGTCCTGACATTCACTTGACATAGCTCTTCATTCAGCTGCTGATGCAGTGGATGAACTGGGGACTCAGGACTGCTTACTCCCCACTACAGCTGATAAAGCACAAACCCACCGACAAGCTGGGCTCAGTGCTCTCCCCTGGCTCTTACACCCACACACTTCTACCAGGCCACTGCTGAGGGTGGCTCATACTTACTTGGGAGCAGTAGGTTTCGCAGGACGTGGAGTTGACAGCAGTGGCTTGTAGGCTGCAGCACGGACAAATGTGGGTGTCTTCATGGAAACCTCTAGGGAAAAAAAGTACTTGAGGAACTGCGCAGTATTAGAGGAGCTGAGGCAGAGATAGACAGGTGGTTTCAGAACCATGCTCCTGTGGCAGACTCCACCGAGATGGAGGCACCTTGGACCCTGGTGACTCACAAAAGCAGGACTCCACATCAGCCTGCACCTTCCATCACCTCAACCAGAAACAGATATGAAGCCTTAACAGCTCAGGACACATGTGAGTAAGGTCTGCAAAGTCCCCTGCAGGGGGAAACTGTACCAGCAATACATAGTGGACACGGTAAGAAGAAGCGATTAGTGCTTGTAGTGGGTGACTCTCTGTTGAAGGGTATAGAGGGACCCATCTGCCGACCTGACAGGCAGTGACGAGAGGTATGCTGCCTTCTGGGAGCTAAGGTTCAAGACGTGACCGAGAGGATGCCACAACACGTCAGGAGAACAGACTACTATCCACTACTACTATTTCATGTAGGCACAAACGATACAGAAAGCAGAAACATGGGTAAAATCAAGTTAGACTTTTGAGCCCTGGGGGTACAAGTGAAAAATATTGAGGCCCAGGTTATCTTTTCTTCCATTTTACCAGTTCGAGGGAAGGGGGCAGCCAGAAATAGGCGCATAATGTACATCAACTCCTGGCTACATGGCTGGTGCAGTCGTGAGCGTTTTGCCTCAATGGGGCGTTTTTCGATGACTACAACCTGTTAGGGAGGGATGGGGTCCACCTCTCTAGGCGAGGCAGGGGAATCCTAGGCAGTAGGTTGGCCAACTTGGTACGGCGGGCTTTAAACTAAAGGACTCGGGGGTTAGGGTGCAGAGTCAGGTCACTCAGGCAATCGCATCCGATGGGGGAACAAGTGTGTCCGATGATCTCATCACCATTACAGAGACATGGTGGGACAACACGCACGACTGGAATGCTGCCATCAACGGCTATGTACTTTTCGGGAAAGACAGGACGATGAGGCGAGGCGGTGGAGTTGCTCTTTATGTAAAGGAGCAACTGGAATGTATAGAACTCTACCTGGGAGCAGATGAAGAACAAGTTGAAAGCTTGTGGGTAAAAATTAAGGGGCAGGCCAGCATGGGTGACACTGTGGTGGGTGTTTACTATAGACCACCCAATCAGGATGAGGAAGTAGACGAGGCCTTCTACAGACAGCTAAAAGTAGCCTCGCAATCACAGGCCCTGGTTCTCACGGGTGACTTCAACTGATGTCAGCTGGAAGGACCAGACAGCAAGGTGCGCACAGTCCAGCAGGTTCCTGCAGAACATCGACAATAACTTTTTGGCCCAGGTGGTGGAGGAGCCAACAAGAGGAGGAGCACTACTGGACCTTGTGCTGACAAATAAAGATGAACTGGTTGAGGATGTGAAAGTAGGGGGCAGTCTTGGCTGCAGTGACCATGAGATGGTGGGAGTGCCGGATTCTGTCTGGTGGAAGCAGATCAACAAGTAGGACCGCCATATTGGACTTTAGGAGAGCTAACTTTGGCCTCTTCAGGGACCTACTTGGAAGAATTCCATGGGCTAAGGCTCTTGAAGGTAGGGGAGTCTGAGAG
>NW_009260400.1:2796801-2804565 GCF_000687185.1 Egretta garzetta | reverse complement strand
ACATAAGAGGTTTCAGTTGAATATGAGGAAGAACTTCTTTACTTTGAGGGTGACCGAGCCCTGGCACAGACTGCCCAGGGAGGCTGTGGAGTTTCCTTCTCTGGAGCTATTCAAAGCCCTCCTGGATGATGTCCTGTGCACCCTGCTCTGGGTGAGCCTGCTTGAGCAAAGGGGTTGGACTGAGTGATCTCCCGATGTCCCTTCCAACCCCTGCCATGCTGGGATTCTGTGAACTGAACTCTATTTTCAGAGCTCCTGCAGCAAGCCGTGCCGCTGCAGCAGCAGGCAGAAGCCCAGCCCGCTTTCCACACATCTGGTCCGGTGCCACACTGCCGCACTCAGGCTGTGGCTCCACGGCACCCTGAACCAGCGCGACTGCCAGCTGCAGCAATTCCACCCACCCCACCTCCAGCCACAGGGCCGGTGGCTTCCCTCTTGCCTGGTCCAGCCCATCAGCCCCCGTGCTGGAGGGGCAGGGTATAGGAACACACACTTGGCACCAGGCTGCAGGGGCCAATGGCAAGGTTGACTGAGGCTCCAAGAAGCTGCAGCCTCTTTTCCCAGAGAGAACTTCAAAATCTGCAAGCTACCTCATTGCCACCCTGCTAAATCAGTGGCAAATTCTCCTGAACACAGGGACGAGGAGACCAACAAAATCATGTGACAAGGGTCAGTCTGTGAGCATCTTCCATATTCACAGATTTTCATAAATTCTCTCCAGCTAAGGCTCAGGTTACAGTCGGTACCTCACCTCTTCTCTGCTCTGAACTACCCATATCAGTTTCCTCCAAGCCTAATCAGCATCCTCTAACTTCACTCTCAAACTTCCTCACTTCTTAACAAGCAACAGCAGGAAAGAAAACGTTAACAGAATTGAAATACAGAGCAGCTTCCTATCTAGAAGAGGAGTGGTCACAGGGGCTCCTTGCCTGCCAGTTTCCCTTGCAAGCTGAGTGCAGCCCAAGAATCCAGCGATCTGGTAATGGTGTCAGCTTCACAACCCTTCCTGAGAGCTGGGATGCCTGCCCCATTACAGCGGACAAGCCCAATGACTAGAGGGAGGCCTCGAGTGCTACCGAGGGTTAAACTCAGTCAGGAGGCTCTCAGAGGAAGCAGGGCTGGGTGAACTCCGTGCTTCTTCACATTTACTTCTTTTGAAAAAGTATTTCTGTGTGCTGGAGGGACAGGGAGCAGGATGCAGGGGAAGACTAGTTATGCTGAGGTTTCCGAGGTAAGTTTTATGGCAAGAGTGCATATTTTTCATCTTTTCTTCCTACTTTTCTTGTCCAATGAGACCTGTAAGATGCTACTCTTACTGTCCCACCATATCAGCAGAGATCTCTTCATTAAGACCTTTCCATCTCTTCATACAGCTGTGTTAAAGATAAGTGTATTGACACGCTATCGCAGTCACCCTAAGAACACCTACAGCTTTCTTGGGGCAAAAGCGTACCAGTTCGGCTGTCATCCTTGTGCCCTCCACATTACACCAATACATTCAGGCACTGATATCCTCATTACAGCTGCATTTCCCCACAATGCCTCAAATCCTGGCAACTGGACTCTTTTAGGATGTCCTTAGTTCCGTTCTTTATTTCAGGGTATATTGTACTTTGAAAGACTTTAAGACCAGTCCCAAAAGACACCACTAAAACACACTCTGGGCATCCTCAAAATTTGGCCTTGACTGAAGAGAACTCAGTCTGATGTGTGTGTTCTTCCAAAAGGCATAAGCACTTGGGGCAACAGAGCAGACTGATGCAGTGTCTGAAGAACAGTTTAGAAACAGACCTCTCAGCTTTCTGGAGAGCCAGCCTGCTCTTTTGGTAAGCTGGAAAGGAAATTTGTAACTGCATGTACAAAATAGGGGGTTCTAAAGTAGGTTTTGAGTCTGGAGTCACATAAATGGCTGTGGAAACAGCAGTTCAATGCTAAGACTCAGAATTAAGTTAGGAGTCAGGAAGGAAAGAAGAACAAAATGGAGGATATGTCTATGTCACTGTATAAACCCATTTTGCACCCAGTTGTGTCTATTTGTGCACTTCCTTCACCCCAAAAAGTACAAGACGATCTAGGCCCCTGAAGCCCCTGATGAGCCAGTAACAACCTTGGCCCTAGGAACAGCAGCCAACAGCTTCCCCTGCACTATCTGATGGACTAAACATCTAATAATGTTACTAACCTACAGCATTCCTCAATCTATTGAGAGGTAACAGGGAAAAAATTCTCCAACCACCTTCTGCTACTGCTGCAATAGTTTTCTTACCTTCACTCTCAGGCTCTTCAGCTTCATCCTCAGCAGGCTCTTCAGCTTCATCCTCAGCAGGCTCTTCAGCTTCATCCTCAGCAGGCTCTTCTTCCATACCATCCAATTCTACCCTGATAGCCTGGTCCTCTAGTTCATCTGCTTGTTCAACAACTTCCTTTAATGATTTCATCCCAGATTTTTCAGAGGAGGAAGAAGCATGAGAACGCCTGCCCAGACTTCCAGCTCCAACACCTTTGGCAATCTCACTTTCTAGGTTTCCAAAACAGGAAAAATACATCACTGAAACAAGTATCACAGCCAAAATTGCAGAGCACTCATCAGAATGAAACCCAGCTTTCCATTCCTGCACTGGTGCCACCTATTGTATTCCTATCTTCAAGGATTAGGGTGTCAATACTCTAAGCTAGGTAAGCTAAAGCACTGATGCATCCTCAACTTTTTCCTCTGCTACATCTAGGCGTACAGAAGTCACACGAAAAAAATGTAGAGAAGCTCATGAGATCTGAGTGAAATTTTTATCTGAGCTCCTTTTAAATGAACTTCCTTTAGTAAGAACTTTTATCTCAAAAGAAGTCCTACCAAAGCCTTAGAACAGCACGTTGAACGCAGAAGACCCTGCAACTCAGGAAAAGTAACCTGGGAGACCCTGAGTTGCCAATACACTCGGAAGGTCTCCAAATTTTATCAATCTTTGCTTGATTTTGGAACTTCCACTAGTAAATTTTAATTAAAGATGCCTTCTGCAATTATCTATTTCTACACACTATTGCCAATGCGATTTTGGTTTCCATTTGAGCAGAACACAGTCTTTCAGCTTAACATGACGAAATTAGTTTGACATTTTCCTGGCATTTAGCCCAGATTCCAGACTGCAAAGAGAGTTAACAAAACTCTCTCCCAGCACTAACACCAACAGTGCAGCTTGAGAGATCTTTGGCATTAGAGATAGTCTTCAGTATTAGAGGGTGTCCTCACCAGCTTCAGGAGGGCCTTGGTGTTCAACACTGCCTTCTTCCATTCCCTCTTCTTCTGAAGAGGCCACTTCTGTTTCGACTCTGGCCTCCTGTGCCATAGTTATCGGCGATTCCACTTTTTTGGTCACTTTCTCCTCCAAATATTCAGAATATCCACTGCTTGCATGATGCTCTGCAGCTAAAATAGAGAATTCTATCATAAAACAAAACCCCCCATCAATCACCAGCACACAGTTTAACAACCGCCCAAATTCACTTGTGATAAGTAAACTCAGCAATAGCCATAAGCTATAAATAAGGGAAGCAGATACAGCTGAAAAACGCACAGCTTTTCCTCTGCTTGCTCTACAGCCACCTAATTAGGGTGCACATCAGATCCCAGCAAAGGGATTTTACTTATTGGTAAGCAGATCCTGGAGAACTGCCATCTCTACATCAATTCTTGCTTTTGGCGATTGTGTGAAGGGCTGATTTTTTTTTCCTTTAACAACACAGAGTTTGCACTCAGATTCTCCTCCCCATTTCCTCAGTTTTTCTGAACAATTTTGGAAGAGCTACATTGCACTACAAAGAGGAGAGGGCCTAGCAGTGGTTTTAACCATCCCAGGCAAGCCTCTAGCAGGCAGGATGGGGATAAATAAACGGACACATGACTTGCTTGCCTGTAAAAACTTAAGTACTCTTCAGTATCTGAAGTTCTCCTTTTCCCCATGTACTAAACCTGCAGTCCACGTGTCTGTTACCACGTAGCTCAGGAACCCACATAGGCAATTATTTGGAGAAGTCTTACTGGGAGCCCTCATCATACTGTCACCGGCTGAAGGGTTTGGAAATCTCGGCTGAGCCCAGAAGCTGTAAAAGTGGATTTTTACCATCCTCTCCAGTCACTGGGAGTTTTCACACAAGTGTAAAGGTCTTGGAAGCCCCAAGCCCCTGGGAAGGGGACATGGAAATTTGGCCAAAGGTGGTGCAAAAAGCAGTAATACCAATGTCACTAACCAGAACATTGGGCTCCCTATACCAATGCAGGGCAAAACCTTACCTGAAGTTAAGTGAAACATTAACTAGCTTTGGGGGGAGAAGCCAAAAACTCCATTCTACATTAAGACTGCCTAAGGCAGACAGGCACCACTGAATCTCTCACGCTACCAGGGAATCCCTGATGCTATCGACACATTCAAGTTTTAATTTGTACAGATTTTGTCGCCCATTGCCAGCAGCAACACCTCCCGGCGTTCGGAATAACCCACCAGCTGCCAGTGCCCGTTGCTCCTCTCTAGTTTCTGCACTGACAGACCAGGGAGCCGTTTTAATTTGTGTGCTGAATCATCTCCTCCATGCTGCTCAAGGCTTTTCTTTTTAAACTTCTTATACTTCACACCCATTGTCTTTTTTCCAGGCTGAGCAGTCCTTATCTTTAGTCATTCAACATACACAAACTGCTCCATAGATTTGATTAGCATTAATGGTAAAACTGTTTTTCTCTGCACCTTCTCTAGTTCTGTTAAATCTATTCAGAGACAGAGCAGTTAGAACTGCACGCAGCATTCAAAAGGCGAGCATGACAATCGTTCCTGCAGCAGCGCAGTGACGTTTTGTCATCTCTTCCTTTCACAGGAATGTTCTTAGCTTTTCTGACCATCCCCCAAGCTCTGAGCTGGTGTTCACAGAACTGTGACAATTCTGGAGTGGCTGCCATCAGTCTCGAGAGTGACATCTCATTAAACCTCACACTCCACAGGTGCACCCAAGTAAAACCACAACCGGACAAAAGAATCAAGAAAGATCACAGGATGCCAGCCTTACGCAACTGTAAATTTAGAGGTGCAGAATATCTGCTACCTTAAGGAACTATTCTAAAAGAACTGTTTCAAACAAAAGGCTGTATTATCATGATAGAAAGGCAATATAACTAATTTTGCTGATAGGCTTTGCTACATTTTGGTATGTGCAAGGAAATACTCGTGGGCACTGCAAGGATTCAGTTTAAAATTCTAACAACAAAAGCGCTGGTGCTGTCGACTGTTCAGGTTCCATACTGCCATAAGGTGATTCATATGAAACTTCAGACATGTGATTAAGCCTAGGGAAAGCTACACCCGCATGGTCTTCTCTCATTTCCAGACACTGTTGAAGGAACAGTGGGAAAGACTTAAAATGGATCCTAAACTATAGTCTGGAAAACAAAAATCCCACAAAACATGGAAATTTGCATCCACACATACCCAAATTATGTGGGGTAGCGCCTGCCAATCTCAGCACCTGCACTGAGTTTTTACTGTCTTATTCTACGGCAAGAGGATAGTGGAAAAAAAATGAGAACGTGCTCGTAAAAGCAGGCAACTCACATGACTTGCTCTCTTCCATGGTATTAAGGTAAGGAGGAGGTATTAAGGCCCAACCTTTCAGTGATGAGCTTTATTATTTAAGGGAGGGCAGCCTTCAAACCCTTGTCTTAAGGGAAAGGATGCTGGTTAGTACTGGAGAAAGATAATGGCCAACACGGCTTAACTAAATATAGTACAGCATGAAAATGCATACAAGCAAAAAGAACGATTAGCCAGGCGTATTCCTGGCCAAGAGGGAGCTATCCAGCCTTCATATGGGAAGATGAGCTTGTCTGTATAACGAACTTCACAAAAAACAGGGAAATTTATTCCATTTGCAGTCACTGCGAATAAGGCAAATACTGACAGGATAGCACAGGAGCAAGTCACAGCCTGCTTTTAGAAAGCTTGTCTGGAAATGCTCACAGCGTCTGATACGACTTGACTTAAATTATCGCCAGCATCCAGTGCACAGTAAAGTCTTATTTTACCCTGCAAGTCACCTGAAAAACTCTTGGGTTTAATCAGACCAAAGTACTCTGCTCCCTTGCAACACTGAAAGCGCTCCTTACCCTCTCTGAAAATCTCTTCCTCTTCCACTTTGTGCACTGTATTAGCCATCTCTTCTTCCACATCGCTTACATCTAGGTCTTCAATTATATGGGAGACAACTTCTCTCAAAGACATGCTGAAAGACCTCTTAGGCTTTAGAGTGACTGGGGATCCCAAACTTCTACTTGAACTTCTGGATGGCAAAGAGGAGCTCCATCTATTAACAGCTAGAAATTGAGAGCATTAATGTGCCCCCAGTGTCTTTTTAAGCTTTCTTTTAGCTTTTCTGGTAAGTAAAACACCAACCAAGCGAGGAATACACACAAAAAAATGCTCCTCCTTTACCTGAAACAGTTCAGGGAGTTCGCATTGTGTCTTAGGAACCAGCTGGAAAAGCCCTCGCAACTATTTTTCAGTTCACACTGAGGAGCAACATTGACACTGACAGCTACCTTTGGTGAAACAGCAGAGCTACACAACCATTAACATTTGACATTAATGCCCTACAAACTCCAGCATCTTTAACATACAGCCTCACTCCCCCCCTTCCTCTCATCTGATCCAGTCCTCTGTTCCACATCCTCCACACTTTTCTCCACAATATCTATCCATTTTTCCTAAAAGTGCCTTCTACTGGACTCTTCAGAGCAACTAACCTTTTTTTTCCCCCCTATTAATTTCTTCCCTTGTCGTTTCAAAACAACTTTTCCCACCAAGCCTGCCCCAGACAACCCTCCAGAAGCAGAGCACAGTGCAACAGCCCACCAGGCATTACTTAATTTCTAAGCTTCCCATGGCAAGAACTCCTCTCCTGGCTCGAGCAGTACTGAATACACCAACCATTCTTTAAATACTGTTTCTGTGGCCCTTTAGCCTTTTTATCATAAAAAAAACAAATTAAAAAGAAACACTAGCTGTCTGTACTTCATGGAAAGCATAAGGAGTTCTGATTGAAGAACTGCAGGAAGCCATTCACTACAGCAGATCCTGTCCTGGCTAACTGTGCCCCAGGGTCACTAAGCAGGAAATTTTAGGGTTACAGCCATGCCCTGGGGCCTGGTCTATGCCATGAGGAAAATGTGCTACACAGCTAGGACAAGGTATTTACAGGGAAATGAATACAGAAGAGAGGTATTGGACACCAGGGAAAAACTGGCAAGTGATAGGACTTGCAAAGCATTGGTACAGAGCGACCAGGCAGGTGATCACTGCTGTCCAAGGGATTTTTAAGGCCCTGGAGGTAGCGAAGCAGTTAGATGTGACATATAAACGACCTTACCAGGGTAAAGCTCTAGACCAGTAACCTCCTGAGGCTCCTCCAAACTCTGCCTACAGCTCCTACACATTATCTCCTTATCTCACTGTATTTGTCACCAATTTACGGTGTCCACCTCTGGGCTCCCCGGTACAAGAGGGAGATGGACATACTGGAGGAAGTCCAGCAAAGGGTCACCAGGACAATTAAGGGACTGGAGCATCTCCCCTAAGAGGAAAGGCTGAGCGAATTGGGACTGTTCAGCCTGGAGAAGGGAAGGCTCGGGGGGGATCTCATCGATATGCAAGTATTTGAAGGGAGGGTGCAAAGCAGATGGAGCCAGGCTCTTTCTAGTGATGCCCAGGGCCAGGACAAGAGACAATAGGC
>NW_009260400.1:2795343-2796715 GCF_000687185.1 Egretta garzetta | reverse complement strand
TGCAGTCTCCATCCCTGGAGACATGTAAAGGCCGCCTGGACACTATCCTGGGCAACCTGCTCCAGGCGGCCCTGCTTGAGCAGGGGGGTTGGAGAAGGTGACCTCCAGAGGGCCCTGCCGTCCTCAACCAATCTATGCTTTCAGATAATACCTGCTAAGCCCCGAGTCCTAACCCACAGTACTCACTGCCAACCACCACCTCTTCTGCAAGAGAAAGCTGCTCCATTGGGTTACTCTTCTGGGAATGATCTCGCTTATCTTCTTGCTGGTTTGCAGGTGTTTCTGGAGATACAAGAGTCATTCTGTCAACACGCTCATGATCAAGGATTAAGTCCTCAGAATGTCTTTGGATCCTTCCCTCACTTGCACCCACACTGGTTTCCAGACCCATCAGCTTTGCTTCCTCTTGAGCTGCATCAGAAATCTTGCTTCTCTGTGCTGAAGTTTTTGAATCCGATAGCTGTGGTTCGAGAGCCGAAAGCTTATTGTGGCTCTGTTCATCAAACTGAGGCTGAACAAAGAGCTCCGTGTTACTCAGCACAATTTCTGCATCACTTGTGAGCGTGCTTGTTCGAATCCCAGATGCAGTTCGGGAGTCCACAAGATAGTTCTGTGCTGTTTGGATAAAGTTTTAAAACATGTTTTACGTGAAATATGTTCAAGGTCATAGGAACACCCATGTACTGCCAGTACTCGCATAATCAAAAATTTAAGTCATTCAACCAAATTGTATTCACCCTCCACAGATCAAACAGTGAAATTCTATCACCACACTTCAGTGCCCCTAACTTTCTCTTCCAAACCATCACCCCAGTACCCACAGTTGTGAACACGATCCCAAATGATTCCTGCAGTAGAAGTCACCTAACTGGGTGAAGCACATATTTATGTGCACAGAATCAAAGCAACTACAGATGCAGAGCTTCATTCTAATCTTGCCTCCCAAATCACACTGGATTTCTGTGAACGTGCTAGTAGCCTTTACACCCGAAAATACAAACCATGCTTCATAGAACAGAAGCACAGAATCGTAGAGGTTGGAAAAGCCCTTTAAGCTCAACAAGCCCAACCGTTCCCCTAACCCTGCCATCCCACCACTAAACCCTGGCCCTAAGCACCTCCTCTGCCTGGCTTTTAAATCACCCCAGGGATGGGGACTCAACCCCTTCCCTGGGCAGCCCCCCCCAGGGCCTGACAGCCCTTGCGGGGAAGGAATTTTTCCCAATGTCCAACCTAAACCTGCCCTGGCACAACTTGAAGTAATTTCCCCTCATCCCATCACCCATTCCCTGTGAGCAGAGCCCGACGCCCCCCAGCTCCCCCCTCCTGTCAGGCAGTTGTAGGCAGCGATAAGCTCTCCCCTCAGCCTCGT
>NW_009260400.1:2788866-2795107 GCF_000687185.1 Egretta garzetta | reverse complement strand
GCCACCTGGGCACACTGCTGGCTCATATTCAGCTGCCTGTCGACCAACACCCCCAGGTCCTTTTCCGCCTCGCAGCTTCCCAGCCACTCAGCTTCTGTAACTGCTTCTAAAAGCCACCTTATATAAGGCCCTCCCTTCCAAAACAAAAGTAACAGCACAAAAGAAACCTTTTCTCTTCAGCATGTTCTGTTCCACTCCGCCTTCAAAAGCTTGCATGTCAATAGCTTTGCGATTTTTTGGCCTCCGGAGCAAGCCTCTCTTTTCAACAGTGTCTGGTGGGATCAAGGAACTAAGAGACATGCGTAGAGATCTGTAAAAAGAGGAGGGAAGAAATAATTTTCCCAATTTTACATGCTCCTCTTTCACCCTCAGATTACAGACATGGTGCCACTAACAGTGAGGCATTTCACAAATCCCTTAGCTAGGAGGAATTTCCCCAAAAAACCCTTGAAGATTACACGCCAGTCTACTTTAAACAAATAGTTTAATTTCATGGTATCACCTAACATCAGAATATGTATCACAGAGATCAGGAAACAGACTGTTTTACAGCCTCCTACCTCAAAAGGGCTGCAACAATATAGCTGACAAGAGGTTCAGGAATATTAAAAACTTTAAATAACAAAAGAAAAAAAAGGGAAAACAGACATCTGAGAGTAAAGGTGTCCTCTAGATGACAGCAGGGTGGTAGGAAGACTTCAGAACATGCCTAAGAAGCCACTTATAACATCAGTATTCATAGCAAAGTAGAGCTACCGACGCACCGCTGACTTTTTTGAGATGGGAGCTAAGATAGCAACATGCAAAGCATGAGAAAAGACTGAGATACAACTCTTTGACTTGCTAAAAAGCCTTGGAAGCCCAGGGAAGTTGGACTAAAGTCTGCATAGATGCAACTGATGCGATGAGTCAATTAACAGGAAGAGATAATATTCTAAGTTCATCAATTAACAGGCAAGTATATTGTGTACTGATGTTGTTGGAAACATGAGAATGAAAGGAAAAAAGGAATCACCCTAGTAAGTAGAAAGAGGAGCAACAGTCACAAAAGCTACAGCAATCTGGGCATACAGTGCAGAGCGACAGTTTCTGAAAATCCAAGGTATGCAGTGTAACACCCTCAAATTCCATCACCAGAGTGGGAGACGACTGTGTTATTACTAACACAGGTCTCAGTCGTGAACCCAGGTATCAAGGCATCCATACCGTTCTTCACCACTACGAATCAGGGCAGCTATAGGTAGGACAGCCAGAAGTTAAGACGTTTTAGTTTAAACTCACCGAGCCAAAGCAGTGCTGTCCAACGTTGACTGAGCTAGAAAAAAAAAAGTGTGACACATTAGTTGAGAAATTACCCTAGCTGAGAAATTACGCTGCACACAACAGGCTACAGGAACACCCCAATGGATCTTCCTCTTTCTAGAGCCAGTTATGCTACAATCCTCAAAAGTTACAGTTTGGTGAGAACAGAATTAGGTGACGGGTTCACTTTACAATTTCTTGTCTGTGTTGCAGAAGTACTTGTTAGAATTCTAATAAGCAATTTCTGAAAGGGTAGTAAACCAGTTATTTCAAAGGTAATTTAAAAATGGCACATGCCCTCACACTCAGTAATGGTAACCTTACCACATTAATAGTAAGACGGGCTAGGGCCCCAGTCGCAACCACCCTTCAACAACCCTTTACCCCCTGAACACTAAAGCGTCTGGAAGCTTCCAAAGTACAGATAGCTACACCGCAGATAGTTGGCAAAACTGTAACTCAAACCCGTTCTACTCACAAAGTCCTAAAAATCCAAAAACAGATCTGGAGAGCAGTGACATAATCATGCTCACACTGGAAAATACCAGAGCACTGCTGCTTTTACCAAGCTGCCTGCACCTTATCAGAACAGGCTCAGACCAGGTATCAGGCTAAAGACAGACAAGTCAATTTTGTGACTACAGGGTGGGATTCAGCTCCAGATCAAAATATCCAAACACAGGTGTCTATGCTCCCATTATTGTCAAATGCAGTTAATCAAATGTAGGTGTCTGCTTCAGGGTGAGCCCTCCAGACTTTAGGAGGGTTCAATTACCTCACATACAGACAGACACGTGCCCGTAACACGGAGCTGAGGTACAGGTGTCTGTAATTTGGACCTGAATCCCACCACTGAGCCCTACTCCAGTTGCTACTGCCAATAGGGTGTGCAAACCCAGGTGGGGTGTTTCACCTGCTTCTGTTAAACTGCAGCTAAAATGAAAGTTGTATTTACCAAAGTTGCAAATTTATGTTTAAAGGGAAGACTTATTCCAATATAAAACATTATTTCTTTTATAAAACCACAAGACCCTTTTTTCTCAAACGAGAACTTTGCAAGTTGCTTGACATAAATGCAACAAAAAGTACGCAGCTTGTTCTATCTTCAGGTTTCTGGAATTGGGGGGAAGACAGGGATTGCTTCCTCTGGAGACACTTCAAAACTCAAAGAGCACCAAGTTGGAAAAACAGTCAAGAAATTATATACAGTCTGGGCAGAGCCTGTAATTTGGCTCACAAAGGCTTATTTTAAATTTGATAGGAGGGGCTTTTACCTTCTCTGCTATCTCCTTTGCACATGATACCGCAGTCTGGCTTCCAAACGTGCAACTGCCCAGCTGAGAAATTACTAAGAACTAAACTGCGGCAGATGAAAAATCAATCGGCCACAGATGCAGTGCTGAATGAGGTAATTTTCAGCTGCGGCCTTACCTTGGTTCTGAGGAAGTCGTTTGTCTGCTGCTCTCTCAAACTCAGAAATGCTGAGTTTCTTTCTCTTCTTAGTCATACGGAATGTGGCAATAGATGTGTCCTCAGGAACCAGGTCTGGCAGCTGCATTTCCACCCTACAAGACAAACCAAGCCTGTAACAAAGGACTTTAGCTTAGCTACCTTCAAAAGGTCTCTGTAACGTCAGCGAAAACAAATTATTTGTCCTTGCTGCAGCAGAAGTAAGGAACTAATCGGTGATTAGCTCAGCAAATACAGGAACACATCATTCCCTCCTACTAAATCAAAGTCAACTTCACAAAGTAAGAGAATCAAAACTTGAGTGTATAGTCAAAAGAAGAGGGCTGAGAAAGCTCAGACTGGAGAGAAAGCTTGGACTTCCAACAAGCTCCATAGCTCTCTTCTAACAGCACACAACAGCAATTAGGTTTACAATCATTAATTAGTGCAAATTAAGTTTACAGTCATTACAGCATAAATGAAAAAGCCATCATGAAACAACATTAGCTACCACGAAGCTGGTACACAACAGACGTGTAATATCCCAGTCAGGCACTGGATCGGGATCAGAAAGTAAGTTCCTGAGTTGTTTTTCCCCTTTACTGAGGAGTTCCAAGAATCCCCACGCCCCACAGGAATCCCTCCCAAGAGTCCCCCCACACTCCACACCATCCTGCGGAACCAGAGCAGAGCGTCCTCCCCGCAGCCAAGAGTCCGCATTCAGCAGACAGGGCGTTCTGTGTCCTTTGCTACAACAAGCGTGGCTTCAACACAGCGAGAAGGGCAAGGTGATCAGGTTTACAGGTCTTTTCCCCTTGCAAAATACATCCCCTACCAGTCAGAAAGGTGGCTAAGTTTCATTACAGTATTACAAGCATAACGTAAGCCTAAGCGTTACAATTACCTGGCTTGTAAAGGGGATCAAATGTAAAGCAGTGGGGAAATAAAAAAGATCATCATTCATTTTTTGCATCCATCCTGGGAGGCGCTATTCCAACTAGGGAAAGCAGTGCCTTCTGAAGTTCAAGAAAGTTCATGCCAACTAAAGGCAGGCTATGAGGGAATTTTAAAAAAAAAGACTTAAGTTGTTTTAAAAATTTAAAAATATTTTTTAAAGTCTGTATTTTTTAAGTCTGTACCTGTTTAACTGCAACAACTAGCTGACATCTGGAATGTAAAACCCTGCCAAGATCCAACCACCTGATCTTTTCATTCACAGACAGGCTGATGAGAAGCACATTCAGAGATAGTAAAGAACTACAGAGAGCAAAATAGAGTTAAAATAATACTGCTCGTCTTTTTTAATTAAGAACAAAAATTAAAACAAAAAGAAAAAAACAAGCCACCAAACTACAAACTCAGGTTTTTCTTCCTCTATTAAAAAACAGGAAGACAAAAGTTACCTAATATTTTCAGCAACCTGTTTAAGGTTGCTTTTAGTCAACACAAAAAGTTCAGCTATAAAGACAAATCAGAGGAGATCATGTTATTTAGCACAGTCTATCCTACTTTGCAGTAAGCAAAACCACACCTAAGTGTTGTGACAAAACTGGCTAAAGCAAAGTCAGGCCTACCACCACTACTGGTTTTATTTCATAACAAAGTGGAAGGAAACAAACTGCACTTCAGCCTCTCAGTCAGGCCTATTAACTTAAAATACTAATGGAAGCTAAACATGAGTAAAAGCAGCTGAGCCGCAGGCAAACCTCACCTCCAAACCACTTTGTAGGAAGGCAGTAGCCCCCTGCGGCCCAAAGCAAGGACAACCAAGAAGCAGTAACACCATCAAAAGCCACAGCAGCCTGAGTTCTGAACACAAGTCACAGCAGTCACTCATTACACATCAGCATCATCAGCACACAGCCTGTAGCCTCGGACAGATCTGAGAACTTCGACCTTAGCATCTGGCACAGACAACTAAGAAAAGCTCCCAGGCTTCCACCGGGAGACTTACCGCATCCAGCAGTTCCACTGCAAAAAGATATCAAAAGCCTGCATTTAAGAGGGGGGACTAAGGATAAACCTGAAGTATTTACTCTTCAGTCCCCCAGTCCCAGTGATTCCCATGTGACTTTTAAATGCTGAAGAAGCTTTTCTGAAAATCCCGCCTGACACAACACAAATCTGATCATTGAAACAGAGGCAATCCCACTCCCTGATCCCATCGTAGGAACTGCTGCTGCACCTGGCAGCATAAAAACCCACCAGTATTACTTACGTGCTGGAAAACCTCTTAGACGGGAGTTCCGATGGAGCTGCTTGTGCTTCTTCATGTTCAGACGCCTGAGGTGCTAGAGGCGAAACTTGCGGTTCTGCCAACAAACCAAAACATTTCCTGTCCACAGCTCAATCCAGCAAGAATGCCAAAATACAGCAGAGTGGCAAACGTATACCACATTCCATAAGTTACAGTTATCAACAGGTTAAAATAAAGACCTGGTAAAAGTGATTTGGGTTCTACTCCTAGGAAGGCTGGCACCTACAATGACAAATAGCAGCGGGGGGGTTCCACGCACACTGCAGAGAGGAGCTGAAGCCGGGGACAGCACACACCTCCGTAATTTATACCTGATCCTACGGCTAAAGGCAGCACAAAGATTACTCACTCGCTCAGCAGGATAAGACCTGAGCAAGGATTTTCAAGAATATCTTTTCAGCAAGGGAAGACCTGGTCCAATTTGCATGACCTTGTTCAGCTGCTGCTGCACTGATTCCTCCCCTTTCACAGAAATTGGTCATGCAGTGGTCTGGATTTCTGTTCCACATAACGGGGTAAGAACACGCTACAAAGGAACACCTCCTGTCCTCAGCTACACCGAAACACCAAACTTCCACTGTTTTTCTGAAAAAAAAACCCAAAAAAACCCCAAAACCTTACGGGTCCGGATGATTCTCTTGAGCATAATCCGCGGCGTGTCATTATCAAGATCAGGCAGCACAGTCGGTCTCTGCTTCAGCAAGGTGGTTCTGCCAGAATTATTCTCCTTCCCTGAGTCAGATACAGCCTAAAGAGAAAAATTGGAGACAACCCCCCCCCATATTTTCATCATTAAAGACGTACCTTAGCATCAAAAGCATTCAATGTCTGTCTTCTCATAAAAACCTAAGCTAGCTGACATGAAACATTTTCCACATTCCCGACGCACGTTCGCTTTCTGACACTGCTGGCACCTCATTTGCAGGGGGATGACACCTCACGACGGCCTATCCCCGAGGTGGGCTCCAGAGCACAGGGCTGAGGGCAGACACCAGCCTGAGGGACTGGGGCCCTTCACCTCTCACAGCCCTGACCCAAAGTGACCCAAAAAGGGGCAGGAAAAGGAAAACAGGACGGCGGCGCCAGGCTGCAATGGCCCCGCCCGCGAGCACGAACTCGGGGGGTTCGGCCCGTTTCCCACGTTTAAAGGGGAAGAAGGGCAGGGGAGCGTCCTCCGCTGCCCGCGCCTCGCTTCTCCCTCGCACCGAGCGGGAACGGGCGAGAAGCGCCAGG
>NW_009260400.1:2781886-2787521 GCF_000687185.1 Egretta garzetta | reverse complement strand
AGGTGCCCGGACAGAGCGGAGACGGGATGGGCTGCGGCCCCGCAGCCCCCTGGCCCTCGCTGCCCGCTCCCCCGCCGAAGCAGCCCCCAGCCGGGCAAGCCCGTGCCATCAGATTCCCCCGCTTAGATGGGGTGGCCGCTGCCAGCATAGTGCTGAGCCCCGTTACCGACCCAGCATTACCCCAGAGCTGGCACGGCGGGTGCTTGCTGGTGTCCGGTCTATGCTGGGCCCATCGTCACCCTCTCCGTGCTGGCGGCAGCGGCAGGAAAGCGCTTCTTCTAGTGTAGATGGGACCCGTGTCACCACTAAGTGGACGCAGGGTATCAGTTTTCAGCAAATAAACTCGCTCTGCGTGAAGTGAGGTAGCAGCAACACTACTCCCTGGAGAAGGCATGTCTGAAAGCGCGGTTGGCAACTGTACCCTTTTGTAGGAACGGATGACGATGCTGTCGCGTTTGGCCTCGCTGAGCAGAGGCACGAGGAAAGCTTTAGAAACCCTCTCAGGGTGATGTGTTCCTTCAGTAAATTACTGATGCCATAACAGACTGCTGTTTCTAGCGTGAGAGAATCCCAAGACTAAAGAGTGCTCCTGTATGATGTAGTTTTTGCTTTCTCCGCAGTACATATGTATGTTACAGATGTCTCGATGCTCTCAACACTAGTGAGGATTGCAGTCTGGTACAAAGAACCCGGTGGCATTTGATGGCTGTAGTTTATCTCGTTGGCTTAAGAACTCCCTCCGATGAAACGGAGGCTTTGTAACACATTGGAATTTAAATCCTTGGCTTCTGTTCAGCGAACCGGGATGAAACAGAAGTGAAGCGAGTTTATCTGCAGTGGTTGCAAACCCTTACTGTCTAATCCTAAACTAGTTGGCATGACTAATAATCTGTACATGAGGCAAGACCTTATTGAAACGTGCTTGCGTGTTCTAAACTGAGATTTAAGAGTATTGTAACAAATCTACATGGAATGATTGTGTAGTTTCTGTTTCTAGCCAGCATTAGTCCTCTCACTTTCAGCAACACGAAACCAAATCAACGTTGGCTAGAAAGAGGGTGGAGTGGGGGTAGCGAGGCTACTAGTCTGGCTGGAATACATACTCCCAGGTTAGCCAGCGGAACGGATACCTTGGTGCTTCAGAGGAGGAGGAGGAGACGATGGTATCTGGTGCACCTGCATAGCTCTGTGACGATGCGTATACTTTGACAGTGATGGGTGTTGAAAACGAAAGGCAGTTCACCACAGTGTGCCCATAGTTACGTTCGAGGGAGGAAGGCCCAGGCATCTGCTGGGCCTGTGTGAGCTCTTTCTCCTGGAACCAGAGTGCGTTATACTCAGTAGCTCGGGAGGTCAGTTTTCCAAAATTTTATAGAAGTATTTTCTAAATGTAAAAAGTATCTTTAGTTTGAAAATATTGTAATCTTTGTAACACTGGCTAACGTAGCTTTACAACTGTCCATTTCGATACTCCATATGACCGAACAAAAGGGCACAGTGTGATTTGGTAGCTGGAGGTTTTATCTAATCGATCACGTAGCCCGTTCAGCTGAAGGCATCAGTTGTCACAGCCTGCTATGTGATGCATGGGTCATTTTTCTCTTAACACGTGTGCTGAGTTGGATGGTCAACCGTAAAGATACTACAGGTCTCTTCATGTGCTAAGTGTTTCCCATTATTTCATTTTAATTTATTTTCTCCAATGTGATACGTAGCTCTTAACTTCAGCTCCATGGCATACCGATTTCCTGCGAGTCAAGTAAGCAGCCATTTGTTTGGTTGGTTTATTTTTTTTCTTTTAGTAGGAAAAGCAGATAGCTGCTACCCCACCTCATTTAACATATGTAATTGGTCCAGCAGATCTGTGCTCCCATCAAGACAATAGGCAGCATGACGTCTCTCCTTACAGACGAGACCGGTTGTGTGTCCTAGCTGCTTGAGAACGTGTGTGTCGTAACAGTCATGGTACTTTTTCTACCATTGGAATGCACTTCAGGATGTTCAGCCACTCAGCCTGCTGGACTGGTTAACTGCTGGACTGCTTGACTTCTCCAGGTTACACTGAGGTGCTAACATGCTTAATTTTAATAAAGTATATTTTGTTTTGTTATGTTTCCTGTTTCCGTGCTGTAGATATGTATTTCCGAAAGGTTGGCGGCTGTAGCTTGTCTTCTCTTTTGCAACGTTTGGGGTTTTCTTTATTCCTCACAAACTCCATGGCTGCAACAGCATCAATATCTTCTGTCTTGGGCTCTGCTCCCAGGGAACAGGCGATGGGACAGGGGGAAACGGCCTCAAGTTGTGCCAGGGCAGGTTGAGGTTGGACATTGGGAAAAATTCCTTCCCCGCAAGGGCTGTCAGGCCCTGGAAGGCCACAAGGGCTGTCCGTCCCTGGAAGGGGCTGCCCAGGGAAGGGGTCGAGTCCCCATCCCTGGGGGGATTTAAAAGCTGGGCAGAGGAGGTGCTTAGGGCCAGGGTTTAATGGTGGGATGGCAGGGTTAGGGTAATGGTTGCGCTTGGTGAGCTTAAAGGGCTTTTCCAACCCAAACGATTCTGTGATTGTATTCTATGATTATATGATTTTTACATTCGTGTGGGGTGAGGAAGGGGAGTTTGAGGTCTGTCCAGTGTATTACATGCCTGCCTGCAGCAGGGCTAGAGCTGTTTTGATGAGTAGTTGGCTGTTAGGGTGCTCGCCAAAAGTGACCAGAGCTATTTGAGCAGCAAGAGACAGGCTTCCCGCACAGGGCCTCTGCTGGAGGGACAGCACGAGCCTCCCGTGTTATGCTTGGTCCAAGGCATGGCCTCCCGTGAACCAGCCTAGCACAGGGAAGACCTAGCACGTAGGATCTTTGAATTTGTAATTCCACTTCTCAAAGTTCCTAATTTCAGATTGGTTTAGAGCTGTTAGTCCCTCAACAGTTGTTAAGTGGCAAAAAAATTCAGCTGTACCTCAAACGTCACATTTTTGGGGTTGAACTGGGAGCATTAAACAAAGCTGCATGGCAAAAGCAAACCCTTTTCCTCATGCACACTTTCCCCCCTTTGCCGCTAAATTAAGGTAAGCGAGCAACGGCACTGGCCAGTGAATTCAGAGGCTAATTCTGCAGGAAAGTGCCTTGACGTGCTAACAAATAAATTGTTACCACTCAATGCAAATGCTTTTTCTTTCATTTCAACCCCTCGCCTTTCTGCATCCTGTGTTCTAATCTAGCCTATGCCCTCGCAGTATTTTTCTTCTACCAGCTTTCACTATTTTTGGTTGCTGCATTCCTGTTGTGCGTATGTTCTCAAATGTTAGCCCTAGAAGGGGACTTGGAGAATGTTTATTTAAAATGGCTTTTATGATTGTGAGGGGGAACTTTAATTTCATATTTATAACAATCACAGTAACTCCCTTTCTGAGTTCTGTATCTATTTTTAAATTCTTCTGTTGTAGCGTGATAGCCTTTAACCCAGTGGGTTAATAATTTTATTTTACTTAAGGTCGTGAATTCTCGCTCAACATCCTTCAGCTGCAGAGCTGAATGACTGAACAAGTCACGCGTTCCCTAAGTAGCCAATATCCAGTGTTGTGGTACAAGATGCCCTACCAGTTCAGCTTTCCAGTTACAGAAGAAATCTAGAAATGTAACTCCATCTACAGCACATTTAGGCATGCAATCCTCAAATGCTGGCAACGTGAATGATGACACGGCCTTGCCTGTAATGGGGAGAGCTGCTACCCAGGGTATCAGCTGGCTGATAGGGTTTTCGGTATCTGTAGAGTTTCTGGTCGTTCCCTCCCTCGTTGCTGAAGTCACATCATGGCTGGTTGAAGCTCAGGCTGGACTGAGTGAAAACAGCTTTCCAACACATGTAGTCCCTACCCAACGGCTCTATGCGTCTGTACAGGCCACACAATCCACAACCCTGAATTAAACAAAAGAGATGTTTTTGTTGAAGGCAGTGCACCTCATCACTTGGCTCTACCCAATGCATTTGCATTTCCAGGGACTGAGGTTCCTGATCTTTAATAAGGTAAAATCAGACTGCATGAGAAGGGTGTATAAAGAGCTTTGGCCACAAAGGCCCTGGGGGAGCAAGACCTGTAGCCTGAGTTCTGTGTTGAGTTCTTCATGATCAGATACGAATGGGAAGGGACAGAGGGGCTCTCATGTGACAAGAGAAGTTAACAAGCAGAACCAAAGAGGAGACAGACAGGGAAGCTTCTCTCCAATGCAAACCCCTCTTCTCTCCTGTGGATGAAACCCGAACCTTCTTCCCTGTGTGTGCAGAACGCTTACTCAGTGCACCTGTATTTTAGAGATCAGCATCGCTCCCATTAAATCATTGGGCAGATGACCGTTTTCACGCCCTCTAGCACAGCATCTTTCACAGGGTGGGTTCCTCCAGTGTTCTGCCCAAACTCTTTATCTGCAGTTATTCTCTTCCATCATTGCAAGCCATTGTGTCAGAACTGTGCCCATGCCAACACCACCTATGTTTCCCTGTCTCATGTCCTGCCTCCAGCTTTGGAAACCACCTCCTCTTACGGTCCTTCCCTCCGATCCTACCTCTGCCCCAGGACCAGGGCCCTGATGTGATAGGGCGGGAGTTACCTCACCAGTGAGCATTGTTAGGCAGAGATTGGAGACCCCTCTAGAAAGCACAGAGCAATAGGCTGGATGGTGGATCTCTCTCCAATACAGCCTCAAGGCTTCCCTGCTCTCTATACAGACAGCAGAAATGCTGACATCCTGCTGACATATTTATTGTTCAGCTACTTGTCATTTCTACTCAGGGGATCATCAGCTCCCTGCAGCCTCCGTTTCCAGGCAAGGAGCCATGAGGTAGTGAACAACACAGTTGGCACTCAGATTTGCCTTTTTTGAGTAGGAGAAACCCGCTGGAAGACATTGTCAGTGCAATGTTAGCGTCTAGGAAAGAGGCTCAATGTCAGCCACCTTTATCTCTTTTCCTCGTACTGCCTGCAGTAGTGGACTCATCTCTTTCCAGGGTTGCGCAATGCCATTTCTCTGTAAGAAGCAGACAGGTAATGCTGAGGTTTGCTGACAGAGACCCAGGAACCTCCAGAGCTGGGCCAAAATGCCATACTTGGGCTGAGACAACCACTGAGCTGTCTTTCACGCTCAGCTCTATGAGCTCAGCTGCCCGATAATAAAGATTCCTCATCTTTAGAAGCCCTCTCCGCTGCCGCTTGAGTGAATGTAGTGCAGGCCTCTAGCAAGACGATGGGGTTTTAGACTGTTTACCTTGTTGGCAAGCATTTATTTGAAGGGTTTTTCTCTACCACCCCATACCCTGTGTGCCAACTTCTTTCACTGCAAGCAAGCTGAGCAATTCCTATTTTTCTTGAAGTAAGATTTTTCATTGTATAGCTCTTGGTAGGGGAGTTAAAAATTAATTTCAGGACCTGCAGTTCCAGCTGCGGCTCATCGCCTCCTTCCTCGCTCAGGCAATAGCCCTCTGAGCATGGGCCTGGCCGCCCTCGCCTGGAGACCCTTCTCACCGCCCTCTTTGGGGTGAAATCCTGTCCCTGTTACAACCCAGGGGCAGTTGCAGCCGGAGCGGGCAAAGCGGGCCCGGGACGGGCTAAAGGGCCCCTCAGGCACCACAGCCACGCACGCCAGCC
>NW_009260400.1:2771989-2781053 GCF_000687185.1 Egretta garzetta | reverse complement strand
TCCGGGCTCTGCCGCCGGCATGCTCTGAGACACCGGGGCTTCTCTCTGGCACCGAGCCCGGTTCCCCGCCGTGCTTCTCCTTTGCTTTGCGGTGGCTTGGTCCCGCGGGGAGGAAGGGTGGAGGGGATTGAGCTCTCGGAGCGGCGAGGGGACGGTTTGTGTAGCGTGAAAGTATGCTTTCTGCTTCCAGAGGTTTTGATGTTCTTTGTTGCTGCCCTGCACGAAGGTTGCGCGAGGACTGGAGTTAACCTGAATGCGGTCGAAGCGCTTTGTCACCTAGAAAACAACAGGTTCACGCTTGGAGTAAAGCCAGTAAATGTGTGCGTGCTCAGAGATCCACCGTGGCAGTCGAGTTTTTTCCTTTGAGTTGCCGGTTTCCGGTGTGATTCTACAAGAGGGGATTTTCTTCTTCCACCTCTATAGCCCTTTGTCGCTCATCAGCTTTAAAAACAATCAAAACCTGCCAACATTTACAGTAGCAAGGAGTGTTACATTGCATTTTGTTAATCTGAGAGCGCTTCCTGAAGTTATTACATCCCAGAGATGCTCTTCTTGCGATTCAAATTTAACTCCCTGTTTGGGACAGGCTTCAGGTAACGCTTCAACTATTTGTCCATTGCTTCCAGTGTAAACATGTGTTTTAGAGTTGGATTTGTGGCACAGACATTGTACCACAGTTGAACAGGAGCAGAGCAGGAACAGGAATCGGTTGCAGAACTGTTGCTTGAAAGTTAAATCCAATGGCTGAATTGGCCACCTTTCCAAGTTCGTAGGTTTTTTTGGTTTCTTTTTTTTTCTGGGAGTTGTGTTCACACAATGCCATTGTATGTTTGTGTGTGGTGACTTTTAGCAGCCACAAAAAAGGCATTTTACCTACCTCTCCATAGAAGTAGAGAAATTAAGGTATATAATAATATTATTGCTGAAAATAATCATTAATTTGAAGTACAATGGCATTTTGGTTTACTTTTGGACTATTTCACTATTTTCCATCTGGGGTCCTAATTATTATTTCATGTTCCTTATAGAACCACAGAATTGTTTAGGTTGGAGAAGCCCTTTAAGCTCCCCAAGCTTACCCTAACCCTGCCATCCCACCACTAAACCCTGGCCCTAAGCACCTCATCTGCCTGGCTTTTCATCTGCCCCTAGGGATGGGGACTCGACTCCTTCCCTGGGCAGCCCCTTCCAGGGCCTGACAGCCCTTGCGGGGAAGGAATTTTTCCCCATGTCCAACCTAAACCTGCCCTGGCACAACTGAGGCTGTTTCCCCTTGTCCTATCGCCCATTTCCTGGGAGTAGAGCCCGACGCCAGCTCCCCCCTCCTCTCAGGCAGCTGTAGGCATCGATAAGGTCTCCCCTCAGCCTCCTCTTCTCCAGGCTCAACACCCCCAGCTCCCCCAGCTGCTCCTCGTCAGCCTTGTGCTCCAGAGCCCTCCCTAAAATATTGCAAGTTGTTTGGTAGATGATTTGAAATACATTTGTTCTAAAGTCTGTGTCCTTTCAGTTCTTGAGAAAAAAGCAAAAGGTCACAACTTTCTGCAGTTTCTCTGTTGGGGTTTCTTTTGTCTGCCATTAGTAATAGGATCACCTGGTAGTGGTGGTGTTGAGCAAGTTTAGTGTAAAGATTGCAATATATACCAATAGCCGGTAACATTTGTAAGCCAGATCTCTTTCAGTTCTTTTAAACCTCCTAAATATTGGGGCATCACAGGCTGTTTTGATGCTCATATTTGTGCATGACCAATTGCCGTGTTCATGTACCATGCTGCTGGAAGCAAGGCTGTGGTGTGTCACAGGGGAAGGGAAAAAGGGAAGCGAAGCAGGATGGGAAATGTGGTTTGGGGAGTGTAAGATGGTTAAGTAGATACCGTATGAAAAGTTTTGGTGAATTTTTAGGCATATTTTGGAAATTTGGAGCTTACCCAAAGGCTGGAGACCAATTGTTTGGAGGTGAGGTCTAACAAGGCTTGCTTACACACATGAGAAACTTGTGGATCGTAAAGCACATTGGAGAAAATTTTCCATACTTTCACAGAATCACACAGAATCCTAGAATGGCAAGGGTTGGCAGGGCCCTCCAAAGATCACCCAGCTTTGAATAGCTCCAGAGAAGGAGACTCCACAGCCTCCCTGGGCAGCCTGTGCCAGGGCTCGGTCACCCTCGAAGTCAAGAAGTTCTTCCTCCCATTCAACTGGAACCTCTTCTGCTTCCGTTTGTGCCCATTGCCCCTTGTCCTGGCGCTGGGCACCACTGAGAAGAGTCTGCCTCCATCCTTGTGACACCCACCCTTAAGGTATTTGTATGTGTTGATGAGATCCCCTCTCAGCCTTCTCTTCTCCAGGCTGAACAAGCCCAGCTCCCTCAGCCCTTCCTTGTAGGGGAGATGCTCCAGTCCCCTCATCATCTTTGTAGCCCTCTTCTGGACTCTCCCCAGTAGTTCCTCACCCTTTCTGAACTGGGGAGCCCAGAACTGGACTCAGTGCTCCAGATGGGGTCTCAGTGGGGCAGAGCAGAGGGGGAGGAGAACCTCCCTCGCCCTGCTGGCCACGCTCCTCTGAATGCGCCCCAGGATGCTGTTGGCTTTCTTGGCAACAAGGGCACCCTGCTGGCTCATGGTCAGCTTGTCCAGCTTTGACTGCTCCAGTCAATAATAGAGGAATGCTGTGGCTAAACCTAAAATTATGGGGCAATACAATGCAAAATAGCAACATTATCCAGGTCCTCTTGCATCTACTGCTGCACCAAGGTACCTAGGGTTGTGTTTTTAGGGGCGACTACCTTTGCGTTTTCTAATTCGGGGCTGTTATTTCCGTGACTGGCTGCTTCTAACAAACACACAGCAGTGTGTGTTTTCAAATGTGCCAAACTTCAAGTGTGAACCACAAGAGCACTTGCAAGGATTAAATGGCAGGTTTTGATAGAAGCTGTTTTTAGAATAAAAATGAATGCTGAATATTGTTTTGCTGCTAGGTTCCTGAACAAACCTGGCTCATTTTTAACGCAACGATTCGGTAGAGAAAAAAGGGTCATAGCTGTAGTATGGCATCTCAGCTTCTGTAACTTAAAAATCAGTTCCTGATTCTTCTCTTAACCTGAAATAGCTGTCACGATAGTCGGAGATGGATAGAGAGGTGTATCCTATATTCTGCTGTTTCTTGAAGATTAAATGTTATGTTACCATGCCTATAAGGTAAAGAAAAATGCGGTTGAGCGGTTCCGCTCCCCTCCCATCCCCTGTTGCCTCCTCTGTTCCTGTACAGCTGAGTGGTCTTGGGTTCGTCCTGGGGAAAAGAGACGTGACTTTGGCCGTGTAAACTTGAATTTGTTTTTTGGATTGCAGCAAGAGTACTGTGGGAAAAAACGCTAGACCTGTAGCACTGTGGTTATTGCTTAACAGCAAACTATTATATCTTCCTATCCAATGATGTGTAATATAATATATGTCTATATATATGAAAATCATATCTGCTGACTCTTTGTGACTCTGTTGGGCTGTCAGGTTGCAGATGGGATGAGCTCAAGCTGTCAGCACAGTGAAAGCTTTTCCAGAGTCCTCCCTATGTGTGTTATTTACTAGTGGCCTTGTACTTGCTGACACCTGTAAGCAAACTTCAGGTTGGTGTAATTCTTGCATTAATTTGTTTTAATGAAATTGGAGTAGAGGAATAAAAAGATAGATTTTTTTTTTTCAGTTTGTTTTCCATATTTTTCAGAAGGAAACAGGCTGCGCATTGTCTCTCCTCCCCTTTCTCCCTTTTCATCCTTCCACTGTTCACATATCTAGACTTAATTTTAGATCTGAAAGCATATTTAGAATAATGTAATTCCTTGCACAGCCCGTAGCAATTACTAGGTGAAGATCTGGGTTGGAATCAATAATTTCTGATTGGCTTGGAGCGGTGATTTTCAGCTTGTTAACCTCCATGGATCAGTTGGCTACTGTGGAGATGATAACAAAGATACCGAAGGGCAATGCTTCTTTCTTTCCATCTTGGAATGTGTGAGTTTGCTCCTCAATTGGAAATCTCATAGGTTTTCAGACAGAGGAGGATTGACCACTGAATCGGAATTTCTGAGGAAGAGGTACAGTGTGTTTAAGACAAACAACTGATGATGTATGATGTCCCCGAGTAAGTTCTAGTATTTCATCATCCCCACATTAACGTGTGTTCTGCATGGCCTGGGCTTGTTTAGCCTAGAGAAGAGAAAGCTTGAGCGACGCTTAATCCTAGCCTCTGACATCTGTCAGACCATTGTTGGGAAGATGGAGCTGGGCTTTTGCAGGGGAACTTGCTGGGAGCAGAGGAGCCAAGGGGCATAAACTGGACCAGAAGGGATTCTGGTTGGAGGTGGGAGAGCTGCCCTCTGCATGAGGACAGCCAAGCATTGGAACAGGTCGCCCCCAGAGGTTGTGTAGCCTCCAGCATCAGAGCTTTTGGCGATCAGAGTGGGTAAAGGGATGGGCAGCCTGGTCTGGTCTCCTAGCTGCCCCTGCTTTGAGCTGGGGGGCATCCCTTACAACCTGAATTACTCTGTGATACTTTGCATCGTCTCTTCTGTTGAGAGCGTATGCCTTTGCCAAAGGAAGATGGTCAGTTATCAGGTGATTCTTGGTGCAGTTGAATAGATGATCTGTTTGAGAGAAGATTAACTGGTCTGTGATGCTGGCTCCATTGTGTTCCTAGAAAGCATGCACAGGAGACACGCCTATCTTTGTAATTTGTAGTGGCTGTAGAAAAGAGATTGAAGGAAAAATAGTCTAAAACCTGCTGCTTTAGTTTTTCTTTTTTTACTGCAGTCTAAAGGCTGCTCACTCTTTTTAACCCAAGCCATCAGAAAGACATGCATGGTAGAAGGTGGATGAGTAACAGGAGCTGAAGCAGCTGAGAGCTCTGTCGTTTTCCCTATTTATTCTTGTTAATCAGTAGTGAAGGGTGCGGCAACTGATGGTCTAAATCGTGTTTGCTGTGGATTCATGTGTACCCCTGGACCAACAGCCCCAATTTCAGGGGAGCATCAGTGCTCTCTTGTCGCGCTGATTTTCAAATCTTCCAGAAAACAAGCTCGAATTCAGTCTTAAGAGAGCTTAACTTCGCTGCAGTGGTGTGTAGGGCCAGCTTTAATACCCAGGGAGCGTGCTTTATTTATGCGCTGATTACTGATGGAATAAGTGTAGTCATAACTGGATAATAGATGGCAATTTCTTTTCTCTGCTGGCATGTTGGAATGTATTACTTTGAGGTTTTTCCTCTTTAAATTCACTGTTTGCTTTCTTGGTGTTCTGCAGATCAGAAAGCCTTTACTGAGCTTATTTGCCTGGAATGGTTTGTTCACTGATTCTTCGAATGCAGCTTGCTGCTTAAACGTGGCAATCCCTGGGAGACCACCTTAGTTTTCTTTATCAATTTACACAATACTTTGTTATTGCTCACACTAGTTTTTGTTGACGTCTTCAGAAAATGTAGGTTTTCTATAGAAGTGCAGGTCTGCCATGCTTGAATTCAAAAAGACTTAATTTTTTTTAATTTATAGCAGTAAGCTTACATATGTCCAGGTCTGATAATACAGTAAACACAGCTGCTGGCTGAAACAATTACTTGGTCTTTCTCCATACCACAGAGATGTGCTGATAGCCCAAATGCCCCAGGTGTCACTGCTGTTTACACCTTTCAGGAAAAGGCTACCTGTTTATTTTTCTCTTGGCAGGAGACTCTACTTTTGCCAAGTAAAAAGGTGGCTTTTCCCGAAGTTACACCTCTGAGTAGCTCTGGTGATGCTGCTTGAGCAGGAAGATGGACTTTGTGCTGTAGCATGCTTGCAGAGAACTCGTCTCCAGGTGGTTTCGTTGTTTCTTGTTTGTTGAAGGAAGTAGTGGGAAGAGTTTTCATCCAGACCTTCTGCAGAAATGGGTCTTCTAAGGACCGTGTTCCCCTTAGGAGTTACGGGCTGTCTTGGTGTGTTCGTGCTGATTTCTCAAGTCCAGAGTTAAGGCAGAGAAGGAAGGGGGGATGAGTGTGGGTAGGAACATCTAGGCTGTGACAGGCCATGGGAAAAGGTTCTGTCTTTCTGGATTTTGTGGACAGAAAATCACAGAATTGAGGTTGGAAAAGCCCTTTAAGCTCACCAAGCCCAACTGTTCCCCTAGCCCTGCCATCCCACCACTAAACCCTGGCCCTAAGCACCTCGTCTGCCCAGCTTTAGGGTCAGGTCGAGCATTAAGAGAAGTGCTGGGCAGTATAGACTGTGCAGGCTGGGCTGCTGGGGTTGTGGGGCCCTACGGAAGTCCTGCTGATGCAGGGGGTCTGTGACTGCATGTAGGAAAGCCTGGCGTTATGGGGAGCCAGGAGGTTCTGCACAGTTTGGGGTTTGAATTCTCTCTCCTGTGCTGTGGGATGCTGAACAGAGGAGCTCCACTGTGCGTTCAGGGATGCTGTGTACCCCAAGGCGTTGTGCAGCAGTGGCAGTGCTGGGATGAGGGGTGACCATGGGATGAGGGTGCTGGGGATACTGTGGTGCCATGTAGGATGAGCTGTAGGAAGCATGGTGAGAGATGTGCAGAGGAGTTTATGCTTGAGGATGCAGCAGCGTGTGGCCTGGCAAAGGTATTGGAAAATTTGATTTGGATGTCACTGAGGAAAAGCCCCCCATGGAGCAGCAACCCCAGTTCGGCAGTGTCAGCGTGTACCTGTTGAAGAGTGAGTTGCTGGCAGCTGCAGCTTTTGTGCACTGTATTGGGTTTCAGCTTGAGCACTGACTGCTGGGTGGTGCTTGAAGTGGGGATAAATTCTCTAATACGGGCAGATTCCAAGAAATTGAGGAATGTCAGTGGAGGTGTTGCGCTCTGTTGGTAGCTCAGCTTTGCTGCTGTGCCTCTGCGAAGAAGCTGTTAATCAAATGGGCTGTCATGTTCTTAAGCGGATGTGATGAGGTAGGTTTGGTTTGAAGTGACAAAGAAAAAGAATTAACTTAACGAAACTGCCTACCTTTCCGTGGGGAATTAAGGTGGAATGTCCAATAACCCAAGTATACAGTGGTAACTTTCAGCAGGTGCCTTTAAAAGGACAGCTGTGCCACATCTTGCATGCTTCCTAGCTTATTGAAACCTCTTTTATCTGGCTTAATATTAATTAAATATTCTTGCCTCTGTAACTGTTATCTTTGAGTGAACTGTGGGTAGATTTGGCTGGGTAGCTCTGAGGCACCGCTATGTTGTCCTACTGTTTGACAACATCAGAACATGTGCGTTCTTCCTAGCTTTGGAATAGATCTTAAAAGTCTTTTGTATTACAGTTATCTCATTAAACCAGCCTAATAATTGTATAAATACAATCTTATATGGATTGTATCTCATAGAAAGGGACTGGGCTTGATGACGCACAGGACCATTCCTATCTTGTTCTTTCTTTAGGTACGTCTCTAAGCTTCTTACGTCTGTGATGACAGGCAGAAAACATAAGGCAGCATGGAGGAAAAGGTGACAAATCGGAAAAGGAAAATAAAAAGCCTTTCCAGGGAGAGTGAGTGTGTTCAGCAAGCGCATGTATGAATGGCACAGGAAAAAGAGCAAGGTTGTAACAAAAAAAAAATTCAGCAAAGATCATTAGTTTCAGCAGCATTCTTTTTTTTTTTTTTTTTTTTAGTTTGGTTCTCACTTCTGGCAAAGTCAACGTTACAACTGGTCAAATTTATACCGATTTTTTTTTAAAAATTTATTTAATGCTAGTTTACCAGCCAAAATACAAATAAAATTTTTGGTAGCTATTTGGAGACAGCAAGCTAGCATACTCATTTTTAAGTTTAGAAATGATAATACTACTTCCTGTATTTAAAATGCAAATTTATTAATTTATTGCGGTCTCAAAGGGTTTCTCACTGTTGCAGGACTGAACAGAAGGCATCTGGTGCTTGAGTGAGGAAGCTATGCCTTGAGGAGGTGAAAGCCTCTGGGTCTAAACGAGGTGCAGGGCCAGCGTACCACTGGATCTTGTGTGTGTATGATGGTACAGCGAGCTGTTAGGGGTGAATGCGCATCGTGTGCATGTGTAAATTTAATTTAGCAATGGCGAACTTGAGCTTCAGAATAAGTTGGTGGGTTTTGCTGTTCAGTGCTTCATCTTGGTGTTAGATGCGTGGCTGTTTAACATCGATACTGGCAACTAGATTTGCACTTGGATGTTTAGGGAGGATATCTGATAGCGGTGCAAGTTGATGGGCTGAAGTTGAAGATGTGATGATCCATAAAAAGTGATTTTTCACTTGGGCTGATTGTTGGCTCCACCACAGCTACATGCCTCCAGGTACCTGCAAGTCCGGAGTGGTCACAGCAGACTTCAAAACTAAACACTATACTTTTGGCTTTCCAAACAAGACAGGAGAGTCCTCCCTAACGGCAGGGTGGGCATCACTCAGTAAAGTTCGCAGGGAGCTGCTGCGATGGTTTTTAGCGTGGTTTTCTTTCGACATCAACAAAAGCTGTTTAATTTGTGCATCCGCTCCAGGTTAGGCTGGTATGTGGCAATTATGCATGTGCAATCAATGGAACTTTTTCTCTTGTAAAGAAGTAAGTTTAAGTTGTTTAGGGGGTGCATGTATTTTGTTTTTTAAATCTGTTGTACTTGGATGGATTTTTAATTTGCGATCTGTTTTCCCAGAGGAGTGACTAGACTGGGTGAAGCTCCTTCAGACCGGGTTGTGTATTGCAAGTGTTGGCGGAGCATGTGTGATGGCAACTGATGCCAGGTTGTAGGTTGCAGCAGTTCAGATACTAGTTATGTGGCAACAAGTCTTGAGTTTTTTGGTCTGCGTTAGTGTGCAGGGTTACAGAGTTTGACATTCCCAGATGACTGGAGGGTGGCAAATGTGACACCTATCTTCAAGAAGGGCCGGAAGGAGGATCTGGAGAACTACAGATCAGTCAGCCTGACCTCAGTACCGGGGAAGATTATGGAGAGGCTGTGGATGTTGTCTACCCGGACTTCAGCAAAGCCTTCGACACAGTCTCCCATAGCATTCTCCTGGAGAAGCTGGCAGTTCATGGCCTAGATGGATGTACTCTTCGCT
>NW_009260400.1:2770906-2771417 GCF_000687185.1 Egretta garzetta | reverse complement strand
CTCTTCTCCCTGGTAACAGATGATAGGACGAGGGGGAATGGTTTGAAGCTGCGCCAGGGCAGGTTTAGGCTAGACATTAGGAAAAACTTCTTCACTGAAAGGGTTGTCAGGCTCTGGAATGGGCTGCCCGGAGAGGTGGTAGAGTCCTCATCCCTGGAGGTATTTAAAAGAAGGATAGATGAGGTGCTTAGGGACATGGTTTAGTGGTGGGATGGCAGGGTTAGGTTAAAGGTTGGACTCGATGATCTCAAAGGTCTTTTCCAACCAAAGTGATTCTATGATTCTATTGACTGTATTGCCTAGGTGGCTGATACTGAAATAAAAGATGTTTAAAAGTGGGGTAGGGATGTTGCTATCTTAAGGTCATTTGCGACCTCATCCCTGAAAAAAATTACTTTCTAGGGTGTGCTTGAGCGCTGGCACTCAGCCAGCATCAGTTGGCTGCCAAGAACCAGGGAGCCTATGGCGTGCTTTTGGGGTGCATTGCCACAACCAAGGCTCCTCCTGCTGA
>NW_009260400.1:2769875-2770890 GCF_000687185.1 Egretta garzetta | reverse complement strand
ACCAAACGCCCCATTATCAGCAGGGAGAACCACCTTGCCAGCTCTTGATGCAGTCAAGTTCTCTGCCAATTGCTTTCTCCCTCAAGGTAGTCTGGGTGTCTAAGCAGTTGTTCTTGGTTTATATTTGACTTTGGTAGTTGAATTCATCGCCCTGAAAACTTGTGTGCTGCCTCCTGTTACGCCCTTGATCTAATAAATTTATTTTCTGTAAGTCTGGTCAAATTTATGTAACCTTAAAACTTCTGGCCTAGGGTTTGAACCCATTGCAGTTCCTACTTGTATAAGTAAAGCTCAAACAGCCAAAGGCCTAGAATGTGAAAAGAGCTTTTTTGCCTGACTGTGCGTGGAAAGCTAGACCTGCGGAGATCTTGGGAATATGCTTCTTGCTTCTCTTAAGAATTTGTCAGATCTTACATCAGGCGTGTGAGTAATTGACATCTAAAGGAAGCCACAATACCTTCCATGTCCTGTGTCCTAAAGCAGGATTTCATGCTTTCCAGGCTCACAGTGGTCAGGGATTGCAAAGAGGGACTAGCAGCTGGCAGTTCTTGATGTTTAGCAACTATAACTTAGCTTGCTTGAAGTAAACTCAGATCTTAAAATACAATGTAGTGCCTTTTGGGCACAGCATTGTTGCGTTTTGAATTTTAGCACAATTCTTCAGTCTTTGAGAGCTATCGGGATAACGAGAAAACGGATTTGCTTTCTTGAAAATTAATGGCATGGTAGAGCAATCACCTGTACTGACTGTGCATGTTAGTGTCTAGACTGGGTCTGTCGGGACTGCTGCACATGCTGTATGTTTAATCCCTCTAAAATAGAGGGCCTCGTGTTGAGAAGTATGGGATGCCCCTGAGCTTCCAGTGCCGTCACTGGGAACTGCAGATACGCAGTGCTGTGAAAAATCATGTTTTGTATCTTGAAATTACTACAAGTTCAGAGATAAATGCTGAGTGTGCTTCAGCCTTAGTGACAGAACAGAAGAAGAAAGTAAGCTTGTATTAATTGAAAAGCT
>NW_009260400.1:2760917-2769808 GCF_000687185.1 Egretta garzetta | reverse complement strand
AGCTGCATAGATAAATCGGGTGGTGGAAGCCACTTGCCGACAATCCATATTAACCTGGCAGTTGTTTACAGTAAAGGAGATTGAGTCAAAATAGCAAGTGCTTGCCAACTTTCTCAGATGGTGTAATTCTTTAAATCAGTGAATATGAGAAGGTAACACTTAGTAATTTTTGTTCTTGTTCTCCGCTTTTGTTCGCAAGTTGTGACCTCACACTGAAATAGCTCTAGAAATCAGCAGGTACCGTGATAAGAAGTTAAACCATTTAGTATCCGAGATTTTTATTTCATGGAAGTCTGGGATGCAGAGGTGAGATTTGTCCTACTTCTTCCAAAGACAAATTCTGGCCAGCTGAGAGGATCTGTGTTGACTGGTGCTTAATACTCCATCCAAGTGCTATGCTTATTTGTGTGATTGTTCCTTCTGATGATTTGTTTGTTTGTTTTACAGTCACTGGCTTTAGGTGAGGATTCAGAATGGGAGACAAGCCTATCTGGGAGCAGATTGGGTCCAGCTTCGTACAACATTACTACCAGCTTTTTGATGCAGACAGGACTCAGTTAGGAGCAATATATGTAAGTATCTACAAAAAGGGGGCCGGGGGCTTGCCTTCATTATCTGTCTAGGTTTCTCTATGTTGATGTGTGGGAAAACACAGGATGGGATGGCGGGTTTTATCCTGACTCCAGAGCGTCAGTCAGTGCAATCACACTTACACGACTTTTATTTATTGTACTTCTTTTGCATTTCACTTCCATTTTGAGCTTTGTATGCCTTATCTGTAGGTAGTCAGACTCGGAAAACCCCCAGCTGGCTGTAGACAGTGGCTTGTAGGGGAGGAGGCTGGTGGTGATCCTGTGATGAAGTTCTCTATAAAAGCACATACATTAGCCTTAGTTTGCCATTAATTTACCGGCGTGGATTTGCTTGGATCCCTCCTGATGTGGGATATGATTCAAGGCCTACTCTGTGTTTAGCAGTTCTTGCAGGTGTTTCTTGGATCTCATGCTATATTAATCCTCAGAACATTAAAATAGATTTAAAATTTTGAATACAGTTTAAATAGTTAGACTTTGTTAAATTCAGTTTAAATTTCTTCAAAAATTAGGTTTTTATTTTGGCTCCTTATTTGGGGCAAAATAGATTTGGTTTCCAAAATTAAAGACTGTAACTAACGAATCCAAGGAATATCAGCTTTTAGTTTTGGGGGAAGGCTCCTCCAGAACATGCAAAATGCTCTGCATGTCGCATTGATTACTGGTGTTGAGGAATGCTGCCAGGTAGCTGAGGCGTTTCAGCAAGACACTCAAGTCTTACAAGTCTTCCAGCCACACATCCTGTTCTTCTGACCTGTTTTTCATCTGCTGGTTGAAGCTTCGCCAAGCTCTTGAGGACTGGAACTTTTGGATGAACACCATCCAAAACCCCTCCTTATACCTCAGCAGTATCAATCAGCTCTGATACACAACAATCCAAAGAGCAAGTGGTATTTTCTGTCTGCTAGATTGTTGCCTTATTTTGGCCAAAAAGCTGTGTACAGAGAGCCTATAAAGCAAGAAAACCAAGTAGCCTGCGTTCAAGCCATGGCTCTAAATATGAAGACACTTAGCAGTTTTTGTCATATCGTTACTAAAACACATTCAGTCCTCAGAAGACTGGGGTGAAGTACAGTCTAATTTAAATTCCCATTCCTTCCATACAATGAACTCCTGGGCTTTTTTCACCCTTTAGGGTCTTTCTGCCTATCATCATTCAATGGAGATACCTATGCAGATGTAGTCAGGAGAGCTATTATGCAGGTCACCAATGTGTATTTTTTGTGGAGTTCTTTAACTGTGGAGGATGGGGCCCTGTTTTCATAGAATCACAGAATGTTTTGGGTTGGAAGGGACCTTTAGAGGTCATCTAGTCCAACCCCGCTGCAGGGAGCAGGGACACCGCTAACTAGATCAGGCTGCTCAGAGCCCCGTCCAACCTGGCCTTGAATGTTCCCAGGGATGGGGTCTCCACTATGGCTCTGGGCAACCTGTTCCAGTGTTTCACCACCCTCAGTGTAAAGAATTTCTCCCTTATATCTAGTCTAAACCTACCCTGGTTTAGTTTAAAACCATAACCCCTTGTCCTGTCACAGCTGGCCCTGCTAAAAAGTCTGTCCCCACCTTTCCTATGGGCACCCTTTAAGCACTGAAAGGCCAAAACGCACCAAGTGCAGCCATAATGCACCGAAGTCACAACTTGTCTAAATTAGAGCAGGTTCTGCAGAAATGTGCTTTTACTGATGAGCTTTTTGCCTTCCGAGACCCCGTGGGAACTGACAAATTTTATAGCATGCAGGAGCACAGCAGGGAGCTCTTGGGTTTGTTTTGCGTTCCTGTATTGCTACTTCCACCCCAAGGTGCAGTTTTCTCCTTTAGTGGTGTAATCCAGGCCAGTTGAGCTTTTGTCATCTATTCCAGGTGGGAGACCTGGGCCTCCCACTTTTTTTATGAATTGCTTGAGCTATGTGAATTGGAGCACTAAGTCAAAGACTTGTTTTGTAGTTATCCCCCCTGCAGCTGTTTTGCAGGAAAAATGCTGTATCTACTTCCTCCACTTTGGGTGTGTGGCTACTTATAATGAAATATTTTCTTATTTTCATGCTGTTTTCTCATCTGTAGGGCTTTCAGGGTAGAGGAGGGGATGCTTTCTGTTCTTGAACCAGTTGCTCCCAAGCTGCTGATACAGTGAGTGGTAACCTCTAGCAGAGTGTCAGGTGGACGCTAATTAGGTACCATGTGAAGTTGCAGTGTGTTTTTTCAGGAACAGCACATTTCCCTCTCCAGCTTAATCTGTGTCCTTTGCTACTCTTTGAAATGTCAGGAGGGTCCTGCACCACTGTGTGCTCACCTGCTGATCGCTGAAGGGGATTCAGTAAGGAAAGTTGTGGGTCCTCTCCGCTTTTGTGGCTTTCCATATTTGAAGGTTGTAATGTGCAGGCTTGAGAGGACAGCCTCATTCCCTGGTACCATCACCTGGCTTCTCAAGTTATCGATGTCAGGGGTTGATGTCATGTAAGATGGAGGTACTGTCAGCCAGATGACTTGCTCAGTGACTTCAGACTACACAATCTAAATTAAGCCTATTTCCTCCTAAAAGGGATGTGTCTGAAGTCGAGAGGATGCTGGATTCAGGGGCTCTTCATACTGCTTTTGGTTGCATCTGTGACCCTGAAACGCTTCATGCTGTTGCCCCTGGTGCCCTTCTTTGTTCTTCTGGCTCCTGCACTCTGTAGTTCCTTCTGATGATACGTGGAGGACCAGAAGCTTTTTTTTTTTAGTGTGGTTGTGACTGTTGTGCGGGTTCAGCACACCACACCTGGCTGCAAGAAGTGGCTTTTTGATATGGTGTGGTTCAAAAATAGGGCCTGGAAAATCTACCAGAGAGCCTACAAATGGAGTTCTTTGGAATCTGCCATTTTCTGCTGAGGCCTTCAGAGTTTCAATGAGAGTTGCAGATGAGATGGGAAAGAGCTGGGAATCATGATCCTGGATGTATTTAAACTGAAAAAGGTGGAAGGAGTGCATGAGAACTCGGGCTGTCAGGTAGAGGGTTAGGGTGCTGTTTGGAGATGGCAGCAGGCTTTGAGCTCAGTGGAAGCCAATTCAAATTTAAGTCTGCTTGCCAGGGTTTAAAATTGGATTTGAGAAAGCAGACCTATGTCACCAATAGGATATTGTGACTCTGGATTAAACCAAGTTTCTAAAGCTGAATAGAAAGCTGCTTGCCTGTTGCTGTTGTACCTGACCTGGCATGCTCAGAACGCCTTCCCTCATCTACTGGAAGTGCTTGTAGGCTGAAGGATCTCAGTTGCTTTGTGCCATGCAGGGCAGTCTGTTAGAAGACCTTTAGAGGCATGTTCTGGTTTTCTGAGTGTGAGCAAGGCATGCAAGTCAGTACCTGAGAGTTAAAAAACAAAACAAAAGCCAACTGGCAGTGCAACTCATTGTGTCAGATTTCTTCATCGATTTTTGTCTCTCTACGTGCTTGACTTCGTGTCCATAGGATTTTTTTTGTATCCTTTAGATTTCCTTCTGAAAGCTAACTCTGATCCAGAGGCAGGAACTTTTTTTGCTGGTGGAATCATGATAATAAAATTTAATCTACTTAATTTCTTGTTGATGATTCCAAATTTTTTCAGTTACTCTTTGTGGTTTCTTTCCATCTCCTGTTGAGGTGGTTTCCAAAGAGCTGGATTCTAAGAAGAGGTGCCAAGTAAACAAAGTCTCTTCCAGGGCTGCTTAAGTTACTTATGCAGGCTGATCAATTCTTTTTCTCTTCCTCCCCAGATTGATGCATCATGCCTGACATGGGAAGGACAGCAGTTCCAGGGCAAAGCAGCTATTGTTGAAAAACTCTCTGTAAGTCTGTAATCCTTACTGAGTGGTTTGGGAAACGGTTCTGAAGACTGTAAATTAATTGCTTCTGAAAGTTTGAGTTAGACCTGAGCAGTTAAAAGCTCTTGAATGTGGGACTTAGGCTTCGAACTTTAGGTCTTCAAAAAAATGTTACTTGTGATTTAATTCTATGTAGTGGGGTGTTCAATTGGTGGCTCTAATGGTGGAATGTTAATTGACTCTGTTAGTTTGCAAGGTTGTTTTGTGACTGCTGTTGCATTTGACATAATTAATTTTTTACAAAGTATAGTTCATAAGCTGGCCCTCTGATCTAGAGGAATGAAGGGTGGTTTTTTGTTCTTTTAAAGCATGCCAAGGAAGAAGCAACAGCAAACCTGTTACTTGCATCTGCCTATGATAGAGGCTAAGCAAGTTATTGCAAGAAACAATTTGTCTTCCGATACATAAGCTGCAAATAAATTCCATGGTGGAGAACCTGATCACCCTCAGTGCAGAGGGTGCAGTCAGCTGTTCAGATATGAGCAGTTATGGTTCAGGGCTTTGAAACCAATGCTTCCTCTTCATCAAGCGTGAGGAAAGCATTTCTTACTGTGCGGAGACTGAAACTCTCTCCACATTCATTTAGTTAAACTTGGAGAAGTTTTACCTTTTGGGTAAATCCAGGCTTCTGTTATAAAACTGTGTGTACTTAGAAGCTGTTGTGAAACTAGAAAGTTTGTTTCCCTCGCAAGGTGTGTGGAGGGCATGCTTTAGGTCCTCAGGCATTCTGCTCGGGGCATGGTATATCAAGCAGACATACCATTTTTATTGCACATTGAGAAGAAAAATCTTTGTAACTTTGACACTTGTACAGCTTCTGCTCCTCTGTTGTGGAATCACTGCTTTCATCCAAGATGTCTTTAACTGTGAAGGCTGAGGTTTGCCCTTGGATCTGTGGTTTAGGTGCCTGCATTGCCTTTGAGAAGGCCACACACCTCAGAATAGTGCAGCTTGCAACTGCTTGCTTCTAGATGAGGAGATACTCAAGCTCCAGAGTTGCTTGCTTGTGTACGCTGTGTTTAGATTTCTGGGCTAGCAGCCATTTAGATACCCAACCAGCTAAGCATTTGCCTGGCCACAGTGGCTCAGACCACTGCCTTGGATCTGGCCCAGTGCAGATCGGCCCCATTTCCCACCAGAGCGTTACTCATCTTTACCTTCCCTGTCTGTGGTGCCAGTTGGACTTTCTGGGTTCATGTGCCTGCTGCGCAGTCTTGCTTGGTGAGTGAAGGCATGCTATTTTGCCTCAGGGAAAGTTTTTCTGACTTGTATCCAACTGCTTAAAGTAAGGAAGAAACGCAGTAAAACTATTCCATGCCCTCGCGCTGCCATGGCTTGTTATGGGGCTGTATCAATTTACCATGACTGATGTCTTTCAGCCTACCCCTGTCAGCACTGAGCTACTCTGCTGTTTCAGCTTAACGTGCTGACCTACTCTTGTTTGTGCTTCTGGAGCTTCTTAGTCAGTTGAGCAGATCGTTGAATGTTTGACACTGGCCTTCCTTTGCCCTTCTGCAGTCTTGTGTTCTTCACTGCCTGGCTGACTAATCCATGTAAGTGCCAAGGAGCAGGATTTTCATTCACAGCAGGTTTTCTGCTGCCTAACAGCAACACTATGGCACCTTTTCAACCTACTCTGTCAGATGGTGCTGATGCAAAGTTGTTGCAAAGACGTTGCTTTGCTAGCACTGGTGCACCTGTACCTTGTTACAGAGTGGGAGCTGACACTTGTTCCTTCTATCTTAACTGGTACTGGACTTAGGAGTTGTTTCAAATAGAGAGCCTGTCCTAATCGGGGGCAGCCTGATTTACATGGAGCATTTACATGGAGTTCTACAAAACTCGTGGACCAAGGAGGAAGCTGGGGCAGGTAGCTTTGTTGCCAGGAGTGAGTTTAAGCTACTCAACTTTATTCTTGCAGAATTTCTCTTACCTGGCTTCAAGGAGGATTCCGTGGGTTTAGGAGTGAAAGCCCAGACAAGTTTTAGTGTCAGAGGACCCTAAAAGCCTTGGTTGTTGTGTGGCTTCTCACTTGTTAGTTGCTTTTACTGAACTCTTCATATAAAGAAATGCTTCTCTCCAGTACAGGTGGATGTCCATAAGCAACCATCCTTTTGAGGTAGCTTCTCTCTGTCGTAAAAATCGGTGATCTTTCTTATCAGCTGACCCTACTCTTTCCAGTGGGATTTCCCCCACTGCATCACACAAGGAGGAGCTCACTTGGCTGGCCAGCCATTGGGGTCCTTCCCTCCGAAGAGGACAATCGGATCCTTGAAACAGGCACCACCTTACCCACCCTTGTCTTTGGTTCCTTGTCACTGTTTTGCAGGGCTGTTGACTCTGAAGCCTTTCCTTCTTCCCCATCTTCTCTCCCCGCTCTCACATCTCACTGGCATCTTGTCACACTGGCAGCTGGGTTCTGGATACAACAGCATTCATTCCCCGTCATCTCTCTGCCATTTAAAGAGACTTTTCTTGCAGAACTTGTTCAACGAGAAGCTGTTGTGCTGAGGTGGGACCAGGTTTCATAGTACTCTTTGTCAAAGAAAGGGTGTGCAATGTCCCAGCCTATGCTTGTGCAGGTTGTGCGTGCACATTCAAGTTTGGAATGGTGACCGTGGAAAATATTCTGCTGTTAGTTCAGAAAAGACTGCTCTGGATTTTTTTTTTGTTGTTACTAAATGCCTACTCCATAATTACAAACCAGTGGCTCACTTTGCTGTTCATGCTAGGTTGGGTTTGCTCTCACAGCAAGGAGGTAACACTTCATTAGTGTTCTTGAATAGTGTCCCTCTGTGATTAGAGGGCTGCTCTGTACACTTCCTGTGCTTCCCCAGGTACTGATCCTTCCACTGTTTCTGTGTTCTCTGTTATCCAAGGATTTAGCTTCCTGGTATTCTTCCCAAAGCCATATGCTTGTCAGGGACAAGTCTGTACTTCACATACTTGACAGTAAGACTCTAGTCTCCTGGTTTTGTACCTAGGCCTTCTAGAAAATCTTTCAGGCTCCTTCCACTAGAGTGGAATGCAGAACTTGTCGAAGTACATGCTTGGGTCTACCTTGACCTGGTAACAAATCAGGCAAATGAGGCAAAGATATGAAAGCACAGCCTGAGGTTTAAATGACTGCATGCTGCTGTCCTGTGCAGTGCGTGGACTCTTGGTATCAGCTATTGATCACTTAGAGCTCCATCTGTGCTGAGCTGCCCCTTTAAAGCATCTACCATTAATGCAGCTTTGACAGAACAGTGCCAAAATGGCATTTGTGCCACAGGACTCTGAGATCCCCAGGTGCTTTGTTGGCTTGTCGCTTGGAGTCATCTGTGGTTGGAATGTGAATGTGGCCTATGCTGAAAGAGAGAAATTACTCCTCAGTGTCTGGTGTTTCTCAAGGTGTGCTCCTTGCACACCTAACTCCAGACATACTTGCATCAGCTACATGAGCTTTTTTATCTCTTCAGTATGTGTGGTTTTGATCTCCACCTCCTTCTTTCCTCCTGCTTGGAACATGGCAAAGATGGTACCTCTTGCTGTGTTGGTGCTGTTGCGAAGGAAAGAAAAAAGGGGAACCTTCAGCTTGTAGATGAACTGAAGCTCTTCCAGCAGTATAATTGAACTAGGAAAAGGTACTGCTTAATGTATATGGTGACATATTATGTCATGTCTTGGTGCTTGAAAAACTCAACTGTTATGATCAACCTGGCCTGAGTAGCGTCGAGTTGCAACAACTCTCCGTGCAGTGCTACCAAAATAGTCTAACACTTCACAACTTTGGATTTGCTCGATCTTTGTTTTCTAAGTTAAATAATGCAATGACTGTACACTTCCTTATTTTGCTTTTTTCTCGTTGTAGAGCCTCCCTTTCCAAAAAATACAACACAGCATCACAGCACAAGACCACCAACCTACACCTGACAGCTGTATACTCAGTATGGTAGTGGGACAGCTTAAGGTAAACTCTTTCCATTGCAGGTTAACAAATCCTTATGTCTGATTCTGAATCATCTGATTTCTGGAAACATTAATATGCTCTCAGGGTGGGGAAGGAACATGGGTAAGCTTGCACTGGGATGTCACTCTTCTACTGTCAGGAAACTGCTCATCCCTTCAGACAACTAGCCCTAGGTAAACCACCTGTAATGTGACAGTCCTATGTTCCTGCCAAGCAAAGTACCATGCTTTCTACCCTGCATACAAACATCGTACAAGCATCGGTATTTCCTTTACCCTGCTGCAGGAAGGTTTCAGTGGCCTCAGTTGGTGTTCTTGGGCAACATAAGCACACCTGGTTTAATGCACTCTTTGATGGAACATATGCATCAAGCTGTGATTTAGCAGACGCTTTTTATAAGCTGACAACCCCTCTGTAAGACCATGCTTTTTCTTTGCTGCAACAGGACTGAAGAACACAGTTCTGGCATTAATGCAGTCCAGGACCTCTGTAGTCAAAACTGGTTCAGC
>NW_009260400.1:2755864-2760891 GCF_000687185.1 Egretta garzetta | reverse complement strand
TGAACCGCTAAACTTACCCAGTCTCCTGTTCTTGTGACAGAATGCTGGATCTAAGAATACCAGGGCCACAGACTCATAAGCTAATTACACTATGTATCAATGAAAGAAGTTGTTCTGGAATCTGCAAAAAATACCCTATATGTAAAGTCAGCTGTGGGCAGAGCTTGCTCACAGAGGGCAGTTTAAAAAATGTGACATTCCATAGCTATAGTTAAAGTTATGGTTTTGTCAGGGTTTGGTCCAGCCATGCTGTCAAGTCAGGACTCTAAAGCCATCCAGTCTTTAGAGTTACTTGAACCCAGTTTCTGTTAAGATAGCTGTTTAGGTTTCCTTTTCCTGTTAACTCTGAATGACACCTCTGTCTCACCTTCAAACTGCCACTGGCTGTACTGTTAGCTAAGCAAACACAGGACTGAATCTTTGAATCTGCTTGCTTAGCTGTTCTCTTTAATTGTTTGGGTTGGGCAGTTGAGAAGAGCGTTCCCAGTGTATCGTGTCCACTTGTAAGCCTAACGTAGGTAGCTTTGGCTCTCCTTAAAGTTGCTCCCTGCTTCCTAGCTGCAAGTTGGATTCCAGCTTGCTTGTGTGCAGGTGGGACTGAGCAACACTCGGAGAAAAGACAGCCACATGTGGCCATGGAAGGCACTGAGTTGCAGGGCAGGGTCTGACGTCAGACATTGCTGATCTCATCTGTTGTACTGTTGGGTGTGCGCAAAACTCAATGACATGACCAAGACTTTTTGACTGAACGTCTTGGGCCACTCACATCTGCACCTGGTTTTGCATAGTCCTGTTTTTAAGGTTATTACATAATCGTTAAGCAGATCACAGCTTGCAACACTGACTGTTGAATCCTGTGGCAAGATCAAGTCCTTAAAGATTCTGTAAAGCTTTTGGGTTTTCTCATCCTTTAGTATGGTTGTTAGGGTTGTAGATGCAGTCTGGGAGCTTTCCATAAATACCATGGTTTGGAGTAGTATTTCTTACTCTGCTGTTTTTATCCTCTGAGTAATTTGGGGATCATGTGATAGTGCGTCTAGGTACTTGGAGAGAACATACTGGGTTAAAGTATGCCTACTATGATCAAATCCAACTTGTTTGTGAATTTTTAGTGGGAGGGGTGACATTCTTCCACTCTTCACCTGTATGTGTCTCCAATCTTAGCTTTAAAAAGCACATTTAAATGCCTGGGAAGCGCTGCTCCTCACCAAGGAAGTGTCCAGAAAGTCAACTTGGAACTTTTGAATTCTTGCTTCTACCTTGCATGATACTTATACAGGTGGACAAATGAAATAATCGGTAACGGTCTGTAGCATGACCTACAGAAACCATTTCTGCCATTGGTTGTCATACGTAGAGAATACTTTTTCTCGTGCTCACATGTAGGTGGTGAGAGCCATTTTAATCAATCTCAGTGCTGTTCGCTGTACAATACAGTAGCTGATATCAGCTGGGTTCGGTTAGTGCATTTTAACAAGTGGCTTATCTGTAGCTCCAGGTGAAGGGGGTACACTTTAACATGCAAACATGGAGCAGCAGGGTTAATTTTATTTAAAGGTGGCCTTCTTAATGGCATGGCTGTTCTGCACGGCTCGCATCTGTTGGCCTCGAGGAAAAATATAGAGAAATTTGCAAAAGGAAGGGGACTTTCAAGACCATCAGTAGGAGGGTTTGGAGGGAAAAGCCATGCTTCTTCCTTACTGGTTTGTTATCCTTTTCATGGGACTGTGAGCCCAGTTCTTCAGAGCCCAGTACAATCAATGCATATGCTTTTGAATCCTCTGCAGTTTTTCAAAACTTGCATTGTTTTATGTAATGAAGGAGCATGCATAATGTTGAATAGAGTAATCCAAGAAAATAATAACGTTAAAATACCTGTAACATGCCCTTTCTAAGAAGTCATTCTTGGCATGAGATTTAAATGGATTTTTTTCTTAGTTGCTCAAATTGCTAGTCCCAAAAGTTCAGTGGAAACTTATTCTTAAGTGAGCTGGGCACATCTTGTGTTTCTTCCTTAAAATATTATATTTTGATCTTGTCAGATTTTAGGGGGGAAAAAACCAAACCAAAGCAGAAAAACTTTCCACTGTCCCTGCATATACTGTGGGGTGACCTGCTACCAAATTGTCACAAAGCCTCAGCTCTCTTCTTAACTGTACAAGAACCATTCTGAAGAAATAATGGGGTCAAGGACTATTACTGTCAAACTTTCTATTTCCTTTACCAGAGTAGTATTCCTTAAGTAAACTGGCAGGTTTGGGTTGTTCTAAGCCTCTGGCCTTCCCTGTTGAGGGGGATTTAACTGGGGTCAGTTGAAGTTGTGACTGCCCCGTGACAAGGTCAGGATGTGTGTTTGCCTCTGTGCTGCTCCAGTCTATAGCCAAGCATGCCAATATGAACTGTAAATTAAAAAAAAAAAAAAGCAACATCTTTTGCAGCAGAATAATCATATGCACCGAGGGGACCAGACAGAACAGCTTCTTGGAGAAGATGTTGGAGAGTAATAGAGCATCAATGTAGGGTGAATGTTGCTTGTGAGGATCTAACTCACTGGCAGCAGCAGTCCAGTAATTGCTTTAATGGCAAAGTGTGTTTTCAAGTAAATATATGAAAGATCCTCTTCAATGGATGTTGGGATAGGTAGTAATGGGTTTTTTTTATCCTTTTCTAGAGGTATAATAAATATACCTCCACTTATTCCAATGCTGTTCATTGTTTTCATTGCTGTTCATTGTCTGGGTGCATGCTTGCTTGCTTCAACTAGGAAGAGTAAGCATCAGTTTAAGCCTTTAGGAGCGAGTTTCACTTGGTGTGATGCTACTTTGCCCACGTGCATCCAGAATGTTACCCAGTATTTTCAGCGTGCTTCACCTAGTAACGTATTTCTCCTGTCATGCTCAGGCAGACGATGACCAGGTTCTAGGCTTCCACCAAACCTTTTTGTTGAAAAGTTTGCAAGGTGCCTGGGTGTGTACCAACGAAGTCTTCAGGCTAGCCCTCCACAACGTTTAGCCCTCTGCCTTGTCTCTCTTCCATGCAGTCCTCGCTGTCCTGGCTGAGTAAGGAGCGCTCTTTTCTCCCTCTTCTGTCACTTAAGCTCGGCTGAGAAGCATGGCTGTGGCTTGGGTGTTCTCAGAGTAAGCTGGCAGATCATCGGCTCTCCCCCCAGAGTGTGAATTTTGAAGTGATTGTTGCAGGATTTCGAATAACTAATTGTTATGTGGTGTTTCCTAGTCTTAAAAGGGAAAGGAGATTTGCAATTAAAATCACTGGATGTTTTTGGAATGCATGCTGAACACTTAAAGCATTGCTTAAAGCCTGTCCATGAGGCTTAACATCTGAAAGAACCTGCTATCTTAAATAATTAGCCTTTCCTTTGAGATAAGGATAGCTGCAAGCCTGCAGGTCACTCAACGGCTGCATGGGAATGAGTAAAACTGTCTCTGACTGGACAAGAGGAGAAAAGCTGTGCAGCTGAAGTTGGTTTGCAAAGCAGTGTTGCATCTAATGCTCTGACATGATCCATGGCTCTGTGAGCTGAGGGCTTTCTGCAGTTCTGAGCCTGCAGGTCAGAAGGGATGTAGGAAAAACTGGAAGAGGTGAAAAAGCTCTTGTGTCGGGGTTCAAGAGCTTGTGGAGATGGGAGAGGAGGTGGCTAAGGGCAATCTGCCTGAAATGTAGGTGGAAAGTGGTCGAGTACTTCCAGCAGCCTGAAAGCAAACTGGTTTTGGCGGTGCCAGACAGTGTAATGGGGGACAGTGGTTGCAAACCGTAACTTCAGAGGTTCAGATTGAACACAAGGGAAGGATTTTTTCACTGAAAGGCTGAAACCCTGGGAGATGGTGCCTGGACACCTTGTGAAATGTCTGTTCTTGGGAGGCCTGGAAGACTCTGCCAGACAAAGCTGTGGCTGATGTGATGCTGCTGGTAGTCCATGCTTGTGCTGAGCCCAAGGCCGGACTGGAAACCGGAGGATCCTTCCAATCTGATTCTGTGACTTCTTTTAATTTTTATTTTAATTCAAGGATGTCATGAAAGAATTTGAACTGCGTAAAGGAAAGCTTTGTAGGAGAAATAAAACCCCTGTGTTTCAAGCCTGGGCTCGCATCTGGAATGCAAATTTTGAGTTGGACATAGGTGAATTTGGAGTGGAAAGTCAGGGTAAAGAGTTTGTGATGTGATCTGAGCTGTGATGAAGATCCAAAATAAAATGGGATAGGATCAGTCTATGCCTTCTAGAGCATCTCAAGTCACTCAGCTGTGGGTCTTTCCTATATGTTAATAGGATGTAACGGACTATACATTTCCATCCGCCATAAATACAGCCTAGGATTTTCCTTGGTTTTAAAGTATATTGCTACCCTGTGCTGTGAAGACATAACATGAAAGGAATAAAGAAAGCAATAATGCGTGACTTCATTGTGGGAATTTGCCATATGCACAACAGCAATCGTTTTGGGAAGAATTCCCTTTCCATTTAGTCTTTTTGCATGTGTTCAGTCCTGAATTGCATAAGAAAGGAGGAAATTCTCCCCAAGCCAAAGCGCCAAGAGCTGCAGCACAGCTCGGCTTACCAGTAATTGAGGAAACCTACACTAAAAATGGTCTGGTGGTGATACCTTTTTTCCCAGAGGTGTATTTTTTAAGTGTACTCATGTCAGTAATGACACGCTCAAATTTGGTCTGAAAACTACTTATGCAACCTGTAATGGATGCCTCAGTGACCTAAGAGGAAGAGACCATAGGGCAGCTGAGAGTACATTAAATGCTTATTAATAGTGTTGATTAAAAGTGATTCATGCTGAAACAATTATGCCTGGCTGGTTTAAACTGTGCCATTAGAAAGGAGCTGACACGAATATGAATTCATTCCAACTCAGTCCAAAAGGGCTGCATTACTCAGCACAGTCTTGTTCAACTTATTCATCAATGACCTGGATGAGGGGACAGAGTGTACCATCAGCAAACTTGCTGATGACACAAAGCTGGGAGGAGTGGCTGATAACACCGGAACGCTGCACTGCCAT
>NW_009260400.1:2755453-2755786 GCF_000687185.1 Egretta garzetta | reverse complement strand
TTGAACCCCATGCACCAGCACAGGCTGGGGGCTGACCTGCTGGAAAGCAGCTCTGCTGAGAGGGACCTGGGAGTCCTGGTGGACAACAAGCTGACCATGAGCCAGTAGGGTGCCCTTCTTGCCAAGAAAGCCAACAGCATCCTGGGGTGCATTCAGAGGATTGGCGAGGGAGGTTCTCCTCTCCCTCTGCTCTGCCCCAGTGAGACCCCACCTGGAGTACTGCATCCAGTTCTGGGCTCCCCAGTTCAAGAAAGATGAGGAACTCCTGGAGAGAGTCCCGAGGAGGGCAACAAAGATGAGGAGGGGACTGGAGCATCTCCCCTACAAGGAAAG
>NW_009260400.1:2750509-2755331 GCF_000687185.1 Egretta garzetta | reverse complement strand
ATGATGTCCTGTGCACCCTGCTCTGGGTGAGCCTGCTTGAGCAGGGGGGTTGGACTGGGTGATCTCTGGAGGGCCCTTCCAACCCCTGCCATGCTGGGATTCTAGGATTCTGTGATTAATAAGATGCTTTACAAAGTCAAAAGTGGTGCTCTGATGCTACTCAGTTTTCTTAAAGATTCCTTCATGTCCAGGAACCTACCAAGTATCAAGCAGTAGTGAGACTTCACTAGGATGTGTTACACCCGATACCTAGGAAAAGCTACAAAAGGCATAAACCCATAGGTTTCGGTGCTCAGGCCACCTCTTCAGTGTGAATCTGCAAGCATCTCTTTTGGGCAGATCTGAGAATGATCATACTTCCCCTGAAATAATTGGCACGACTGCTGTCGTAGGAGCTAATGAACTAGATGGGCGGCTCGTCTAATCCAGCATAATTGCTTGTGTTCACATTGCACTGTTTATTATGGAGCCTCTGCCTAATGCGAAAGGAGTATCAGCGTGACAGAAAGCTGCCCCCTTCATCAGCTCCTTGAACAGTGACTTGATTGGCACTTGTCTGGCTTGGGGATTTTTCTGTCATTAATTTGTCTGCTGAACACTTAGACTTGCTCATGCTTCTGGCCTTACTTGTTGCCTTCTTTATTTCTGGCTGTAGCAGTTTTCTCGTTTACTTTGTCCTTCACAGTTTTACAGCAATTTGATATCTTGCCCATTCTCCCCACCCTGATCACACTTGTGCAAGCTGGAGTGTCATGCTCCATTTACTTTCTTCAGTAGGGAACTGTCCTGTAGCTGGCTCATCTTTGTTGCCCTTCTCTGGCCTTTGCTTATTCTACCATTTTAATTGTTGTTAAGTAAGTGCATGCAGGATGTGATATGTGGGTGCTCTCTTTGCATTTGTGTGGTTGCTTACTTAAGGGGTTTTGCTTCTCTGCTCCTTTCCTAGTCACTGCTAACTCTGTGCTTGTCTTGGTAGCTGTTGATCACAGAGCTGGTTTCAGCAACAGTAAAAATCATCATCCGTCATGATTTCAGTATCACTTTCCTGAGAGGCCACAGCTCATTTAGGGCCCTGTTTGGTTTTCCTCTGTGGATTAGCATACACTTAACTGCAACTGCCCGTCATCCACACCACCTTATTTCCTAGGCAGTTCCTGGTGTGAAATCCTTGTGGTGGTTTTAGATTTGAATGCTGGTTTTGCATGTGCTTGATCCTACTGGCACTTTGGCAGACTTGCTGTTCCGTGATACAGCTGATGGCCTTAGCAAGTTGCTCCTCAAAGCTGCCGTGTTTCACAGTCAGTTTGTCACTTGCACAAATATTACTTTTTAAGTAAAGGTTTTGTTTGTTTTGTAATCTGCTTTGCTCTTCAATCTTTTCACTTGCTTTTCTTGCTGGACAGCAGCAGAGCACAGAGAATGAAACACTCGTCACTCTGAGTGTGTTTCATGTGCTCCTATGGCTGCTGCTTTTGATGCTTTTTTTTTTTTTTTTTAATGCATTTCCCCCCTTTTCTGAAGCTGAAGTCATGTGCTGAAAGAATAGAGCATAAAATCCTGCAGAAATGCTGAATTGGAACCACCGTGGTCAGTATCAGAAGCTTGTTTCGTAGCTAGGCCCTGTCTGCTGTTGAGATTAAGTCCTACTATGTGATTTCCAGCTGATTTGAGCATCATCTATGTTATTTTGAGGCTTTAATTCCTGCGTGATGTCTCTGAGGAGACTGGTAAACTTTAGAGGGGAGAACTAGGCTCCCTCTAATACTATTTTCTACTTTTGTAGTAATACAGTAAATACAGTGCAGGCACTATAACCCGCCCAAGATGAATCGTCAAAGACAGGAGGCAAGGCACTGCTGCAAAGCTCCCTCTGCTTAGAACATCTCGTTGCAGCTACAGCAGACACTTCACCCACTTTGAGTTGGTCCAGCTCCATACTGCATCCCTGGCCAGCTGCGCCTGTTCTGGGGAAGCTTTCAAAAGCTGAGATCATTACCTAGATTGTTCAAGTAATATTGTGGATGCTGACTTCTACGGAAACTCCCATCTGTCATCAATCCAAAGTACAGCAGCTACAAACTTAGTTTTGAGATGCTTTGGTTTACGCTTGGCTCCTGGGCAAGGCCCAAAGGAAACTTGTGATTCAGCCCTGAGGCAGGCATGCTCTTATCAGTAGCGTGGAGCTGCTGGGAGGAGGTGGCTGCAAATATTCTGGAAAACCCCAACTCCTGATGCTGTTGCGGGATTTCTGTGTCATTGGGTCCTAGGTGTTTGTCTGCAAAGCACCTTGGAACAGAGCCTCTGGTTGTATCAGTCTCTCTTGAGGTACTAGGCATCTCACAGCATGTGACATCACTGTTCGCGTTAGCTTTTAAGTCGCCTTGGCGTGAGTTTTGGAATACCTTTCTCAAAAAAGAGCTTTCTGAACTTTTCTTCCTTTCTTTCTACAGGCTGACGAAGATCCTATCATGGGATTCCACCAGATATTTCTATTAAAGAACATCAATGATGCCTGGGTTTGCACCAATGACATGTTCAGGCTAGCATTGCACAACTTTGGCTGAGCTGGCAACCCTGAGGCACCTGTGCTTTTTTTTTTTCTTTCCCCCCCCCCCCTTACTGGTATTATTCACACTCACGAACATTCCAAATATCATACACAAACCTGCAGCACTGCAGAGCGTGAGCAAGCAAGACCTGTGACCTGCCCTTCTGCTGAGTTTACGTTGTCACTAGATGAGTTTCTTGTGCATGATGTTTGGAAGTTAGGCTTAGCTGCATTTGACAAGAGAAATTTGTGTTGTACCAGCATGCCTCGGAAAGAATTTATAATGCAAAAGGTTGTTGTTTGTGTACTGACAAGATGCTCTATAACCCAAAGAAATGAAAGAACAGCAGCCTGTACAGCCCAGATACTGATTTGTTCAGATGTTTCAATGCTACATTACACAATAAAACCATGAGATTTTCTTAACAGTTTAAATTGGTTTAATGAGTTGGATACGGAGTACACGGTACCACATGCCTTGGATACCCTCTGTCGGGTGAGGAAGCGCTTACAAACTGAAAACTCTCAAGCTGAAGAGCCCTCGATAGCTCCACCCATGGAGGCAGTTCAGGTATGCTCTTGGCCGTGCAACTTCTGTTCCCCCTCCTGCTCAGCAGCTTTTACAACAGCGACTTCTAGCTCAGTTTTTAACATGGACAGCTTATCATAGAATCATAGAATCATCTAGGTTGGAAAAGACCTTTAAGATCATCAAGTCCAACCATTAACCTAACACTGCCATCCCACCACTAAACCATGTCCATAAGCACCTCATCTACCCATCTTTTAAATACCTCCAGGGATGGGGACTCTGTTCTCAGCTGTTGTATTTGACCAAGGCAAAAGCCTAAAATAATACCCAGGGACGGCAACAGTCACGGTAGCCTGTAGTTAATCTGTATGACCTGTATTATGTTCACCCTCCAAGATGTATTTTCCTCATAGGCAGGCACACAGGATGTCAATCCAGCTCTAAAGTCAAGCCTGGAATCCAAGTATCCAGCTCTTAAACCCTGGCCTGATTCGTGCTCTGCGGTGCCTTTCTAGCATCCCTTTGTTATAATCTGAGTTGGTTGGTGGCACTGCGTTTGCTGTGGGGGTTTTTACAATGCTGTTAGCTGTCGTGTCCTCCACCCTGGAGGTGGTGGTGTTCCACCAGCAAAGGGGTTTATTAAATTAATCTTCCCAGCAGAATTGCATTCGCTTTACCTTCAGACCTCACTCAGCCATTAGGCCCTTGCTGAGCTCGCTTTCAAAGTGGCATTTCCCTTTCTGAGACTTGGGGTGTGCTCAAGCTGCTCTGTTCCCAAACCTGGCTGCCTTGGCATTTGAACTGGAGAAGAGCTTTTGTGGGAGCTGATGTTAGGACCCTCCTCTTTGCTACTGGAGCATTTTCACGCATTCGTTCCCTGTAGGTAGGGCTCTTCTGCCACTGCTTCTATGCTATGAAAGCCACGCTCTGAAGAATCACTTGAAGAGATGGGCTCTTTCGGTAGAAGGAGGCACGTTGCGTAGTCGCTGTGAAGCAGGGTTCCTGATATCGTAGCTCCACATCTAAATGGAGCCTGGCAGGGGAAGGAGGATCTAAGAATAGGTCTGGCTTACAAACCTTGCCCTGCAGAAGGATCCAGTCCATGAGGTCAGGGTAGTCCTTTGAATAACGAGCTCAGCAAGCCCAGAGCGAGCTTGCCTGAAAGTCACGTTCAAGGAGCCATGCGTGTTGCAGGTGTTAGTTTAAAAACTATATAAAATGAGATTATTTTAGGCTGCTAAAAGTTCAAAGTGGTTATCTTCCAAACTTGGTCACATAGGTCTTTCCAGGGCTGCTTTTTCCTGCCTTTCTCCACGCGGTTGTTCACTCCCAGTTCCTCACCTGGAGCAAACACCGGAGTTTCTACGTCAGTGTTGCTGAATATTACTGACACCCGCGGGCCGCTTTTTGAGGCCTGATGTATGCAAACAGATTTGCTGTCTTGTAACTCATTTTCCATGCCGGTGTTTTCTACAAGCATTAGGCTGGGCTGCAGGCGTCACCTTGGGAGGTGGGAGGGCAGCGTGGGGAGGGGGCGAAAACCGCCTCTGCTCGTAGGGCAACTCTACGCGATTATTTTTCCCCCCTAAAGAACCTGACTTAACGCTTTATGAGTGAGGCTTTAGCTACCCCGTCCTGGTACTGCACCTAGCGGGAAATCGCGTTGGCCGTAACGCCCGAGGGGGCCAGGGCCGGTGTGGGCCCTCGAGGCCTGCGGCAACCAGTTCCCCCTCAGCGCCCGG
>NW_009260400.1:2739650-2750013 GCF_000687185.1 Egretta garzetta | reverse complement strand
GCTCCGTCTCGCGCGGGGCGAGGGGGGGTCCCGGTGGGCCCTGCTTCTCTCCCCGGTGAGCCCGGGAGCCAGCGGGGAGGCGTGTACCGGTCGGGGGAGGAGCGGAGCGGAGCCAGCGGCCCAGCCTGAGGACCCCGGGAGAGGATTTCTGTGGCTGAACAGAGCGGGAGCCGCTCACACCGGAGCCAGCCGCTGCTGCGGGCCCTGGGCTCCCCTTATCCCAGCGGTGTTGCTGCTGAGGACTGAGCAGCACCGACCTCCTCCTCCCGTGTTAAGAAAGCTTTGAGTTTTTCCCACGGTGTCTTGCTGGGCTCGGTGGAAGGGGCTGTCAGGCCTCTCCTGAGGTCAGTGCTGTTCTCAAACCTGGTGAGGTAATGGTCTGAAGGAGACTGAGGCAGTCAATATTTTGCAAAAAAACACCTTAGTCTCTGGGCAGAGGACAGAATTTATGTCCTTGAGGAAAAGGCAGGAATAATATAGCTTTTTAGTGTCCTGAGGGTCAGCATGCGTGTGCTGCCTCCAAAGCAACTGCCATGTGTGCTGCCTTTTGCTTGGCCAAAAGGGTGAGAGGTGGGATGCAGGATTGTTGTGGCAGTCGTGTGGGTGATCACGCACATGGGGTGATGGAGCAAACCTACAGGAAGCCACCTTTGTTAGTTTTACTGCCCATAGAGAAACTTCTCATTACTTGCAGTAGTTTCTCCTGTTTCTGGAGTGCTTGGCTGCTCCTGGATTATGATTCTTTTAAGAAAACATATTTTTCCTTCACAGTGCAGTGCTCTGTACTTGAGAGGCTGAAAGGAGAACTCGGTGCAGGGATGGGAAACGCTTGTTTCACAAGCAATTTCTGAACTGAAAGGAAGTGTCATGGTTGGGAAATGGTTGGAGTTGTTTCTGTTCCCTCAAGGTAACTTGACTGTCTCCTGAAGCAGCTTCTCTTGCTGGTTGAAGCAAAGGCGTTATTTACTGAGCATGGCTTATTTTCATTTTTCTTCTTTCCTCTTCATTCTCTTTATACCTTCTCCGTCCACCCTGGTGCACAAGAAGGCAATTGAGAGGAAAAGGAGCACATGGACAGTAAGTCAAGCAGTAAGGAACCTGTGGTGGTTCTCAGCAGAAGTCACTGCCAGGGTAGTAGCAGAGTTGAAAGAACCAAACATAATAAAGCGAAGAGCGAGAGTATGTGTTTGTTAGCTGAAAGGCTCTGAAAATCCTGTTAGAATGACTGAGAAAAGGGAAACTGGGGGATCCTTCAAGGCTTTTGAAAGAATAGAAGCAGCCTCATGAATTGCACACGTAGGGCAAGTCTTGTCTGGCGTAAAGTTGCTGTGATCAAGGTCCTCTCTAGTTTCTGTTACACCCTGGGTTTCACTTAATACCCAGCAGAGACTAGTGTAGCTGCTTCCCAAGGTTACTGCCACAAAGAAAGTTTTGCAGCACGCATTGCTGTGAGCAGTGTTCTGTTATTCTGGGTGCTGTCCAGGCAGGTGACAAGAAGTGCTCCCCCCTGTGAAGAGTTTATGACTGTCACAACGCTTTTTTTAGTTGTGCTGGGTTTGGTCATTGTGAAAATGCGACTCACAAGACAGTTTTCTCCCCGTTTCAGCAAACACCATCCGTTGCTTCAGAAGCCCTTGCCCTTTTTTGATGCTGTGCCCTCAGCAAGGGGAAGCTGCATGATCGACCCACAGACCTCCCAGCTGGGGCACATAGGGCAGGCTGCCAATGCCAGTGTGCTGTGGAGGAGAGTCCCTGCTGGGGTTGTGGGTAGGATCCTTTAATCCCTGCTGAAATCTCCGCTGATAACCAGGTGTAACCTGGGCTCACCCTACTCATGTGGTGTTTGTCAGGGAAGTCACCATTCAGTGCAAAGTAGCTGCCCTGGTGTAGGGGGGACTAGGGAGCAGGAAGAGTTCAGTACCTTGGCTTTGACTACTCCTGCTTTCCCGCTCTTTAGAAAGGTAATGAATGCGACCACTCTTCTTCCCCTTTGAAGGTCAATACCAGTCTAGATTAATACTTTGTTTTGTTCACATACCTACTAAACACCCAGCCTCTTCCCTTCTTTTATGCCTTCAGGACAGTGTGCGGGCAGCACCCATGCTTGTCTGGCTCCCACTAAGACAGAGCAATGGGATAAGCCCATTCCTGAACTTTGGTGTACTGCTGTTGTGCCTGTCAGCTTCTGTGGAGTGTTTCTTCCCTCCCTGTCCCATGGAGCGAATGTCACTGTCCTGCTGTCCATAAAAGAGCAGAGATACTTACGTGAGCCATTCCAGTTGCTGCAAATAGAGCAAAGAGTGTACTGTCTTTCTCTGGCAGCCTGGATGCATTTTCTGTAGTGAATATTTTCCTGCTTTTGGTCGCAAGGGATAAATTGCAGTCGATGGATGTTGCTGCAACTGGACGAGTACCCACCGTATGCTATCAGAATAAGGAGCGCATCTTAATCTTGCAACCGCAAACACAGCACAAAGAGGTTAGGTGGTTACAGGATCGCATTCCTTGGCCTGAAGTTTTCTTGTGCTGTGTGAGTGCTGCTGCTGTTTTCTCCGTGCAGTGCAGGTAACTTGAAGTGGGCGCCCAAACGCTCTCTGCACTGAGATACCCCAGTCACTGCACGGGCTTTTTGTGTCTGTAGCATAGTTGCTGATTTAATGACACTGTTCATAAACAGGCAAGTTTTAAATACTCCTCTGGCAAATGAACAGTAGTTGTGGTTCTTTCTGTAGGCAGCAGCACTCATCCTGATATGTTAAAGCCTGTTTGGTAACGGAAAGCTTGCCTTGCTTCCAAAGGACATGCTTCTTGCCCACAGTTGTGTTCAGGTTTGTTACGTGTGCTGGTAACAGCAGAGCTTCTGGTCCCAGGAGCAGCCATTTTGCAAGAGCTCAGCAGCAGTCGTTACCTGGCAACAGTATATGAAATTTCACTTTTCAAAACCAGTGAAAATTTCAGGCGAGGATTTTGCTGAGACAGGAGGCTTTGACTTGGGCGTACTGGTGTGTAAGCGCAGATGGAGTGGGCTTGCTCTCCAGTTGGGATTGTCAACTATTTACCTTGCTAGCAAAACAGAGAGGAGTCTCCTTCACCCCCTTACATCTGCCCCCTTCTGAAAGCCTTCAGAAGGCGTGGAGGCCACCAGGCAACTTGTGCTAGGCCAAATATATGAAGTCGGGGCACACGGACTCTTCAAAGCACAGCTGAGACTGAGCAAATGGTTGCCTTATGCAAAACTTGAGTGCTGTAAACTTCTGTGTAACTAGTCGACTGAGGGAAAAATACATGAATCCTGTAGGCCCAGCTGCACAGCTTTATAGCTAAGTTACTCAGACACCAGGACTTTGAGGTCAGGTCTCGCAGTCAGAAGCCACTTTTAGAAAGTAAGAAGTGCGTTATTTCCAGCCAACCCCGAATGTTGCAGCTAACCACCATATTGCTGGACTTAGAGATCTCTCTGCAGGCGTGAGGGTTAGAAATGACTCTTCAGGAACCCTTTGGTCTGGCACTCGATTCAGTAAATCTGAATTGCCAGCTTAGTCTGTCTGATCCAAGACTATTTGCTCCTTGAACCTGGTAAGTTCCTTGCACCTGTTCGTTGGTGTTTTTCTGGTCTGTTGGGATCGCTTGTGTAAGAAGAGAGCTATGACTTCACTCGTTCACGTGGAGGTAAGTTTCTTACATGGGAGGTCTCTTACACATCCTTTTTGGAGAAGAATACTTTTCCCAACCAATTCAGTGTGTTCTACTTGATAGAACCTGACAAAAAACACCCGGAGGTAGTGTATTTCACGCAGTGCTGTTTCTTTTAAATGGATATTGTGCACAGTTGGTCGTGCTTTTCCCTAGGTTCAGTGAGTGAGAACCAGAGACCATCAAATTCATACAATGGAGACCTGAATGGACTGCTGGTGCCTGATCCCATCGTGGCCGGAGATGGACCTTCTTTGGCTAAGCCAGTGCATCGCAGCATTTCTCTGGGAGTCCTGCAGGAGAAGCAAGTCATGTAAGTTTTGCTGAAAAAAGGGTGAGAGTGAATAGAAAACGGTTAAAAGTTAGTTCTGGTGAGCCTGGACAAGCATGCTGGGAATCTGGCAGGGAGTTTTGAGTTCAGGTGGCAGTTGTGTCTGTGCTATTGGTCAGAGCTTTTGTAGCTTTTGTGGTGCTGATGCGTGGAGCCTGCCATCCCCGCTGCTGAGGAACTGAAGAATGTCAGCAGAGCTGTTTAGGGAGAAGGGGAGCAGGACTGGTCGCATGGTGGACAACACAAGTCAGGATGGAGGTAAATTAGTAGGGCTCTGGGTGGAACTTAGCATTCTCTCTCAGCTTGGACCTCCAGCTGGACTCTTTCAGGGATCTAAATTACCCGAGTGGTAACTTACACCAGTTTGTAGTACAGTAGAGCTTGCACTTGTCAAAGTGTTTCTCTCCACATAACATAAAATGGGACAAGTGATCTTGAGCTAGACTTCTACCTACCTCTGCGGAGTTGTGCATATACATCAGTGTGTTTTGGACAGTGCATGTGTTTTTACTGCTTGTGTGTAAGAGAACGTATGCATATAGAAAACTTTGGATTTGTCATGGGAGTAATAATACAAACCCACAGCTACAAATCTGCATCATTCTGGTTAGTGTAATTGGCTTTGTGTGCTGACTCTTAACATCAGAGCTCATGTAAATAGCTTTTGTTTGTGTTCTCTGGTCATAGTTTTGAGAGAGGATGCTGTGAGAACCGTGAGCAGTATGCACTGTTGTCGATGAGGTTCAGCTGGTTGGCTTTCGTCCCTTTGGACCTCCCAGTGCTGGGTAGCAGTCAAGGCTACTTTAAGCAAATGTAGTTCTGTGCTCAAGTCAAACAGACTGTGAGAAGAGACTGGAGGTTTTTAAGCTGAACAAACCAGGCGTTTGGTTCTTTCAAACCTGTGACACGTGGGGAAGGGAGATTCTTAACTGAAAGTAGTTTCTGTTTTCAGTTGTTCAGCTCAAACCTCCTAGATGCACAGGTACTCCTGCGTTGCTGCTGAAATTATAAAGAGTAAATATCTGACCTCTGTTCTCTTCCTGTGAGTCCTGTCTGACCTTTCTTTCCCCCCACTTTGTTTTTCTTAAAAGCTGCCTTTCTGGTGATGACAGCTCCACTTGTGTAGTGATATCAGCAAAAGATGTGGAGATAGTGGCCAGCAGTGATTCCAGCATCACCAGTAAGGCCAGAGGGAGTAACAAGGTAAGGAGCAAGAGAAAGCATGGCTCTGCCTCCGGTTTGGGGTTTTTTTGTTTGTTTTTGCCACATCAGCTCATGCTTGAATATTTTAAATAGAAAGTACTATCTTCTTTCCTGGGTTACCGGAGCTTGTAGTTAGGGTAGGAGTTTGTCAAAGAGCTTAACGAGGGGGAGGGAAAAATTGGCGCGGTATCTTGTAGCTGATTGTTACTGTTATTCCAGAGCCTGGCCAAGTTACCGCCTCATTTTCAGGAATAAGTCCATGATCTGAGCTGTAGGTTCCTGGGAAAGTGGCATTCCTTTGCAAACAGGCTTTTCCTGCTGGTTGTTTCTTCCCTGGAAGGTCTTTGCTGTGGAAGGAGGGTTGCTCTTGGTAGCTTGCTAGCCTGGGTCCTGCTGAGGGCTCCACCCAACAGATCAGAGCTGCAGAAGGACCAGTGTGTGCTGATTGTTTCTTCCCTGAAAGATCTTTGCTGTGGAAGGAGGGTTGCTCTTGGTAGCTTGCTAGCCTGGGTCCTGCTGAGGGCTCCACCCAACAGATCAGAGCTGCAGAAGGACCAGTGTGTTGAGATTAGAACTAGTGCTGGAGCAGAGTACTAAGGCATGCTGAGAACAAATGCTAAAAGTTAGGAGAGGGAACTCCTTTGTCTTTATCCTCTCGGCACCTTTTCATATCATTTTGTTCCTTGATGTGCAGCGAATTAAGGGACCACAGAGATAGTAAATGAACACTGTACTGTGTTATCGTTGTTTTTCATAGATAATACTGAAGTTAAAAATGAAAGGGAGGAGCACTGCCATAATTTCCATAGCGTGACTTTATTCTTTGCTCGCAGAGGTCAAATAAGACCAGGACTCTCAGTTTCTTGGAAAGCAGTATTAAAACTAAAAAGCAAGTGCCCATGCAGCAAATGTGTTTCAAAAAAAGGCTGCTTCGCTGTAGTTGCAGGGTAGATTGGTGGTCCGCAGTGGGACAACCTCAGTGAGTTGCATTCCTTCTTGCAGTGGAAGGAAATATTCATCAGCCTCCAGGATGCTGAATGTTCAGGGCTCTGCCTCGTATCCAATGTGCAATTCTTCTTACCAGCTGCTGCTTCTAATAGTTTCCTATTAAGCATTACAGCTCTTCCCCGGAGGAAAACATGTATTTGGTAAGTTTGTTCCAGGAAAAAGTTAATTCCAGACACTTCTCATATTTTGTTTTCTTTCTCCTGAGCAGGTGAAAATACAGCCTGTTGCTAGATACGACTGGGAGCAGAAATACTATTATGGCAATCTGATAGCTGTTTCAAACTCTTACCTGGCTTATGCCATTAGAGGTGAGATAATTCTTCTTGTCTTGGGTGTGATTTGTATTCTCTTGCTCTGTGTATCTCTAAAAGAGGCAGAGTTTGCATCCAAAGAAGGTAACTGGCAATAATTGAAACACTTCTTTGAATACCAAAGTCAGGGAGCTGTTGTAGTGGGAGTGCAAGTGAAGCTGGAGCTACAGGGGAGGGAAGAGTTGGTGGTATAGGAGAGTTTCCACTGAGAAAAAGCTTTTTCTGAAGACAGAAATAAAAGAGAGAGACTCGGTGGGGATGGGGGGAAAATTGATGGATTACATTAGTTTCATTGGACAGTAAGTTGATGTTCAGATTACTCCTCTAATTAAATAAACAAGCGTCTCTGTAGCTTCTCAGCACAGAAACAGACCCATGGTAATTTGAGCAGATAAATGTTTGTGCTGGATTTGCTTGCATAAATTTAGAGTTGAGTTTAAGGCTAAATTTAGAGGAGGCAAAGAGCAATGCAGATGCAGTGTATTTTGCAGTAGGAAGGGAGAGAAAAGCAGAACAATGCAGGGGAAGATTGTTTCACAACATACATGAAACAAATAAAGAGTCATCAGCAATGTCTCTTTCTGCTCTCATAAGCATGCAGTGTGGGGCTCCATCAGCTCTTCCCTTTCTTCTTAGTTCTAACACTCCTCAGTTTTTTGGGCCTTCTATGAAAATCTACTGCTCTGCTGCTGTGTTTTTTCCTAGCTAAGGTTGTTTTGGAGCAGCTTTAGGGTGTCTTGCCCTTTTTTAGAGTATTAAAGCTTGGGTGCAGTAGCACTGCGGAGAGCTGAGAGGAGCGCTAGGGGTGGCTTGGGCACCAAGAAGTGGAAACAATAGGGTCTCTGTAAGACTGTCTGCATTATAGTGATGTTTGCCTGAAATGGGGAGGTGGGAAACTTCCCTTGGTATGTGCATGTTCTTTCCGGTCATGCAAGCCCAAAAGTAATACTTCTGGCCAGGGGAGTTTTTATGCTTTTTACATTCGCCCCCAAGATGTATTTGAGTGACTTGCAGTGACTCCCTTTCTCCACTTACTGAAAATGAAATTGCAATTAAAATTAATTTGCTGTCTCTGGAGGTCAGTCTTGGAGGTTTGGTAGCTTTGTCATGAGCCCAGGATAAAGATTTAGGCCTTGCATTTAATGAAGGCATCTTTCATGAGAATAATCCTGGGAGTCGCTGTTGACTTTTTATGTAGAGCAACTTAGAATTTGAGGTGCTCAAGAAATTGTAGAAGATACGGGGAATTAAGCTGCCCCTTACAAGACAGGCAAACTCCTCCTTGATGCTGCTGTTCCAATCTTCTGCACCAAAAGTGAAAAGTGCAGTCAGTATTTGTACATTTATCCTGGGCCTGGTTAACATGGTACTTATTGATAACGGGTTTCAGTGTGTTGCCGGTGACAGCTGATGGCAGGACAAGTGCTGGAAATTACAAGCCGGCGGCTGGAAACAGGCAGTGCTGTGGGGAAACTGCACTGATAAATGATGACTTCTCCCTCTTTTCTTTTCTGCAGCTGCCAGTAACGGCTCCGCTATGGTGCGGGTGTTGAGCGTCAGCACTGCTGAGCGGACCTTGCTGAAAGGATTCACGGGCGGTGTGGCAGACCTAGCTTTTGCACATCTCAACTCCAACCAGCTGGCCTGCCTGGATGAGGCTGGCAACCTTTTTGTCTGGCGCCTGGCCATGGATAAAGAGAAAATCCAGTATCTTGTTAAAAGTGCCTCATAACTATCTTTGTGTAAGGATTAGATGTGAATGCAGCCTCAAAATTGCAAATTATTTTGTAGCCTTTTCAGAATAGCAGCTTGCAGGGAGAAGGTCAATAGTTCTGCCCGTTCCAGAGTATCGAATCAATCGACCTGTGCCTGTATTCAGCACAGTCGTTATGTGCAAATTCCACATGACTTGAAATTCTAGGAGTGACATCTCAGCGCTCCTTCTGGTTCAGGCAAAAGTGGTCAGTGAGAAGAATCAATCTGTACTAGCTGCCTTTCACGTGGCCGGTATCACCTTGACCGTGTAACAAAGCTTTTTAGTCGCATTTGTTTGGTTCTACTCTTTTCCTCAGTTACTTTTCTGGGAAAAGAGGATGTAATACTTTCCTCCCGCTCACTACCTTCCTTCCAAACCTGCCATCCCTATTCTTTTGGTGGTCCTGGCATTTATTTTCAGTGTTTGATTCATTGCCCTAAATCTTTTCCTTTTAATTGCTAGGAGTGGCTGCTTGGTGGGTTTGGGAAGCACATCAGTCTGTGGGATATGTTGTCTTAGGTTGTGGCTTCTCAATTTTAATTGTATACCATCATTTCAAAAGCAGCTGGAGCTGTTTAAAACCTGATTTGTGTGGGTGGACCAGAGCATTCAGCCTGGGGCAACGTGGTAGCTTTTCTGTCTTTCTGTGGTAGCATTGCTATGCTGGAATCATTTAATCTGTCCATTAGCAGTCGCGTGGATTGTACATTCAGGTGTCTGTGTGTGCTCCTGTTGTGCTTATTCTCTCCCTGTCTGCAGCCTTTTGTAAGCTTAACCTCTTCTGCCAGTGAAGGCATGCTAGCTTGCCACCTTTCTTAGCAGAACCCTTTTATCTGATTTTCTTTTTGAATCTCAATCATCCAAAAAAATCTTGAGGTTTAGTAGCATTTACTGGGGGATTGAGCCTGAACAGGCTATTGGCGGGTGTCAGCAGCACTGCCAGAACGTCACGTTTCTTAACTGTGGTGATCAGAGAGGAGATCTTGGTTAACATCAAGCGACCTGACAATACCCCATTGAACACCTCTCGAAGAATCATCTGGTGCCCTTTCATCCCAGATGATAATGAGGAGAGTGGTGAAGAGGGAAGTCAGACACTAGCGTTGTTGCATGAGGACAGGGTAAGGAAATCTTGCTTTTGAAACGTCCTTTTTTAGAGTGGGAGAACCTAATGAAGGGAAGAACCGATACAGTTAGAGATTTAAAGGCTCCTGTATATTCTGTGCTGGGGATCCTTCCATAATATGAAATGTGGTATTCCTCCCTTCTGAGGAGAGGTCACACTGACCTTTTCCCAGAGCTCAGGAGAAAGGACAGTGATAACTTCCACTCACCATCAAATAGCGTGACCCCTAGAAACAGTGTGGAGGGGCAGAGGCATCGCTCATCTGCTCAGGCGGAGCCATTTCCCAGGGGAGAGGGATTGGGGAGCCACAGCTACAACTGCCAAGAGCAGTTCCCTGTTCTTATGTACAGCTGGGGTGTCAGGAACGCATCAATTGGCCAAACTGGGTGGAAATGGGAAGGTTTGTGTCACGTATTTACCATGGGGCTGGTATGTCAGGCTATAAGATAGGATATAAGAAATTCTGTACTGGATCAGACGAGTAGTTGTAGAAACATGCAACCCCACGCAACACTACAGGCATGGGGAAGAGGGGCTGGGAAGCTGCGCGGTGGAAAAGGACCTGGGGGTGTTGGTCGACAGGCAGCTGAATATAAGCCAGCAGTGTGCCCAGGTGGCCAAGAGGGCCAATGGCATCCTGGCTTGTATCAGGCCTGGTGTGGCCAGCAGGAGCAGGGCAGTGACTGTGTCCCTGTGCTGGGCACTGGTGAGGCTGCCCCTGGAATGCTGGGTTCAGGGTTGGGCCCCTGACTCCCAGAAGGACCTGGAGGGGCTGGAGCGGGTCCAGAGAAGGGCAAGGAAGGTGGGGAGGGGTGTGGAGCCCCAGGCTGCTGGGGAGCACCTGGGGGAGCTGGGGGTGTTGAGCCTGGAGAAGAGGAGGCTGAGGGGAGACCTTATCGCTGCCTACAACTGCCTGACAGGAGGGGGGGGCTTGG
>NW_009260400.1:2719556-2739596 GCF_000687185.1 Egretta garzetta | reverse complement strand
CTTTCAGGCCCTGGAAGGGGCTGCCCAGGGAAGGGGTTGAGTCCCCATCCCTGGGGGTATTTAACAGCCAGGCAGAGTCGGTGCTTAGGGCCAGGGTTTAGTGGTGGGATAGCAGGGTTAGGGGAACGGTTGGGCTTGATGATTTTAAAAGGCTTTTCCAACCCAAACGATTCTGTGATTCTAAATAAACCTCTATGCCCACGTGTTTGTTTTCCAGGCAGAGGTGTGGGATTTGGACATTATCCGAGCGAACAACAGCTCCTGGCCGGTGGAGGTGCCTAGCATCAAAGAAGGCTTCATCATAGTCAAAGGCCACAGCACGGTATAAGCCTCTTCTGCTTTCTTTACTGCCATCACATACGTGATCTCTACAGATCACTTAGGTTTTCTTTGGGTTATAGTGTCTCAGGAGCTGCAGTTCCTAGGACAGTTGGCCATAAAAAACCCAGTTTCTTACCCATCCACACTATCACCCACAACCTACTGGCTATGTGCACACACTGTTGGTGAGTAACCTTTGTTTAAAGAGCCAAGGTGAATATGTAGTCATTTGCTTTGAAAATGGCTCTTGAAAAAACTCGTCTGGGTTTCCAAGGGCCTGTTTGACAACCTGGGCTCTATTGTAACTATTTTGTTGTATCTCCTGGTAAATGGAGCACTTAACACCACAGTGGTTTACTGCTGGGTGAGAAGGGGAAAATTAAACCCAATGCCATCTCTATTCTGTGATTTCCTTAATGAGTACAGTTATATCTGTGAGTACAGTGGACCAGGACTACAGCTGAGTATCCAGTAGGTGATATTTTGAATATGAAATAAACAACTGGAAAGAATCCAATTTTGCTTCTTGAACAGGGTGATGACAGAGTAATCATATCGTTTAGATGAGACAGTTATGATTGTCAAACAATAATGACCTTGAAAAGCCAGATCTCAAAACAAAACGAGCTCTTCTCATAACATGAGTAACAGTAGGAACAGTAGCAGCACAGTCCATTGCACTTAAATTTGCTGTCTGGAAAGGGTGGTGGTTAATATTACAAAAAAAAAAAAAAAACAAAAAAACAACTGTCAATTCTTCTGTGAAGGGTCAAGTTGCCTGGTAAGGTGTCTGTTGGAAATCACTCTGACCACATGTGCTGTTAGGCTGTTAGTCAAATTCCTGTTTGAAGAGAGTGCTCTTTTCTTCATGAAGAGCTATAAAATCACTTTTCCATGTCTTTTTGTTTTGTTTTGTTTTTCCACTCTCTGTGTAGTGCCTGAGCGAGGGAGCGCTTTCTCCAGATGGAACTGTGTTGGCCACAGCAAGCCACGATGGTTTTGTCAAATTCTGGCAGATCTATATTGAGGGGCAAGACGAGCCAAGGTAACTGGAGAACTAGAAAATGAAGGCTCTCGGAACAGGGAGCAGCATTTTCTCTGTTACAGAATCACCTGTGATAGTCTTTCTCAGGATGTTATAAAGATACAGGGTGAATGTTTGTAAAGTAATTTGTTGCAGCAGAGTTGTATCACTGAATATCATGTAGGCTCAAGGTTTGGTGAACTTGGAGTGGAAAAAAAAGCAGAGCTCTGTGTCTGGAAGCAGGAGTTCTGTGCTTTGCACGAGCTGTAGTCAAACTCTTCTGCGCCATCCCTGTAAATGCAGAAAGCTTCTCTGAGCTGTTCTTCTCAGTACTGACTTCTTTTATGTGTTGTGCCCTTGTTAAGACACCAAACCAAATAACAACACATGATTTCTTAGGTTTTTGGGTCACAATCTATGGCTGCATGGGCTGTTATCTCCTTATTTCATGTAAGCCTGTAAACAGCTACAAGTTGATAACACTTGGTGGCTGCTGACTTAATGCTGTCTTTGGACAAGAGCTAATGTGTTCAGCACCTGCCTTATATATTCCTTATTTGCTACTCCCTGCACGCTCAGTCTCTTCTGATTCTTTCTTAGGTGCCTCCATGAATGGAAGCCCCACGATGGTAGGCCTCTTTCCTGCTTGCTCTTCTGTGACAACCATAAAAAACAAGACCCAGAGTAAGTCCCTAATCCTGTACTTGGATTATCAAAGTTCAGTAGTGTCTTCTAACCCTACCTTTGGAGGGTTCCTTGTAACTGCATTGTACTTGTAAAAAAGTTAGTGTTGTGGTAGGAGCAAGTCCTGTCCTCTTTGTAGTCAGTTTTCTAGTGATGGAGAGATAAAGAAGGCTCTGGAGCACAGTATAAAGTTACTTTAATTGTAGTGTCAATTCCATGAAAGCAATGAAAATTTGAAATTGATGAGTCCGTTCAGGTTTGTGGTATGGTCAATTTTAACTGGCCTCTTGTCCTCCAAATTTCTACTGCAGTTGATTAAAAACTAACTTGTTTTGGTTTAGTTTTTAATTTTTATTCTTTCTTCAGGCATTTGTGGCCCTAAGGTTCTTGAGAGCTATGAGAGCTGTAGTGGTTCCTAATCTGCCTCAGAAGCAGAGATTTCTGGGAACTTCAGGACACGGCTGAGCAAAATCAGCTATGGGCAGGTTGTCAGGAAATTTTCTGTGAAACGTCCTTGTGGGAAGCATCAGATCTTCTCTAAGAGAACTTAATTCTGTTGTGCCTGCAGGGTTCCCTTCTGGAGATTTCTCATCACAGGAGCAGATCAGAACAGAGAGCTGAAGATGTGGTGTACCGTGTCTTGGACCTGTCTGCAAACTGTCCGGTAGGTGTTGACATGCTGACTCTCCCAAAGGGTTGGATTTACTCTGATGAGCAACAGATCGTAACAAAGCTCTCCCTTTCCAGGTATAGTGCTTTGCAAAGGTGATCCTTGGTCTCCAATGGAGTCTGCTCTAGAACCAGTTAGAGCCTCCTCCCTTGCCAATCTGACCTATCTGCTGAAAGCTATCAGGGCTGGGACGGACTGTCAGGTCAAGCTTTGGCAAGGCAGGGAGGTTGATCCTTTTATACCGTCTCCTTGGTGTTACCAAGACCTGTTCTCTTCAGCCTGTAGAGCACACACGTACCTGTAGCATGAGGAGAGGTGTTCCAAATTGCACTCCCTGAGAGCTTTCTTCTGTAAAAATACTAGATATTCAGTAACCAGTCTAGGATCAATTCCTCTTACTGATTTTTCTGATTTAAATAATGAGGGGCTGCTACGTTGACAGAGCTTAAGCAAGTTAGATGAGGCTTATTTGCTGAGCCATATAGGTCCAGAAGTTCAAATTCTACTCTGGTCCATCCCTTCACTTGACTTATGTTCCTTGGTTTTACTTTTCTGCTGGTGGATCGTGGCCTCTCTGATCACATACACGTGTAAAGCCACTTCTGAATTGCCTTCTTAAAAGGAGGAGAAAAGGGCATACAGTTATATGTTGTATGGCTGTAAACTCCTTAAGATGTTGGGGGTTTTTAACTAATGCAGTTCCATAGCAGTCATTCTGGTTGTGCTAATCTGCCTTGCTTTCTGCACACACCCCCTCTTCTTTGTGGATCTAGCTTTTCTCCCGACATCTTCAGCTCCATGAGTATTCTTCCCAGCCTGAAGGTCTGCCTGGATCTCTCCGCTGAATATCTGATACTGAGCGATGTGCAGAGAAAAGTAGGTGGTTCATTTTATTGCTGGTTGTGTGGGTAATGGTGACAGGAGGAGAAATGACCATCTGTGTGACTGATCCCACTGCCTAGGTCTAGGATGTGCACGTTAATAGCTAAAAATGCAGAGGTTGGCTTTAGCTATGTCACCATAAGATGACAAACAGTAACAATTCCACTGATTAATCCTGAGGAGCCTTAAGGATTATTTCTTGCCCTACAGTAAAGCTCTCATTTGGAGACACCTGTGCCTGGCACAGAATGACTGAGTTCCTGATCCAGATTGACTCAGATAGGAGCATGCTTATTGTGGTTCCCATGGGTGTTCTGTTTCAAATGTAAATGGTCCAGGCTTTATTCCTCACGTTATTTCCATTGTTCCAAATCTTGTTCGGGTGCCAGGCTTTGCAGTCCACACACACATATGTATGGTCTGCTCTGAAAGCCCAGTGATTTACCGTTTCTGATTCTTCCAGGTCTTGTATGTGATGGAGCTGATGCAGAACCAAGAGGAGGGCAAAGCTTACTTCAGCTCCATCTCTGAGTTCCTCCTTACCCACCCAGTCCTGAGCTTTGGCATCCAAGCAGTGAGCCGCTGCCGGTTAAGGCACACCGAAGTGCTCCCAGCGGAAGAGGAAAATGACAACTTGAGCGTAGGTGGGTGATGAAGAGGATTTGGCTGCTCTGAGATCAGGACTTCTTTCCTGACTGGTTCTGGCTTTCTCGTGAAAGGCTGGCTCACTTCTTCTCTTAGTCTGTATGAAATGTGTCCTGTGCCGCTGGAGTACTTCAGGGAGACGCAGCAGAGTTGGTAACAAGGGACCTTTGGAGGTCGCTGGTCCAAACTGCTGCTTGAAGCAGGACTATTGCTGGTGGCAGATCAGGTCACCTATGGCTTCATCTAGCTGCATGTTGAAGGCCCCCCCAAACATGACACTTCGGTCTCTGCTCTGGTGCCCTGTCCCAGGGCTGCACCCCTTCCTAAAGAAAATATTTCTTAATATTGAACCTGAACCTCCCAACCCAGGCCGTAGCCACAGAAACTCTGCTGAGGTGTTTGTTATTAGGAAAGCATTCCAGTGCTGTGCCTCAAGTGATGGCTTTGGTTAAGGTACAAGATTAGCTGTTTGGTATCCAAGCTGTGATGCTTTCATGATTGCATAACATTGCTGCCCCTAGGAGAATGCAGGGGACAACTTCCTTCGGCGACGAAGGGCTGTGTGTCCCTTGCAGGAGGCTCACAGGAACAAAAGGCTTCTTGGAAGAACTGGCAGGATACATCTCTGTTACTGCTTGCCTGAGTAAACTGTATAATTAAACATCAGAGGTGTGAGCACGTGGTCTGAGAAAGCAGTTGGTTGCTTCTGAATCGTGGTGCCTGAGCTGTGACAGATGTGAGGTCAATATGCAGTCTGAGTTGAGGGAAAGGGTGGGATTCTTCTCCATCACATCTGGAAGGTGTATTCCCAAGTCACAAAGCTTCTTGCAACAGAAATGAACAAGTAACTCTTTTTAGAGGAGAAACGCTTGAGATGCCACCTTCTGGCTATTACTACAATGAATATGATAGTGATTCCTGGGGGGAACTGGCCCATGTAGACATTCTTTGATCGCTGCCTCTCTTCAGCTGTTGGTTTGCTCCTGCTCTCCTACCTTTCTGTTTATAAAATTTGTAAAGATGCTCTGAGTAACATCAGCATATTTCAGTTAAAAAGCTACAGCTGTACAGATAGTCCAGGAGCAATGTGCTTCCCTGTGCCACCTCTTGTACATAATTACAGCTAATTCATGTTGTTGTCAATATTGATGGCGTTGCCCTGAAATGCAGAAGCAAAAATGACGGATACATGTCGCAAGTCAGGAGCAGACTGGGACCGAAGCTTTGGGTCCCTGATTGGTGCTCAGATCATAGAGTCATAGAATGTTTTGGGTTGGAAGGGACCTTTAGAGGTCATCTAGTCCAACTCCACTGCAGGGAGCAGGGACACCGCTAACTAGATCAGGTTGCTCAGAGCCCCGTCCAACCTGGCCTTAGATGTTCCCAGGGATGGGGTCTCCACTACCTCTCTGGGCAACCTGTTCCAGTGTTTCACCACCCTCAGTGTAAAGAATTTCTCCCTTATATCTAGTCTAAACCTACCCTGGTTTAGTTTAAAACCATCACCCCTTGTCCTGTCACAGCTGGCCCTGCTAAAAAGTCTGTCCCCACCTTTCCTATGGGCCCCCTTTAAGCACTGAACGGCTGCAGTCAGGTATCCCTGCAGCCTCCTCTTCTCCAGGCCGAACAAGGCCAACTCTCCCAGCCTGGCCTCATAAGAGACATGCAGATAATTAGGACAGTTTGCATAGGGATGCCTAGTATATTTTTTTTATGGAGAGTTAGGTTTATCTTTTTCCTCAGCCTCCTGAGCTTTGTTAGCAATGAGGCTGATGGAGATCTTGAGTGAGTGTCACCAGTGCTGGCTCACACAAAGTTACTGCAGAGCTCTTCATAACTACAGTTGTTTACAGCCGGGAAGGATGGTGGAGCCCTAGTCTGAACTTCTGTATGATACAAGCTTGTGTGTCTCTCTAAAACATTAACTTAAATACTATGTAAACAAGTCTTGTATAAGCTCATAAATATTTCTCTACAGCACTTGCAGCCCAGCCTTTGCCCACTCTTACTCATGCATATGGGCCAGAAATTGAAGCCAGTGTGTTCTCCTTTCATTATTGGCCAGTGATGTAAAAGGCAACCCAAAAGCCAGGGTGGCTAAACACATAAAATTTAAAAGGGTTTGGCTGCTGAGCACAGTGCTCCCTGACAGACATCCACACTATGTTTGCTCAAGTTGCAGAGCTTTACTTTTTTTTTTTTTTTTTTTTTTTCCTCCCCTCTTCTCTTCGTTGAGGCTCACTTGACCGGGTTTAGTGCAAATTTGGTTGCTGTTGCATTGAAAAGTAAAGGGGGTGTAGGATACACTTTCCCCTAATGGTGAATCTAGCTCTGAAGTGGAGAAGTGATGAAGCTGTATCGCGCTGGTTCTCTGCTGCTGGTTCATCTGCTATGATGTTTTTCTAGGAGATTGTCTGCAGTTTCAATCCATCTTCATATTTTACTTTTGTCTCGTCTACAGAAGGTGCTCAGGGAGCCGGCGCTGTTGAATCGGCAGCAGGTGTGCTGATAAAACTCTTCTGCGTGCACACCAAGTGAGTATGCGTAGCAGCTACCATGGCTAGCTGCCTGTGGTTGTCCTTATCTTGCACTGACCTATAGAAATTTAACTTATCAATTCCTTTTGCTCATAACAAAAACTGCTTGGACCCATAGAAACTTCTTGCAGTGGTGTGGTCAGTATGGCCTTACCGGGAAGTAGCCCTGCATGGTGCTGTGGCAAGCTAGTATTTTTGTCGCCGTGAGTACACAAAGACTTAAGAGTTGTGCTCACGTGTTACGTGCTGGGAAACCTCTTTTGAATACCCTGGGTGGCACAGCTGAATAAGGATCAGCTTCTGCTGCTTCTGTCACGGGTAGAAAACACTAAAGCATATTCCAAGGGAATCGGTTCCGCAAAAAGGAATCTTCTAAGCGTTAGGCTTCTTGGTGATTCATAAGCTCATCCGAGATGCCTGTTTTTTTTCAGGGCCCTCCAGGATGTGCAGATTAGATTCCAGCCTCTTCATAGCCCTGACATGAATGCATCCATGCCTTCCCATGGCACTCATGAAGAATTTGGTGAGCATTTGTGCTAAATCAATCTTCGGTGTTGCTGAGCCTTTAGAGGTTGTTGGGAGGGGGGGCAGCAGGAGAGAGGCTTTGGGTGCCTCTTTGCAATAGAATAGAGTGGTGTCATTGCATAAAGGGTTCTGAATGTGGACTAGCTGCAAAGCAGGCCACTTGATGAGAGCCTGGTGTGAGTATGGGGACACGTTAAGCTAGGAGCACCAATGCTTTGTGCACACTTGAGTTCACCTTCTTGGGTGATTTGGCACTTGTGCCGAAAACTTGATGTTTTAGCTCTCATCAGGTGGAAGAGATTACAGTGACACCAGAGCTTTGGGAGTAGAGGGGGCTGGGCTGTGTGTAGCATGCTCTTCCAGTTCACTCACCATTCTGGGATGCAGCTGTTGAACTGGCCTTGCATTTAGGGAAGAAAGGAAGCTTGGATCTCTTATTATCAAAGCCTGATAACATCCGCTGTTTAGCCTACAGAGTAAGCATGGCACGGGATTTGCCTTGCCCTTAGCTTTGATTAGGTTGTTGCAGGATTTTTGCTTGTCCTTTTGCGATCCAGTATGGCAGGCAATGGCGTAAGTTCGTACTTTGTGGAATTAAAGCTTTAGCTCTTTGGGGAAGTTCCTGTAAAGTGATTTCCTGTCTTTCTCCCTGGGAAGCCTTTCCAGACCACATGGCTGATCTAAGCACAGAAGGGCTGGGATCTGAAAAAGGATCAGTGCATGGCTCTCAGCCAGACCTGCGGCGTATTGCTGATCTGCCTGTACCAGCAGACTTTCTGTCTCTCTCGAATGATGCCAAACCCAAGCTGATGACTCCAGATGCATTCATGACACCAAGTACATCTCTTCAACAGGTAACCGGAGAGCAGCACTGTTACTGGTGGTACGAGCGGTAGCTTTGGGTATTGATGCTTTTGGGAACTTTTCCTAGGCAGTAAGGAATAGGCGATGATAGGCGATGCTAGCTAGCTGGATGCAGAGCATGCAGGAAACTCTATGCATGTAACCAAACTGAGTAAAGCCATGTTGGCACATCTAAAATGCTAAGCTGGCCAAAGCTTGTGTTGCAAGTGCTGTGCTGAGCTGTAAAACTGCTGACATAGCTGTGTTGTGTAGAAATATGGGTTTGCTAAATAACTGTATCTACGCTGGGAGACTGGTTTATACCACGTTGTTTGGGGTTGTGATATAGCTATAATGGAAGAAAATATGCCACCTCTGCATATCCCATCTGATAGGATCCTGCAGGAATGTGTGTCTGAAATGATCAGGTAGGTATATGGGACTGTAACATCTTCTGCATGAGATCTGCAAATTGTCGATCCAGTAGCTCGGTGAGGTTTTTTTGAATCTAACTTGTACAGAAGGCAAGTCTCCTGTGCTTGCACGAGGGATGTGGGTATCGGGAAGCATGTGAAGCACTCCTTGGGATTTGGTGATCTCCGCAAAGGATAGCAAAGTATCCTGTTGAAGAGCCATAAGCAAGCATTTACTCCTCAGCGGAGCTCTGATGGAACAGTCGGAAAACACAGAATTCCTCTTAATGCTCTGTCATGCATGCATGGCCAGCAGCGCATCCTGCACCATTGAGTCCTGCCTGCATTTCTAGAGGCTGTCCGGCACTGACAGGGTGCAGCTATTTAAATCGGCTTGGGTTTCTGCTGCCCCTTCTCGGTTATGCCAACAAGCAGAAGCACAGGAGCTTGCTGTTTCTTGGCCACTCTGCATCCAAGTGTTATGTTAGTTTCTCTTAAACCCATTCAGATATTCTTGCTTTATAACCTGCTTCCGGGCCTCTGTACTGAGTTCATGACTGTCTAGTTTTCTCTATGTGCTTTTAGAATGGGAGTGGACGTAAATTAAAAATTATTTTAAAAAGGGCACCCTTTAAAAAAGGTGATCTGCCATATATTACAAGATATGGATTCCACTGGTGAGAAGCTGTGGTGTCTGTTTTCTCTGCCTTCAGGCACGGTGGAGAGTGCTTGTGAGCAGCACTCCACATACATAGCCTAAGGCAGGGATTCCCCCTCTAAGGGAGGGACATGTGGCTGTCACCACAGCTTGAATGTGTACTAGAGGAGCCTGGGTGAGGATGGGCAGCACGTGGAGGTGTGCAAAAATGGAGTTCGTGCTGAGTTGACTGATGAGATAGAGCCACCCCAGCGATAACTTGGGGAGCAAAGACTAAATTGAACCCCTCCTAAAAGTTTTCCTGTTGCTAGCAAAGTTGCTGAGTGCAGAAGTTACTTATGTGCCTGAGGGTGGGGAGCCTTCCCAGTGCAAAGGTGTCCCAAGGGAGCAGACAGAAGTTGTTGATGTGGCGATGGTTGCACATACAGTTTGCTGCAAGGAGCAGCTCGCTCTTCAGTTTAAACTGTGTAACTGTTCAGTTTAAACCTGGCTTTTCATTGCTACCTATTTCATGGCAGGCTTTTTCCAGCTGGCACCAGCCCCCAGGACCACTGTCGGGTGGACACAGCCTTGAGCTTAGCTCAATCTCTGCTCTCTGCCATAAGCAGTGTCAATTGCAAGAAGCTTGGCCAAAACCGGTTTTCCCAGCTGAGTACTTGTGTGCTTATGTTGGTGTTCTCTGTAGGTGCTTCTTGATAGCCAGAAGCAGCAGCAGGGGCCAGCATGTCCCCCTGCACTCTCTGCTGCTAGCCAGCTGGCTAGATGAACGGTGCCTCTTCTTGTGCATTGGAGCATTCTACTTCCATGTATCAGCAGTGCAGGACCTAAACGCCGTACAGGCTCTGGCCTTGCTAGCGGCAACAGACCTTGACAAGAGCAATCTAGCTCAAAGAACAAAATGGGGGTCTGGTATGGAGCCCTGCAGAATGCCACTTTGTTTTGGGAGAGCAATTGCTCAATAAAACAGGTCGTGGCTCATGTGATGAGGATTGTACTGGGGCTTGCCATCGACCAGCACCTGAGTGCCCTAGCAGTACAACTAAACCTTTTTTCTTTTTTTTTTTTTCTCTATTCCGTCTTCACCAAAGACTCCTTAGGAGTTCTTCTGGAGCCAGCATTCTCAGGTGAAGTTCCGCTGTTGGACTCTTCTGTCACCTCCTGACAGCTGTGTATTTTCTTACAGATCGCTGTATCTCCAGGTAGCAGCGTCAGTTCCCTGACTGCAGTCACAGCCATGAGTAGCACTTCTGTCACGGATGCCTCTATGCCCAGGTAAATAGTGCATATATTAAACACTATATCTGTGGCTGAACTGATACTGTCCTTGAGGGCGGTGCAGAGCTGTAGCGTGTCTTGTAGGAGAGGGGATTGTAACCAGAGTTAGAAATTGGCCTGAGTCCCAGTGTCCCTATACAGGCCACTGTTTGCATCTCTACTGCAGCTTGGAGCATGCCTGTTGTCATCCAAGGGGCCAACAATAGTGTTTCACTTAGGCCTCGTAGGGGTTCTTGCAAAGCAACAAAATGGAGATGCAATAAATGCTTCTCCCAAAGGGCTGTCATTGTTTACAGGTAAGAGAATGCTGCAGGCACCAAGGGCAAGGAGATAATTGGGACTGTTAGGAAAATCTTACTAGTGCCGCAGTGGGTTGGGTTGCATAACAGGCGAAACATTCACTTTTGGGGGCTGAGAAAAGGATAAGGACCTATCCTGTAGCGTCCCATTTATCCCTAAACTCTGTACTGTGTGCACTGAAGTTATAACTGGTCCCATTGACCCCTCAAATTCTAAGAGATTGCTACGCCCATCTTTTTTTGTTTCCACCTGGTATCTCTTTGGGCTGTATGGGGACTAGGAGATGAAGGTGCTAGTTGACAGGGAGTAGCTGACCATGGTGGAAAGTGGAAGGGCTTGGAGAACACTGGTAAGGTTTGGATTGGGCTCCTCCATTGGCCTGTGGATCCCGTCTCCTCACCTTGAGTGTTTGATGCAGATCAATCATTAGGTTGACCTGCTTCATTTGTTTGTGTCTGTCTTCTGCAGGGCATCGGAAGACTTGACTGTGAGCCCAAAGATGCAGCTGGACACCAGCCTCACGCTGAGTAGCAGTAGCAGCAGTCTCCAGACTAGTCCTAGGAGCCATTCGGTTCTTATCCCAGGCCTCCCTGACAAGCTAACACCAAAGGCACCCGTTCCAGTAAGGCTCCAAATGCTGCTCCCTTCTTTCTCCTCGTGGGCCAAGGGACCTCTCTGTACAAGCTGAAATTAGAGTTATGTGGATTTTAACAGGGCCAGCATCTGACCATTGGAAAACACAGGTGCTGGCACAGATCTGCAGCCAGGTTTGCCTGTGTTAATGGAACCTGACCTCATGTAAAACAGCATATCTGAAAACTAGAGACAGCTCTAGCTTGTGTTGCCACTACCATGGTGGTTGGATGTGGTCAGCCTTTGTGTTAGGAGACAGCGCTACCTGCAAAGGTTTCTTCCTCCCTGTTGGTCTGACAGGTCTGAAACAATCATTTCCTATTCCTAAATTTTTCTCTCCAGGTGTGATGTAAAACAGATTGTGACCAAAGCTTGGAATTGAAATAAGCTTTCAGTCCAGGAGATATTCAATGTTAGAACTAACTTTTTCACTAAAAGAGAAGGGGTCCTGGAGCAGAGCAGGGAGGTAGAACTGGTGTTACGTTTTCTTTTGAAAGTGTGTTCAAACTAGCACTGGCTGAAGTGTGGTGTTAGCCCAGCTGAGGGTCCATTACAAGTCTCCGTCTGCTGAACAGAGTGGGGGCACGGGGATTGCATGAGGAGAGGATACAGCTGGCTATTTCCAGAGGTGGTTGGTGTAAGGTGCCAGGGGTTCTTGGGGTGTATCTGCATTACCCTGAAGGCTCTTGTTTGACTTTTTTTTTTTTTTTTTTAAATATTTTTTTTGTTCAGATCACTTCAGGAAACCCCTCTCTAGCACTGGAACTGCAGGAGGTAGAGCCCTTGGTGGTGCCCCAAGCTTCTCCCACCCGCGAGCGCTCGCCAGATGTCATTTCCTCTGCTTCCACAGCCATGTCCCAAGATATCCCAGAGATTGCTTCCGAGACCTTGCAACGCAGCTTTGCAGCAGCTCCATCTGGGCTACCCACGGAGGTGCTGGAGCCCAGTCATCATGCAGACAGCATGGCATCCGCTGCCTCGGCCTTGCATTTGCTGTCTCCCAGGAACCGGCACAATTCAGAGCACAGCCACCACTCTTTGGACATGCCTCCAGTGGAGGTGGACAGACTAAATGCTCCATCTTTACTGGAGACTGCTTTAACTCAGGAAAATGCATCTTCTGACAGTGTTGTGAATCAGCCGTGGCCAGCAGCTCCTGACATAACCAGAGAAACCAGGAACAGCATGGCAGACAGGTAATCGCTTGGGTTTGTCTTGCTTAGGGCAATTTCTTTGCACTTGCCAAATTGCTAGCTTGGTGAAAAGCTCTTATGTTGTGATTAAACCAGAGCAGTTCTCCATCCCTCCTTTCGTTAAAGGATTGGATGATTCAACCTTCTTGTGTGCTTGTTCTGTGTATGCTGTGTCCTGAACTTCCTAGGCCAGCTCTAACTATTTGTGCTCTCTGATACCCCTTGCAGCATAAAAGATCTCTGTTAAGAAGGTGAAAAGTCTACTTTATTGGCCTTCATGTTCACCTGGGAATGGAGGCTTGAGATGTTTGGGTTTTTTTGTTTTGTACTCTGGAAATAAAACCAGTACAAGCTACATTCTGCCCCAGGTTATGCCTTCCTTTTGTTGAAAAGAATCAATTGGCACATAATTGACAGGTTTGATTATAGGTTAATTTTATATCTCTCATCTAGAATTGGCTCTGTGCGGCTAGCATTATAAGTAAAGTACTTCAAAAGTCAGAAAATTAATGGCAACGTCTCTGTGGAGCAGGCACGCAGAATGGGGCAACAGCCCATATGCCTGCTTACCGGGAGCAAACTGTTACACTGGGATTCATCACAGAATTAGTGCCCCTGTCTTGTAGTGGGATGGGAGCAGCGAGATGCATCTGGCACCTCCAGAGTCTGTCTAGGCTAGGGCTGCGTGCACCGTGGGAGCCTGCAAACCCCTTCCTTTTCAGCAGGCCTAGCAGGCTGAGAGTGTCAGTGTTGTGCCTCAGACCAGGGCTGTTCCTTTCCACCAGAACTGCAAGAGAAAGGCCTCACCTTGTGCCTCCACACCTGAGAATGCTGCTTCAGGAAACGGTCTCCATTCTGATGGCTCTGGGGAGGGCACTGAGGCTGTGTCTGCGCAGTCAGTTTGCTTTTGCTCATAATTTGAAGTTGAGAAAATACTTTTATAGGAGTTCGCAACTCACTCAATCCCTCTCTGTCTTTGAATTCTTCAGGACTTCTCATATCAAAATATTGGATCAGATATCTCTGGATCAGAGAGATTTCTGTTCTCCTTTTACATCCTAGCTCAGTCAAACTATCAGCCTACATGAAAGTAACAAGTGCTCACTTCCGTCTAAAGATCTTCCTGCAAGCTGAGTTCAGCGAGACCTCGTTTACATCTTAGAAGCACGTGCAATTTGCTTTCGAAATCTTTATGAAACTTGGAGTGGGTTCACCGTTACAATTCTGTTCTGTCTGGTAGAGCTACCCCATCAAATTCACACACTTCAGGCACTTGAAAGAACTGACAAGCGCTGATGATTTTTGTCCCGGTGATCAATATTACTCAAGGAAAACCAAACCCAGGATGATGCTATTCATTCAAGTACTGCCCATTTTGAGTAGTGGCTTACCTGTCTCGCATGAATGTTCTTGGTTAGTGCCCAAAGCATAGCTGAGCTGCTTCTCCCTTCCTAAGGCCCCCAGAATAATGCATGGAGAATTTTGAGTATTTAGCACCTCTGAGCAACACCTGCTGCTTTCTGGATCTGTGCAGATCGTTTTTTGTTTGGTTTAGACCTTCTATCTGGATCTCTCGTGAGAAGTGGAGTGAGCAAATACCCAAGCTGAAAGAGACTTTCATGATAGTGCTGTCTTTTTTTTTTTTTTTTTTTTTTTTTTTTTCCTCCTCTAGCCCAAGGGATGAGGTTGAAGAAAAGCACAAGAGCTCTTCCTATCATCGACACAGCTACCACCTGCTGCAGCATGACAGCCAGGATGCTAGTGCAGAACAAAGGTACCAGAGCGCTCAGCCCCCTCTCTTGTCCTGCATGGACTCAGTTCAGGCTACATTTGTGCTTCTGTCCCCAGTGAGCCTTCACGTGTGGGGTGAATGCCTTTGCTTTGTCTCCTGACTTAACGTGTGTGTGCAGTCCAGCTTCCGTAATGTCCTGATGACTTCAGCTGACCGAGCATGGACCAAGTTTGGTTTAATTACCAGTGAAAACTTATTATGGGGCCAGATTCCAAATACTGTGCCTTAGATGAGACAGCAGGGGTATCTCAGGAGTTAGCTTCTTGCTTTTGACATCTTTGCTCCCTCATGAGCCACTCTGAAGCGCTGTGGGCACATTCTGTGTGCTTGGCAAGCTCAGCCCTGTTTGACAGCTGAAGGTTCCTTCACAACCCACACTTCAATTCAGACTGAAACATGCAGCCTGTATTGGATGGCTGATCCACAGCTGAAAGACTCCAAGGTACCGAGGATCACACGCTTCTTAGGCTCAACCCAGTTCTCCTCTGTTCCTTCAATACTTGCTGCGCTGAGTGTTTTCTGTCTGTAAAGCCATAAGGATACACTGTGCTTGGGTTCCCTGCTGGGTCAGCATCACATCCCAGGGCTTAGGTGCTGGTGTGTGTATGCAGCGAGAGCAGGCACTGTTCCCCACACTGCCTGAACCCCAGTGGTCCCTAAGGCAGAGACCCTTCAAGCCTTGTTATGCAGCTCTTGAGCTCAGCCTGAGCAAATCTGGATCAAAACAGAGTGGCACACGCTGACCTCTACAGTGGTCCTTGTGTTAAAGAACAAGGTGGCGGGCATCCTTAGCTGCGTGACTCTGGCTGTGTGTGAATGAAGAGCAGAGTGTGAATCCCCTCCCCTTAGCGAAGGCTAACGCTATCCGTATTGCAAGTGACGTCCTCTCCCCTGCTGTTCCTTCATAGTGACCATGATGATGAAGTTGCAAGCTTGGCTTCTACATCAGGTGGATTTGGTGCCAAAACATCTACGCAGAGGCTGCCTGTGAAGGACTGGAAAGCCAAGGCATCCCCTCGGGCTTCCCCAAAGCTAAAGCGGAAGGGCAAGAAAGATGACGGGTACGCTGGGCTTGCCAGGATACAGGTGGCTGTGGGACAAGCTGTGCTGGGCCACAGCACAACATAGCCATTAGCAGCGCAACTAGGGCCTGAGGCTGGGCAGCGGCCAAGTGCTCCCAACCCTCGCCCCATTTTGCAAATGGCAGTAACCCCACAGAAGGTGTTGCTGGTTACTCAGACAGCTGACTGCCACTTGGGGGTATGGGAGTTGGTTCTTCACTTCCTTTCCAGCTGGGACTCAAAATCCAAAGTATAGCCTGGGCTTCAGATGTGTGGAAGGTAAATCACACATTATGGGGGGACGCTGGATCCATTTGCTGGTTTCAGTGAAGGCTTCCTTGGAATTGTGATGCTGTGAGTGTAGTTTAACACAGCCTCCATTTCCAGTTGGCTTCTGAACGCTGGCACAGTGCCCTCGTTCAACAATATCTCTGGTTTGTTACCTGCTTGCTGCTTTTGCGTGTTTCTAAACATGCCTGTGTGAACATCTTGTAAGTAAAACTGATGTCTAGAAAGGTCTGCCCATGGCAAATTAGACCAACCTGGCTGCATTAGTGTGAGGAAAGCAGCACAGCTTCTGCACGGGGCTTTCTCCTCTTGTGTTCCAATAGCTTCGTGGTTTGAATCTGGCTGAATTACAGCAAAGATGGGCCATGGCATTAAGTTTCTGGCTGTGATCCTGTACTGTGATGTGGGACCTCTGAAATGAGCCTCTTGGCCTCTGAAATGACTTTCATTTTTCTGCCTGTCCTTTTAAAGTTGCTGAGTGGATGCTGTCGGAGAACAACAAATGTTTGCTTTCCTTCTGGTAGCGTTTGAATATTTGTAGATCTGTGACTTGGATGGAGCATGCGATAGGAGTGGATCAGTTCGGTGTTTTTCTGTCTATGCTGGGGTGCATCGCTAGTTTCTTCACCTTGAGAGCTGGAATCATTCCAGATGATTTGAATTAATTAATTCTACATTTAGCAAATGAGTACTTGGGTTTTCTTTGTGAAATATGAGGAGACCTTCAGAAGTGGTTTGGCAAAGCCTTCCCTAGGTTTGAATTTGGACAAAACTGAAAAATCGGTGTGTATTGTTCTTTGTGATGGTCCTCATTGAGACTTGGTTCAAATCTCCCCCCTGTGAAGGGACCAGTCTGTAGGAACTTCAGGGCCTGTGGGTAGCGCAGATGACGGCATCACAGTGCTGTAAGGGCTGGGATTTCGTCACCTTCCTGCCGCTCTTTGTGTTATACTAGGCAAAACCGAAGTATGAGCTGGTGTGTAGAATTTAAAGCAACTGTAAGATGTGTGATCTGTTTTGGCAGAAGACCTGGATAAATAAGAGCAGTTAATTGACATAATTGGATTGCTACTTTTTCCATCTGTTCCAGGGATGTGAACCAGTCACCAAGATCATCTAACAACCAGGTGAGTCAGAGCTGCTCTGCTGTCTGTCCCAAGGGTACGAGGCTTCAGCTCTATTTACTCTTACTAAAGACCTGAGAGAAAGTTCATCCCAGTTTCCTGAAGCACCGTGGGCCCCCGCTGAGCCTGAGCAGGCTGCGCTGGGGCTTGGCTTTGCTCTGTTCTCTGACTCGTGCAGCAGAGAGGGAGCTGCTCAGTGCTGTCCAGGCTGATGGCTCCCTTCTCACCTATCGATGCACATTTCTGTGCTCTCCCAAGCCCCGTATCATCCAAGATACTACCACTCATTTCCTCTTCCCTGCTGCGGTGACTCGCTGCATCGGCAGCAGGAGAAGCTGTTCCCAGCCAAAGTAAGGGTCATGGTGGGACTGGCCTGTTGGAATTTCTTGTCCCTGTTGATAGTAACTTCATATCTGGTACCAAATGCTCTCAGCCGAGTTGCATACGCTCCTTAAACTGCTCTTGATACATGTGCCTTCTTTAGATATTTTGAGCAGGTGAAGAGACAACAAACTATAAAGGTATACTCCAGTTGTTTGGTTATTGATAAATAAGTGAAAGAGCCGCAAAAGTGCTCTAGGAAACATCCTTCTTATGCCACTGGTCACACAGCTCTTTCATAAGTGTTTGAGGTCATTATTTCCATTCGGAGGCCTAAACACACTCTCTCAGTACCTGGCTAAAAGTGAATAGGATATGTTTTCTTCTGTTTTCTTTTAGATGCCAGAGCTTTGAAGGCAGTCCTGAATCTCACCAGTTGATATTCTAAGCAACCATTTATGAATTCCCTGTAGGAACTTCATGTACCTTGCCTTAGCAGTTTATTTCTTGGGACGAAAGTCTTAGAAGTAGACATTATGCTGGCCCTGTGTTCTGCTTTGTGTGCTACGCTGCAGTCCTAGGCACAGGGGTTGATTTAATACCTAGCAGAAAACTTGACTGACTTCCGATCCTGTTAGAGATGAATGCTTGTCCTCTCCCTGCATAGGTGACACCAGAGTTCCAGGATGAGCTGATGTGCATATTGAGGAGCCAGCAGCGGGAGCTCTCTGAGCTGCGTCAGAACCAGATGGAGCTGCTGCAGAGGCTCACGGATCACCTTGATGCCATTCAGAGCTCCCTTATGGGCCATGTGGAGAGGGTGATTGACTCCCAGCAGGAGCAGGAGCGTATCCTTGTTTGCAAATGTTGCACGGCAGTTAAGGATTGGAGGCTGCAAGGCAGACTGGAGACATGAGGAAGGCTCAAGGATCTTGGTAGAGGCTGCCCCTGGAATGCTGGGTTCAGGGTTGGGCCCCTGACTCCCAGAAGGACCTGGAGGGCTGGAGCATGTCCAGAGAAGGGCAGGGGAACTGGGGTGGTTGAGCCTGGAGAAGAGGAGGCCGAGGGGAGACCTTATCGCTGCCTACAACTGCCTGACAGGAGGGGAGAGCTGGAGGGCGTCGGGCTCTGCTCCCAGGGAACGGGTGATGGGACGAGGGGAAACGGCCTCAAGTTGTGCCAGGGCAGGTTTAGGTTGTACGTGGGGAAAAATTCCTTCCCCGCAAGGGCTGTCAGGCCCTGGAAAGGGCTGCCCAGGGGAGGGGTCGAGTCCCCATCCCTGGGCATATTTAAAAGCCAGTCAGACGAGGTGCTTAGGGCCAGGGTTTAGTAGTGGGCTGGCAGGGTTAGGGGAACAGTTGTGCTGGGTGATCTTAAAGGGCTTTTCCAACCTAAATGATTCCATGATTCTATTCTATGATTCTATGATAGGTAGCATGGGCCATAGGTGCAGTAAAATTGCCTGGCTGCAATACAACTATTTCTGTTCCTCTCTATCCACTTCTAAGGGCAAGAAACTCAGAAATAGAACCAAGAAGAGCCAATAGTTTCTTCATGCCACTAAATATTCTAGTTACCCACTGAGACTGTAAGCACTGCAGTGCTGCAGTAGACTTGAGGTGCACATAATACATGATCCTACGTCAGGCTGTGACCAGCTGCACAAAAGTAGTTACAGCATGATCCTCTCCTTCCTCTCCTCCTTAAGGCAAGCCAGTACTCGCAGCAGAAATAGCATCTGGCTGCCATGCTGCATAGCCAAACACAGAGTTATCTTGTCTGTACCCATATATATATCTCTGGCCCACAGGTCACAGAATGGTTTGGAAGGGACATCAGGAGATCACCCAGTCCCACCCCCCTGCTCAGGCAGGCTCACCCAGAGCAGGGTGCACAGGACATCGTCCAGGCTTTGAATAGCTCCGGAGAAGGAAACTCCACAGCCTCCTAGGCAGCCTGTGCCAGGGCTCGGTCACCCTCAAAGTCAAGAAGTTCTTCCTCCCGTTCAACTGGAACCTTTTCTGCTTCCGTTTGTGCCCATTGCCCCTTGTCCTGGTGCTGGGCACCACTAAGAAGAATCTGGCTCCGTCCTCGTGACACCCACCCTTCAGATATTTGTACATCTTAATGAGATCCCCTCTGTCTTCTCTTCAGGCTAAACAAGCCCAGCTCCCTCAGCCTTTCCTTGTAGGGGAGATGCTCCAGTCCCCTCATCATCTCTGTAGCCCTCCTCTGAACTCTCTCTCCTTTTTGACTGTCAGGCTGATATTTTCATAGCTACTTCAGAGCGCTCTCTGCTGAAGTTCAGAGTCTAGAGCTCTATTGTAATATTATTTTGTCGCTATCTGCACTGAATTTTGTCAGCAGCTGAATCGTCTTTTCGCTGTTTGTTTTGTTGGGGGATTTGTTTGTTTGAAGGTGCACATGCATCTCTGTCTGTTGGCTCCTTCAGAGAGCTGGGTTGCTTCGTGAGGTATGACTACCTTTTATTAAGCCTGTGTTTGCTCCCACACGCTCTATCACTTATGTCCAGCAATTCCATCCTGTAGAAGCGTTTTGACTAATTTGCTTTTTAAGGATATTGGGCTTCTTGGTTTCTGTAGTGGTTTTGCCTGGGATAATTTTCTTCCTAGTGGCTGGTACAGTGGTACATTTTGGATTTGTGAGCAAAACAACGTTGATAATGCGCTGATGTTTGTGCTGTTGCTAAACCCTGTCAAGGCCACTGCTGTTTCTCATGCCACTCCACCAGCAAGCAGTCTGGGGGTGGGCAAGAAACAGGGAGGAGATGGAGCCAGGACAGCTGAGCCCCGCTGACCAAAGGGATGTCCCACGCTATATGACGTCATTC